>NW_026781975.1:0-600000 GCF_031769215.1 Ylistrum balloti | reverse complement strand
GTTGTTGACATGTGAACAGTTGTCTATGTTCAGTACATGTGTCCTGTAGAGGGATGGTTGTTGACATGTGAACAGTTGTCTATGTTCAGTATATGTACATGTGTCCTGTAGAGGGATGGTTGTTGACATGTGAACAGTTGTCTATGTTCAGTACATGTGTCCTGTAGAGGGATGGTTGTTGACATGTGAACAGTTGTCTATGTTCAGTACATGTGTCCTGTAGAGGGATGGTTGTTGACATGTGAACAGTTGTTGTAGAGGGATGGTTGTTGACATGTGAACAGTTGTCTATGTTCAGTATATGTGTCCTGTAGAGGGATGGTTGTTGACATGTGAACAGTTGTCTATGTTCAGTATATGTGTCCTGTAGAGGGATGGTTGTTGACATGTGAACAGTTGTCTATGTTCAGTATATGTACATGTGTCATCTTAACATTATAGTCAATGTTCAGTATATTTTATACATCTAGCTGAATAGGTCATCCAGCACTCTATGTCCTACATTTGCATTGAATGTGAAAGTGGTGTAGTAGTAGACACACATGTGTATACATAAGTGTTGGGAAAACCGATCTCCTATGAATAGACTGTGACTCACTTTCTCAGAACAAGGCCAGGTGTATTACTGTGGTGATAGAGACAGCAGTAAGACAGAGGAGGTTACCACGTATGTACAAAGCAGACAGGAAAGCCATTCAGTTTCATATGTTTTGTGTTTTTGTAGGAATATTTTACTTGCATGATGTAGTCATATGTTTAGTCAACGAATGCATTTTTTTAATCTTATACCAATAACTTGAGTAAAGCCTACCAGGTGTGTGTAAGTTGAAAAACCGAAAAGGCACGTGTCAGGTTTACCCCTCATTGCTATGCATACTGTAATTTTTTATATCCTGTCTGTAGAATGATTCATTTGAACTGACTCTTCACCATATACCCAGGTGTGACAATGGGAAACTTCCATTACAAGACATTGTAAAACAGCTAAAATGCTTTCATTAGTGCTGTTTTTGGTTAGAATATATTTATAGCTTACGGTAACATTAATATGCATCTTGCATAATTCTGTTTGGTGATTGTGTTTACAGTTCTTGCATGTTTGAGATATCTAGAACCTTGTTTACATTAGGTAATTAATCTAGATTAACTTTGAAATGGATTATTTTTACTGACAGTACACATGTCTGTTATTGAGTGATTGCATTTAGATTTCTGACATGTTTTACTTGGTATGTAGAATCTTCTTCACATTCAGTAATTCATTTAGATTAACTTTTTGATGGATTTCTAAATAAAAATGTTTTCACTGACAGTATACATGTATGTTGTTCTTTTCAAGGCACTGGTACTTCATTTTGAAAACACCATGGTTATAAATAATAATTGTATTCTTATTTGTTTAAGGTGTAAAGACGTGTGGGTCAGCTGCTGACCTTGTTCCACAGATTGAGGAGTGCCAAGCTGGAGAGGACACTGTTACAGAGGAAACTGACCTCCATCAAGAGCTGAACATCAACAATATTCAGTCGGTCCTACTGAAAGCTCAGCGAGATCGCCTAGGGGAAACTGTTTCATGTGATTGGTCCAACGAATCACTGGCTTCAAGAACAAGCATCTGTAGCTCCAACCTGTTGGATTCTACAACCCCAACACCATACAGCGAAAGTGTAGTGGAGGACGAGGCAGAGAGTGGTTGTGGTGAAGAACTCTGTGAGTTTGACTCTCAGTTTCTAGAATCAGTAGAACGTGTGAAAATGATGTCAGGTAATATAAAACCTCCTAACATTCTTGTGTATTGTGGGAAGAAAGACACAGACAAAAAATTTGCTGCTGTGAAAGCAACTTTGGAACAGTGTATCAATCTAGAACGTTATGTTATCTATGCCTTAAACCATGACCAAGTGAAGCGGGATCCATGGGCAGATAACTCTGCTCTTCTGGTTGTGTCATGTGACAGTCTCCATGATGGAGTAGGAGATGCTTTTCTCCGATACTTTGAGAGTGGAGGCATCATTCTCAGTTTTGGTAGTCCGTTTGATGCCATGTTTGTTGCTAGGCATGAGATAGAGCATCAGGATCACATGGGGATTTCCAAAGTCAATTTTCTTACTTGGAAAGAAGTGTCTGTACTGTGTGGGAACCACTGGTATGATCCGAAAGAGGTCACAGGTGAAAAGGTCACTCTAACTGTTCTGGGGACAAACCATAATGGTCGTCCTGTTATCTTAGATGTGAAGTCACAGGCGGAGGAGGCTGGACATGCTATAATGTCACAGGTAAGATTTATAGTTGTGTGAGCTTGCCTGGCACTAATAGTAGATGTAGCTTGTTAGATAAATCTTTGTGTTTAGATTAGTGTGATAACAAGTGTATAGCTCAAGATCAACATAAAAACATCACTCCAACAATGTTTATCATAAAACTGTTATTCTGCATAATCAACATTTCAAACACCTGATATTTAGATGTTTTTAAAGTTAGACATGATTTAAGATGCTGAGGTGTAACAGTTGAATTATCATTACAGGTGTTATTAAACAGAGACCCAACAGAGCATTCTAGTTCAGCTGAGCAGTTTACTCTGCTGAAACAATCCAATCAGGACCGTTGTGACATGCTCAAAGAACTGTTACAGGACCTTGGTGTTGATACAGATACCAGCTCTGTACCAGTGTTTACACCATGTTACCTGTTGTCAAACAATGAGGTATGTGATGAATTATTAAATTTTCACAGATGTAACAGGTAGTATTGAATCCATTTAGAATTTCTCTTTTAGAATTTAGATTCAAAACAACTATTGATATAGCTATCTTTTAATAATTGTTGATTTAATCAAAATGAATATATTTATGTTGTACAGAGTGTCAAGTCCAAGTTTCTGGAGAGCGTGCAAACAAAGTTGAATGCAGATGGTAAACTCCTATCCAGTACTGTCACCCTACAATTTATGTCCGAGTACTCCCAAAGTGAAGGGCCTGTCACTGAGAGTCTTTTGCCTGTAGTGACTGGGCACTCCACTGGTCAAGGAGTTCTAAACTTCTTCAATGATGATGTCTACTTCAAAAACTTGTCCTCTACTACACTGGGAAATACACTGATGGTGATTGATGTGCTTCCTACCACAATGCCGCTTTTTGACAAGTGAGTAGTCAGCTTTCCCAACAACAAAACTAAATTTAGGACTAAACTTTAATTTGTGCAAAAATTTAATACATTATTTAGAATTAAATTAGAATATTGTCAAAGACATGTCATATAGTGATTTTAATTCTTCATAACCACATGTTTTACATATTGGTACAAAGGAGGTTTTAATAATTAACAAAGGTTGTCTGTGTGTACCTTTGTGTCACCTGTATCTGTTTGATGTACATGTGTGTCACCTGTATCTGTTTGATGTACCTGAGTGTCACCTGTACCTGTTTGATGTACCTGTGTGTCACCTATATCTGTTTGATGTACATGTGTGTCACCTATATCTGTTTGATGTACCTGTGTGTCACCTGTATCTGTTTGATGTACCTGTGTGTCATCTGTACCTGTTTGATGTACCTGTTTGATGTACCTGTGTGTCACCTATATTTGTTTAATGTACCTGTGTGTCACCTATATCTGTTTAATGTACATGTGTGTCACCTATATCTGTTTAATGTACCTGTGTGTCACCTGTATCTGTTTGATGTACCTGTGTGTCATCTGTACCTGTTTGATGTACCTGTTTGATGTACCTGTGTGTCACCTATATTTGTTTAATATACCTGTGTGTCACCTATATGTTTGATGTACCTGTGTGTCACCTATATCTGTTTGATGTACCTGTGTGTCACCTGTATCTGTTTGATGTACATGTGTGTCACCTATATCTGTTTGATATACCTGTGTGTCACCTGTATCTGTTTGATGTACCTGTGTGTGACCTGTATCTATATTAATGTACCTGTGTGTCACCTGTATCTGTTTGATGTACATGTATATCACCTGTATCTGTTTGATGTACATGTGTGTCACCTATATCTGTTTAATGTACCTGTGTGTCATCTGTACCTGTTTGATGTACCTGTGTGTCACCTATATGTTTGATTTACCTGTGTGTCACCTATATCTGTTTGATGTACATGTGTGTCACCTGTATCTGTTTGATGTACATGTGTGTCACCTGTATCTGTTTGATGTACATGTGTGTCACCTGTATCTGTTTGATGTACATGTGTATCACCTGTATCTGTTTGATGTACATGTGTGTCACCTATATCTGTTTAATGTACCTGTGTGTCATCTGTATCTGTTTGATGTACATGTGTGTCACCTATATCTGTTTGATGTACCTGTGTGTCACCTGTATCTGTTTGTTATACATGTGTGTCACCTGTATCTGTTTGATATACCTGTGTGTCACCTGTATCTGTTTGATGTACCTGTGTGTGACCTGTATCTATATTAATGTACCTGTGTGTCACCTGTATCTGTTTGATGTACATGTATATCACCTGTATCTGTTTGATGTACATGTGTGTCACCTATATCTGTTTAATGTACCTGTGTGTCATCTGTACCTGTTTGATGTACCTGTGTGTCACCTATATGTTTGATTTACCTGTGTGTCACCTATATCTGTTTGATGTACATGTGTGTCACCTGTATCTGTTTGATGTACATGTGTGTCACCTGTATCTGTTTGATGTACATGTGTGTCACCTGTATCTGTTTGATGTACATGTGTATCACCTGTATCTGTTTGATGTACATGTGTGTCACCTATATCTGTTTAATGTACCTGTGTGTCATCTGTATCTGTTTGATGTACCTGTGTGTCACCTGTATCTGTTTGATGTGCCTTTGTGTCACCTGTATCTATTTGATTTACCTGTGTGTCACCTGTATCTGTTTGATGTACCTGTGTGTCACTTGTGTCTGTTTGATGTACCTGTGTGTCACCTGTATCTGTTTTAATGTACAGTTCTTTGTAACTGTGTGTCACCTATATCTTTTTGATGTACATGTGTGTCACCTGTATCTGTTTAATGTGCCTGTGTGTCACCTATATCTGTTTTGACTGACAGGGGGGAAGGAGCCAACGTCGGTCCGGTAAGTAAGGAGGGGTCCTTAGCTGGGTAGATCACTGGAAGATGGATACCTGTTTTGATGTACAGTTCTTTGTACATGTGTGTCTCATGTATCTGTTTATTGTACATGTGTGTCACCTGTATCTGTTTGATGTACCTGTGTGTCACCTATATCTGTTTGATGTACATGTGTGTCACCTGTATCTGTTTGTTATACATGTGTGTCACCTGTATCTGTTTGATGTACCTGTGTGTCACCTGTATCTGTTTGATGTACCTGTGTGTGACCTGTTTCTGTTTGATGTACCTGTGTGTCACCTGTATCTATTTTAATGTACCTGTGTGTCACCTGTATCTGTTTGATGTACATGTATATCACCTGTATCTGTTTGATGTACATGTGTGTCACCTATATCTGTTTAATGTACCTGTGTGTCACCTGTATCTGTTTGATGTACATGTGTATCACCTGTATCTGTTTGATGTACATGTGTGTCACCTATATCTGTTTAATGTACCTGTGTGTCACCTGTATCTGTTTGATGTACCTGTGTGTCACCTGTATTTGTTTGATGTGCCTTTGTGTCACCTGTATCTATTTGATTTACCTTTGTGTCACCTGTATCTGTTTAATGTACCTGTGTGTCACCTGTATCTGTTTGATGTACCTGTGTGTGACCTGTTTCTGTTTGATGTACATGTGTGTCACCTGTATCTGTTTGATGTACCTGTGTGTCACCTGTATCTGTTTGATGTACCTGAATGTCACCTGTACCTGTTTGATGTACCTGTTTGTCACCTGTATCTGTTTGATGTACCTGTGTGTCACCTGTATCTGTTTGCTGTACCTGTGTGTCACCTGTACCTGTTTGATGTACCTGTGTGTCACCTATGTGTTTGATTTACCTGTGTGTCACCTATATCTGTTTGATGTACCTGTGTGTCACCTGTATCTATTTTAATGTACCTGTGTGTCACCTATATCTGTTTAATGTACCTGTGTGTCACCTGTATCTGTTTGATGTACCTGTGTGTCACCTGTATTTGTTTGATGTGCCTGTGTGTCACCTGTATCTATTTGATGTACATGTGTGTCACCTGTATCTGTTTGATGTGCCTGTGTGTCACCCGTATCTGTTTGATGTACATGTGTGTCACCTGTATCTGTTTGATGTACATGTGTGTCACCTGTATCTGTTTGATGTACATGTGTATCACCTGTATCTATTTGATGTACATGTGTGTCACCTGTATCTGTTTGATGTACCTGTGTGTCACTTGTATCTGTTTGATGTACCTGTGTGTCACCTGTATCTGTTTTAATGTACATTTCTTTGTACCTGTGTGTCACCTATATCTTTTTGATGTACATGTGTGTCACCTGTATCTGTTTGATGTACATGTGTGTCACCTGTATATGTTTGATGTACATGTGTGTCACCTGTATCTGTTTGATGTACATGTGTATCACCTGTATCTGTTTGATCTGTTTAATGTACCTGTGTGTCATCTGTATCTGTTTGATGTACATGTGTGTCACCTATATCTGTTTGATGTACCTGTGTGTCACCTGTATCTGTTTGTTATACATGTGTGTCACCTGTATCTGTTTGATATACCTGTGTGTGACCTGTATCTGTTTGATGTACCTGTGTGTGACCTGTATCTATATTAATGTACCTGTGTGTCACCTGTATCTGTTTGATGTACATGTGTGTCACCTGTATCTGTTTGATGTACATGTGTGTCACCTATATCTGTTTAATGTACCTGTGTGTCATTGTACTGTTTGATGTACCTGTGTGTCACCTATATGTTTGATTTACCTGTGTGTCACCTATATCTGTTTGATGTACATGTGTGTCACCTGTATCTGTTTGATGTACATGTGTGTCACCTGTATCTGTTTGATGTACATGTGTGTCACCTGTATCTGTTTGATGTACATGTGTATCACCTGTATCTGTTTGATGTACATGTGTGTCACCTATATCTGTTTAATGTACCTGTGTGTCATCTGTATCTGTTTGATGTACCTGTGTGTCACCTGTATCTGTTTGATGTGCCTGTGTGTCACCTATATCTTTTTGATGTACATGTGTGTCACCTGTATCTGTTTAATGTACCTGTGTGTCACCTGTATCTGTTTGATGTGCCTGTGTGTCACCTATATCTGTTTTGATGCACAGTGCTATGTACTTATGTGTCACCTATATCTTTTTGATGTACATGTGTGTCACCTGTATCTGTTTAATGTACCTGTGTGTCACCTGCATCTGTTTTGACTGACAGTGTCACCTGTATCTGTTTGTAGCAGCCTGGAGGGGTCCTGTGTGTCACCTGTATCTGTTTTGATGTACCTGTGTGTCACCTGTATCTGTTTATGTACATGTGTGTCACCTGTATCTGTTTGATGTACCTGTGTGTCACCTATATCTGTTTGATGTACATGTGTGTCACCTGTGTTTGTTATACATGTGTGTCACCTGTATCTGTTTGATGTACCTGTGTGTCACCTGTATCTGTTTGATGTACCTGTGTGTGACCTGTTTCTGTTTGATGTACCTGTGTGTCACCTGTATCTATTTTAATGTACCTGTGTGTCACCTGTATCTGTTTGATGTACATGTGTATCACCTGTATCTGTTTGATGTACATGTGTGTCACCTGTATCTGTTTAATGTACCTGTGTGTCACCTGTATCTGTTTGATGTACATGTGTATCACCTGTATCTGTTTGATGTACATGTGTGTCACCTATATCTGTTTAATGTACCTGTGTGTCACCTGTATCTGTTTAATGTACCTGTGTGTCACCTGTATTTGTTTGATGTGCCTGTGTGTCACCTGTATCTATTTGATTTACCTTTGTGTCACCTGTATCTGTTTAATGTACCTGTGTGTCACCTGTGTGTACCTGTGTGTGACCTGTATCTGTTTGATGTACCTGTGTGTCACCTGTATCTGTTTGCTGTACCTGTGTGTCACCTGTATCTGTTTGATGTACCTGTGTGTCACCTATATCTGTTTGATGTACCTGTGTGTCACCTGTATCTGTTTGATGTACCTGTGTGTCACCTGTATCTATATTAATGTACCTGTGTGTCACCTGTATCTGTTTGATGTACATGTGTGTCACCTGTATCTGTTTGATGTACCTGTGTGTGACCTGTTTCTGTTTGATGTACCTGTGTGTCACCTGTATCTGTTTGATGTACCTGTGTGTCACCTGTATCTGTTTGATGTACATGTGTATCACCTGTATCTGTTTGATGTACATGTGTGTCACCTATATCTGTTTAATGTACCTGTGTGTCACCTGTATCTGTTTGATGTACCTGTGTGTCACCTATATCTGTTTGATGTACCTGTGTGTCACCTGTATCTGTTTGATGTACCTGTGTGTCACCTGTATCTGTTTGATTACCTGTGTGTCATGTACTGTTTGATGTGTGTGTGACCTGTATCTGTTTGATGTACCTGTGTGTCACCTTTATCTGTTTGATGTACATGTGTGTCACCTGTATCTGTTTGATGTACATGTGTGTCACCTATATCTGTATCTATTGTGTCATGTACCTGTGTGTCACCTGTGTGTCTGTTTGATGTACCTGTGTGTCACCTGTATCTGTTTGATGTACATGTGTGTCACCTGTATCTGTTTGATGTACCTGTGTGTCACCTGTATCTGTTTGATGTACCTGTGTGTCACCTGTATCTGTTTGATGTACCTGTGTGTCACCTGTATCTGTTTGATGTGTGTGTCACCTGTATCTGTTTGATGTACTGTGTGTCACCTGTATCTGTTTGACCTGTGTGTCACCTGTATCTCTTTGCTGTACCTGTGTGTCACCTGTATCTGTTTGATGTACCTGTGTGTCACCTGTATCTGTTTGATGTACCTGTGTGTCACCTGTATCTGTTTTAATGTACAGTTCTTTGTACCTGTGTGTCACCTATATCTTTTTGATGTACATGTGTGTCTCATGTATCTGTTTATTGTACATGTGTGTCACCTGTATCTGTTTGATGTACCTGTGTGTCACCTGTATCTATTTGCTGTACCTGTGTGTCACCTGTATCTGTTTGATGTACCTGTGTGTCACCTATATCTGTTTGATGTACATGTGTGTCACCTGTATCTGTTTGTTATACATGTGTGTCACCTGTATCTGTTTGATGTACCTGTGTGTCACCTGTATCTGTTTGATGTACCTGTGTGTGACCTGTTTCTGTTTGATGTACCTGTGTGTCACCTGTATCTATTTTAATGTACCTGTGTGTCACCTGTATCTGTTTCATGTACCTGTGTGTCACCTGTATTTGTTTGATGTACATGTGTGTCACCTGTATCTATTTGATTTACCTTTGTGTCACCTGTATCTGTTTAATGTACCTGTGTGTCACCTGTATCTGTTTGATGTACCTGTGTGTGACCTGTTTCTGTTTGATGTACCTGTGTGTCACCTGTATCTGTTTGATGTACCTGTGTGTCACCTGTATCTGTTTGATGTACCTGAATGTCACCTGTACCTGTTTGATGTACCTGTTTGTCACCTGTATCTTTTTGATGTACCTGTGTGTCACCTGTATCTGTTTGCTGTACCTGTGTGTCACCTGTACCTGTTTGATGTACCTGTGTGTCACCTGTATCTATTTTAATGTACCTGTGTGTCACCTATATCTGTTTAATGTACCTGTGTGTCACCTGTATCTGTTTGATGTACCTGTGTGTCACCTGTATTTGTTTGATGTGCCTGTGTGTCACCTGTATCTATTTGATGTACATGTGTGTCACCTGTATTTGTTTGATGTGCCTGTGTGTCACCCGTATCTATTTGATGTACATGTGTGTCACCTGTATCTGTTTGATGTACATGTGTATCACCTGTATCTGTTTGATGTACCTGTGTGTCACCTGTATCTGTTTGATGTGCCTGTGTGTCACCTGTATCTATTTGATATACCTGTGTGTCACCTCTATCTGTTTGCTGTACCTGTGTGTCACCTCTATCTCTTTGCTGTACCTGTGTGTCACCTGTATCTGTTTGATGTACCTGTGTGTCACATGTATCTGTTTGATGTACCTGTGTGTCACCTGTATCTGTTTTAATGTACATTTCTTTGTACCTGTGTGTCACCTATATCTTTTTGATGTACATGTGTGTCACCTGTATCTGTTTAATGTACCTGTGTGTCACCTGCATCTGTTTGATGTGCCTGTGTGTCACCTATATCTGTTTTGATGCACAGTGCTATGTATTTATGTGTCACCTTTATCTGTTTGCTGTTCATGTATATCACCTACATCTGTTTTGATGCACAGTGCTATGTACTTATGTGTCACCTTTATCTGATCATTTTGTTAACAGGCTACAGTTTTGTGTACCCAGTGGTGCAGGAGTAATTGCCATTCCAGGCAAACAGACGCGAGGCAAAGGTTGGTCATGTTTTTTTAAATACCACAATAATGTGAGGTACAAGTTGTGACTGAAAGAATTGTTTTTAGATATGATATAAATCTATATAACAGGCAAAGATAGATTGGGCTACAGTGGTTTTGTTAAATACCACAATAATGTGAGGTACAAGTTGTGACTGAAAGAATTGTTTTTAGATATGATATAAATCTATATAACAGTATAAAAGTGATGATAAAGATAGATTGGGCTACAGTGGGACACTATAAGTTAATGTTAGTAGGGCTACAGAGACTTGTGAGTTAATGTTGGTAGGGGTTCAGGGACATTGTGAGTTAATGTTGGTAGGGGTTCAGGGACATTGTGAGTTAATGTTGGTAGGGGTTCAGGGACATTGTGAGTTAATGTTGGTAGGGGTTCAGGGACATTGTGAGTTCATGTTGGTAGGGGTTCAGGGACATTGTGAGTTCATGTTGGTAGGGGTTCAGGGACATTGTGAGTTCATGTTGGTAGGGGTTCAGGGACATTGTGAGTTCATGTTGGTAGGGGTTCAGGGACATTGTGAGTTCATGTTGGTAGGGGTTCAGGGACATTGTGAGTTCATGTTGGTAGGGGTTCAGGGACATTGTGAGTTCATGTTGGTAGGGGTTCAGGGACATTGTGAGTTCATGTTGGTAGGGGTTCAGGGACATTGTGAGTTCATGTTGGTAGGGCTACAGAGGGACATTGTGAGTTATTGTTGGTAGGATAATATGGGCATTATGAATTAGTGTTGGAAGTACTACTGGGACAATGTGAGTTAATGTTGGTAGGACTACAGAGACAATGTGAGTTAATGTTGGTAGGATAATAGGGGCATTGTGAATTAATGTTGGAAGTACTACTGGGACAATGTGATTTAATGTTGGTAGGACTACAGAGACCTTGTGAGTTAATGTTGGTAGGGCTACATGGGCATTATAAGTAAATGTTGGAAGTACTACTGGGACATTGTGAGTTAATGCTCGTAGGATAACAGGGGACAGGGGTATTATGAGTAAATGTTGGAAGCACTACTAGGACAGTAAATGTTGGGAGGGCTACAGGGACATTGTGAGTTAATGATAATTGGTAGCTCTTCTGAGATAGTGGCTTAAATTATCATCGGTTAAAATACAGGGATATAGAAATATTTCGAGTGAATGTTTGAAGAACTACATGGAAATTTTGATTTAATGCAAGTAGCCAGTACTTTTGAGTTTATGTTGTTACAACAACATGGATATTTTAAGTTCAATACTTTGTACACCTATATCGATTATTTACTGTTGTAGGCCGTGGTGGCAATGCCTGGCTTAGTCCTGTGGGCTGTGCCATGTTCTCTCTCCTTGTCAGTGTACCTATGGACAGTCCTCTTGGCCGACATGCATCCTACCTCCAACACATCACCTCACTGGCTGTCGTGGAGAGTGTACGCTCCCTTCCAGGTTACCAGGTAAATACAAGACATCCTTTCAATACTGGGATATTGGATGAATAGGAAGTTAAATTATCTATAAATTTTGTGGAAAATCTACTTTCCATAACATATTCTCTAATGAATACCTGATTAACAGTGAAGCCAGGATGATAACCTAGTGACCTTTTATGTACATTTTGTATATTCCTTGCATGCATTCAGTAATAATCTCATCGCTACAAATGTCGGAGAGTGGATATAGGGATGTTCCAATAGATAACACATGGCATACATAATGTAGGAGTTATACTTGTCAAACTTCACACGCTCATAAAGGACCATTAGATCTTAGACTTGTTCCATTTCTCATAGTTGTAGGGTTGGGGTCACTGTAACTACTGTTAGTAAATCTTTATCAGAACTCTTTGTAGTTTCATTCCTGAAAGGATTTCAGTCAAATTTTGTATTTATGTAAAGAACCATAATATAATAATTCATTGCTTAATTTAAGTTCAAAGTTGTCCAGGTCCAGGTCAAAGTCACCATTACTATTTTTAGAAAAACCTTGTAACTACTGCTGGTACTCTTAACCAGTAACTTCATAAATTACTTGAGAGATTTTGATTAATCTTCACACTCTTGATCATCATCTTTCTTGATTACTGAGCTTAAGTCATGGTGGAACTGCAGTTATGGGATTTGTATCATTAACAATGCCTTGTTATTGAATAACTTCGGCTTACACATTATGAATACCATCAATGATTTTGTTTGATTACTATGTTATATATAACCTTGTTAAGGAAAGGATATTGTAATCTGGTTAAGGAAAGGAGTTTGTAACCTAACCTGGTTAAGGAAAGGAGATTATAACCTGGTTAAGGAAAGGAGATTGTGAAATGTGTAAATCATTACTGAGTAGGCTTACATTTTATGAATACCTCAATAAACAAATGTTGATATCACAGCTTCTGGTGTACATAATTATTGTTACTCGGAATTGTGTCATGACAGACAAGTATAATATCAAAACACTAGTTTAACCAAATTTGATATTAAAAATCATGTTATCCTTTCAACAGTTTCTGTTATATGATATACTTCTAGGACATTGACTTAAGGTTGAAGTGGCCAAACGACATATACTTTAGTAACAAGATGAAGCTTGGGGGAGTCGTTATTAAGTCAACCATCACTGATGGTGTTCTTCAAGCAAACATTGGTAAGTATTCATTTACTACAAAGTGTGACAAATCAAATCATAATTACTGAGATTGAGAAGACTAAGGAGTATTTTCATGGAACCAAGAACTGGCTGTAGCTTGAGAAATTCTCTAATTGTAGGTGACTTGTAATTTTGTATGTACATTCAATAGATAGTGGACCTTAAGTGAGTTTCAATTTCATGTGGAATTTATTTACCAAGTTCAATGATTTCATAAGAAAGACAAATTATTTAGTGGGTTTTAGTAACTCCATATCACATGGACATGAGTATGTGATTCTGTTTATCTTATAGCACAAATGAAAAACTTGAAAACTTAAATAAAATTCTCAATAATTGAAGCAGGCTTATTTCAAATTGGATGGGACAGTTTTTAACTACTGACACAATTATGTGATAACATCAAGACGTGACTTATTTAGATATTACAATAGAGGTTATTGCAGATTTTTCTTATGATATCTAAGACATGGCCAGTGATGTGACCCAACAGGTCAGTTATGGAATAAAATCTACTCTAACATTCAAATTCTGATTGTTGCTCTCTTCAATGAGACTTTGTTGCTGAAAATGTTTCCTTTTGTGTTTTAAGATTTAGTTGTTTTAGATCAGGTAGTCTGTCACTGATATATAAGAATTAATGAAATTAGTCCCTCAAAAACCAGAGACTCCATATCAATAGAATTTTTTGTAGTGTGTCAATAAACTTTAAAACACTAATAAATTTTAGTGGAAAAAAGAAATTAAATTTTGTGTTATTTTGTACTAGGTTGCGGTTTTAATGTCAGCAACAAGAATCCAACAATTTGTATCAACGATCTGATCGAGCGCCACAACAACGAGACAGGAAACACACTGGATCTGTGTAGTAAAGAACAATTGGTAGGACGTACAGTGTCCATCATAGAACACCTGATCAACCAGTTCCAGACTGAGGGTGAAAGCAAGTTCCTCCAACTCTACTGCCAACGCTGGCTACACAGGTGAGGTGACCCTGCAAAAAATGGCTACTCCAGATAGAGATACCGCTGATACATATACTGGCTTGTCATGTATCAAATGTTACAGTAACTAATGTCACTTTTATTTTCAAGGATAGAGTAACAGGGTGTTCTTCACAATTTCATAGATTTAGTACATGGTTCAGAATTTGAATTTTTGAGATGCTGTTTTCATAAATATTAGTACAGACCTTTCGATTTCAATGAAAATCCTCCAATACAAGCTTGAATAATAGGACTATTGAACAAATCATAACTAAGAAATTTTCATACAATCTATTGAAATACAAAATCCTGTGTGATATCTTTCTCCACCTTAAGTCTGTGGAATTATATTGATCTTGACAGTGGCAGTCGTGTGCATCTAGAGGAGGAGAATATTGATGTAACAATACAGGGCCTGGATGAGTACGGCTATCTGGATGTGATCGCAGATGATGGAACTAGACACTCAGTACAGCCTGATGGAAACAGCTTTGACATGATGAGGAATCTGATCTCCATGAAGACTCGTTAGAAAATTTCACCAGGAAATGATTCATTCCATGAAGAAATGGCAATAAAGAAGACTTCCATACATAATTTAGATATTAATAAATTATGGAGATGTGAAGGATAGTCGAAGAAGATATATAGAATATGTATTTGTAATTTAAAGTTAAAGGAACAGTACATATATTACTATTTAAAAGTAGGACTGAAGATATTGCAGAACTCCACTTTAGCCAAGAAAAGCTTTAGCCAAGATCCTACACAAGTATTGGTGGATACACAGAAACCTCACACAAAGTCTGTATAGTACAGTGTACCAGATCAGAGAGTTAGATGAATGTGTGGTAATTCTACATTGTGATTGATAAATAAGAGCTGTACTTAGCTGTTTTGAATGGAGAGTTAGATATCAACCGATACTTAAAATTAAAATCAGGATATCTCTGAACATGTAATTACACCTCTCCAGGATTTAATTACAGCACAGGGAATCTTTATGAAATTTTATGAACTTTTAAGATGTGTGCCTGGACAGACTCTGAATGTGGTTTGAAATAATTTATAACATCATTTGTTGCACCTGTAGGACTCTACAACTTGTGATGAGACTGTTAATGTTTCAAGTTTACCATGAACAGCATTTATTTTCTGATGTCAAATATGACTACATTTAAAAAGCATTTCTGTGAAATATAAATTAGTTACATGCGTCCTTTTTGATAAAATATTCATTAACAGAATGGACCTCAATTCCTTTATGATATATACAAAGTATGTATCAAATTAGCACTGACATTTCTTACATTATCTGAAAAATCTTTTACACTTTAACAATTGTAAATGTTCTTTAATATATATGCAGCAAAACATCTAGAGGAAAACATTTTCAAAAAAACACAGCAAATAAGTCCAACAATTTAGTTTGGGTTGATCTACAATTTTTTCATATATATATTGTCATCTTATTCATAAAATTGAATGCAGAATAATTTTGTAGCTAGCAAAGACATTTTTTTTCATTCTTTTTTTATTCAAGTTGCCGAAATAAAATAGAAAAATAGTGAAATTCCTTGGAAAGTAGGTATCCTCAGGTAGCAAGAGGAACCTTCAAGCACAATTAATGATTTTGATTGGAATATCAACATTTTGTAAATTTTGTGCATTAATAGGAATTTTGTGGATATGATATTTGTTTTAATTTCCTACACCAGCTTTGCCTTGCTTGCAGTTCATACCACAGCTTACCTTTGTGTACATGTTAATATGTAATGAATTTTTTTGCATTTTGAAAACTATTTACATTACATGGTCATATCTTTTACAGTTAGTGAAATGTTTAACAGTTAAGTGTACATGCATTAATTAAAATGAAGTGCTAATTATATCTTACTTACAGTAAAATGGTTGTTGGTGCCAATATGCAAAATGAGTATGTTTATTTACTCATTGAATAGAAATTTGTATTGACTTAATTGCTATTCTTATAATTAAAACACAGTAAAATATGTAATAAATGGATGCTATACTTGTGATATATATGCTTTTGGGTTTATCCTTTGGAGTTTTTTTTCACAAATATGTCTCTGTAATACATTTACACTTTAAACATACGATTTCCTTAAAAAATAGTTTGTCAAGGAAAAAAGAGAAAATGTTCTCTGTGTAAGCTATTGAAATGATGAGTTTGTTACGAGTTATTGATTTGTGAATAAATTTCAACACACACAGTGTCTTTGGTTTATGTTCAGTCAAAATACCACCAAATAAAGGTCACACAATTTGATCTTTCACTACATGCTGGTTTTACGAAATTGAATAAATTTCATGTTTGATAGTAGAAATATACCAATTCATGTGATTTTTTTTTTTTTCTTTTCTTTTCTTGAGCTTTAGAAGTTTTCTAGCTCTTTTGAATAAGGATTTACTTCTCTTTACTGGTGTGCTTGTTATCAGCTCCAATGGAAAGAAAAAGAGACTTGGTGTAAAACTTTTAGATACTTTGTGTTTTGATCAGGAAATTGAAGCAATAATTTGTTACATTGAATTTATTTTTTAACTATGTATGATCACTGTGTAACTCCACTATATTTTATCATGCTAGTAAAACTGGTGTAGCCAAAATTGGCTTATGATATTCATCATCTTGTCACGTCTGTTACTTTTGATTGCTGAAAATTTGGTATCGCTCCTAAATTACATTTGAACGATGTGTTTTATACACAGGTTAACCATGTCAGTCATTTCCTGAAGATTTAAGGTCACTAAGAGGTTATTCCCTGTGAACAGTTTCCCTTATATCACTGATAACTCCTCAAGGGACCCACAAGACTCTGTCATTTCAGTCAATAACAGTGTAATCTGGTGGGTGTATGTTGCTTCTACTCAACACTACTGGAGACTCACCTCAGCCAGGTTGAGTGTATGCTTACCTTACATTCTCTAAAATATATGTTTAAAATTAAAGTTGTGTATATATGCATAGGAAAATATGCTTCTGTATCAGTTATGGTTACGATGTATATACTTAACATACAGAAAACGAAACACACCTGATACATGTAAAAATAATTACCTGATAATTACATATAGTGAACATTAAATGTGATAAGTGGTATTATATATGGTATTTATATAGGAAATGATGATTAACCTCTCTCTAGAAATCAATTTTGTAAAGTTTGTCATATCAAATCTTTGACATATCTAAGTTTAAATTGAATTATTTCATGATTGTGAACTATTATGTTACAATTTAATTTGAATTATATGTGATTACTAACTCAGTTTTCGCAAAAGTGATTATTCTAAACATTACTCCATGCACTAAACAAGTTTTGTTGTGTCAGGAATGAGGATAAGCCATTTCTTTGTCAAGTAACTTTAACTTCATGCTATTATTACCACATCATTCAGGTTTGATTTCTCATTTTCAGTCTTATGCATACAACAGTATTGTTATAGTAATATTTAAATTTTGATGGAAGCGTTTTTGCTGCTGAAAAGAAAAAAGCTCACTTGCATGCATTTGTGAGAGGACATTTCAACAGTTTAATTGCAATAAAATTCAGCCGCATAATTCTGAAAAGGTTGATTCTACAAACATATTTTTTTGTATATAGAAGAAAGATCCATTTGTTAACATTTCTGGATACTCACCATGACACTCGCTCTATCAACACCTCATGTACAATGACAATAGTATGGTTAGCTAGTCTGTAAAAGTCTATAGAATCAGACATCTCATTTTATTTACATCATAACAAAAGTTCTGTCATCAAGTTGACTGAAGTTAAAAAAGGAATTTATTTAGTAAAAAGGTTGCTGTAGGTCTGTCAACATTAAGTGCAATGATGAAATTCGGTCACAAGAACCATAAAAGCTTCTGTTTATGCAAATGTTTTATGAGTTTATTCAGAAATTTGAAGAGGTTGTCACAACGACTATTTATGAAACAACAACATACAAAGGATTTAAATTTAAAGTATGTATTTATATAATGTTTTCTAAAACAATAGTACTCACATTCCTTGCATACAAGCTAATGTACATGTAATTTCGAAATATTGACAAAGAGGGTAGGCCACCCAAACATTTACATGACTTATTAATAGTATCCTTATATGGCAAGTAATATATACAGTCGTAATACTATTGAGTTGATTGACTGTAAAAGCACCTGTGACGTACGCCGTAATTCTGGTGGAATAAAGCAATATCACAACGATGATAGAACTCAAGGACCATGTGGCAAAAAAAAAAAAAAAAAACCTAACCATGGAGATACCGTCCAACAATATCACTGGAAGTTCTATTATTAACTTTAAAGTCATGAAAACATGCTACAATATAGGGATAGGAAACAGGTCTTTCCTTTCCCTGAACTGTCACTAAAACTACACCAATACGTGTAAATAATACGGTAGTGTGTTTATTCAACCAATGTTTAGGAATTTTGTAAAGATTTGCTGTATTTGGCATAAGTGTATTTATATGTCAATAAATGTGGGTTGACAACTCTGTTTTTTCTGTATTTTTTATTGGATATGGAGAGAATGTGTAACGGTTACGTACAGATAAGGAGGTGGAGGCCAGTCCATGATAGGTAGGTAAGGATGATAATTGTCTCTATGTTAACCATCGCTATCAAATTTGGAAATTTTCACATTTACAAAAAAATGTCGACCAGAACATTGATTAATCACTTATCCATTTTTGAAGATTTAGTCAAAACTGTGGAAATGTTAGAAAGGAAATAAAAAAAAAAAAAAGGGGGGGGGGGGGGGGGGGGGGGGGGTGGATGAGGTGTCGGTACAAAGTTGTCTGAATTCATTGCATCTAACAATTACACACTTGTAAAACTATATGATGGCACAGTCATTGTGTTTTAGTTAGAGTTAACTCCCTTACACTACGTATAATTTTTTTTCATGTACAAAACGTTATTTGTGAAAGTATATTCCAAAATTTCTGACATTGAATGTATCATCAGGAGTAAATTTTCTTACAATAAGTGTATCATCAGGAGTAAATTTTGATTTTTGGCCTATGATAGGTTCAATGTCGATGTGGGTTCCAAATGCATATAGTTTATCTATTTTTACTTCCAGGTTTTTACAACATTTTGTTTACTTTCGGTTTGACGTCGCGATGGCCGAACTGGTGTGAAATCCGAAGGTAAGTTAACTTTTTTTTTCACATCGGAGTAGAAGAGCTTAGAATCTATATTCAAGTCCGTGATGTAATAGAAGAGAGAAATGAAAAATGCTCTGTCCTCGTAGGAGCTTGAATAGGCTGCTTTCACTCAAAAGGTGTGAATTCCACCATCCGAAAGCAGTAATCAAGATGACATGTCCTGACAGCTTTTACACTATTTTCTACTTCCTCTTTCACTGTCTCATTATTACCATAATCCAAAATTAAATTCAAGGAAACCAGGACAAAATAGTAAAAAAAGAACGATTTACACGAAGACTCATGAAAAAGTACAAAAAGAATAAAACCCAATGTTCCGGAAGAGCAAGTGGCATGTGCTTCATCGACGACACCCGTCATGTAAACCTTGATCAATCCAGGTAATATTATGTCCTCAAACGAGAAGAATAAGGTATACAACAATGTAATCGTCAAGTAAACTAACGAACATCAAACACTGTCCGTTTCACATTGCACAAAGAAATATAAGACAACCGTAAAACGCCCTATCAATTTTCATCAGTCTGCATCGTATGAAACCAGTATTACGAGATTATCCGTCAGTTTACGACTTCTTGCACGAAAATCGTGATAATGGGAAAAGACCCCTGAATATCGAATCAGCTGCTATATGTAAAAAATATATATGTTGGAGATGCAGGGATGTTGGTATCCTGAAACAGAAAATTCACAATAGCGAAATTGAAATAATCACATTTATCATACAGCTTGGTGGAAAGCTGTCCATGTTTGCTTTGTTGTAGGAAAAGATAAGCGGCTGATTTAGAAGAGTCTGTCGTGTCTTTAATTTCCAATGCTGGTTGGTACAAGAGATGGACGTGGTCAATAAATTTCTTGGGTTTATCAAGAAAAGACGTCATCAATATACCTGAAAGTTAAATTGTGTCTGTTTTGATAAGCTCTTCAATAGATTTAGCCTCGTATGAAAACAAAAAAACAAGTCAGCTAACAGAGGGAGAAAATTAGTTGCCATAGATATTCCAATTGTCTGTCGGAAGTTTATGCCACCAAGCCCGACGAAGATGTGGTCAAATAGAAAAAAGACAGCCCTCTCACAACCACAAACCATATTCTAGTTCTATTGTAAGGATATTACATATACAACAACATCAATTAACTAATGGTAAGCAGTAATCGGAAACGTCCTGTGGTCACAAGGCGGACACTATACAGTTATATTAATGGGAGATTCCACTAGGCGATGCTACGTACTCTCAGCTTCCACGCGTGTAAATTGTGTAACATTTACACATGCAGTAATTGTTCTACGAAAGACATTTTGACAGGACTGCTATAAAAGATAAGGTGTGCTCACATTATCAATACATTTAAGTGTGTTTTTCGACTCTCTATGCACGACAATGGGTGCAATGGGAACCACCACTAAGACAAAAAATAAAATCATGGATAGATTGTTAATTCCATTCTGACTACTAAGAGTGGAGTTGTGTCTGCAAAACAGACCAGGTTCCATTTTATTCAAATAAATAATGACTTTAAAGTTTCTTAATATGTTATGTATATGTCGAAGGCCAATTTTTAGGATAGAGCAGTCGCATGTTTTTTTTTTTTGTTTTTTTTTGTTTTTTTGTTTTGTTTTTTGTTTTTGTTTTTTTGTCGAGTGTTGACGTGAATACACAATGCATTTTCAGTTTCCCTATTGTAAATGTTCCATTTCTTGATAGTAATAACCCAGCATCCTCAACCTTTAGTGTTTATAGGCCTGTTCCCGTTATCACGATTTGCGTGCATGAAGTCGTCAAGTGACGGGCAATCTCGTAACACAGGGTTTCAAAAGATGCAGGTTGATGAAAATTATGGGGAAGTTTTCCGGACGTCATGGTGATTTCATTGAGAAATACTCTATTTCTTTGTGCGATATGAGAGTGGACAGTTCGATACTCGTTAGTTTGCCTGTTGGGACCGTTTTTGTATACATTGTTCTGATTTACTTGGATTGACCAAGGTTTACATGGCCGGTGTTGTCGATGAAGTAAAAGATGTTCACTCTTCCGGAACACCTGGCTTTATTCTCTTGTACTTTTTCAGGAGGCTCTGTGTAAATTTTCCATTTATTCATATTTTGTCCTGGTTTTATGTAATTAGAATTTAAATTATGGATATATTTTCATGTTAGTATTTTCTTGTTGCCGTTTTACTTGTAAACTTTAAAGTTTAGAAATATGCCCAAATATCGATTAAAGATAAAATTATTTTAGGATAAGGTCCATTATTCTCCCACCAAGTAAGGTCTATTGTACAATATATGTGGATGGTGCTTCTAAGTAATTTGTGTATTCAACCATGTTTTATATACACCGGTTTATCAACAGCGTATTTTGTTTATTCATTATGGAATACGGATAGGATTGACAGGTAGTTCGTATTTAGGTGGTCAGTGTTTCATGACCAAGAGAAATGTTTGATTTAATTTGGACTTATAACTATGTGCATTGCACTTTCCTTTACAGAGTTTACCTGGCTTGTTACACACAGAAAACAGCCCGATAAGAAGAAGCCGTTATAGTAACATGGAGAAGCAAATTCTTAGTAAAGCGAATCAACTCAGTTACAGTCCGAGTGATGCGAGTTTGAAAGTTAAGTCATTTATCAGCTGTAAAGACTTAGAAGGATTAAAATTGTATTTGAATCATTTTAGTAAAGAAAAACAAAGTACGATAATAAATCATGTCCAAGATGAGCAGGCGCCATTTTTTCACGCATGTTTGCTGGGTAAAGTAGATATAGTGAACTATATGTTGACCGAATGTAATGTTGATACTGAATTACGAGGTTTATATGTACTAGAGACAGAAAATTTCGAAGACCGAGTTACTCCCCTTTGGGTCGCCGTGGGCGAACAATTTTTCCCAATAGTGAAACTCTTAGTAGAACACGGGGCTGATATTCATGCTGACTCTTCCACATACTCGACTCCTGTGCGCTGCGCGTGCTACCTCAATAATCTAAAGATAGTTCGGTATCTTGTTGAAAACGGCGCCAATATTCATCAGCCAAATGTGTACGGCAGCACATGCCTGATAAATGCAACCAATGGTCCTGTAGAGCTCTGTGAGTTTCTGGTCAGTAACGGCGCATCTGTAAATTCCACAACGATAGATGGATACACAGCAATGTTTCACGCCATAGAATCTGATCGGTTTGATTTAGTCAGGCTTTTCCTTGGGGCCGGTGTATCCCATTTCATAAAAATTACCACAGAGGTCCACATCCTCCATCAAGCAGCAATTCAAGGGAACCAGACAATATTCGATTACATCAGGGACAATACTGTGATGAAGCTGTCACGATTGGTAGAGGGGTACGAACTGCTTGGCGCATCCATGATTGATGACTTCGATGATATTCCAAAAGGACTGCAATTTTGGGAAAAAGCAATGGACTTGAGGTACACTAATCCGAAGGCACCTCTCACAAAAGCAATCCCAGAAGAAACTAAGCAAGTGTATAGATTCCATAGAGAAACTGCAAATCCTGAAGAGTGCAGATCTCTGATAACTTCGGATAAGGACAAAATTTACATGCATGCATTGCTTGCCCGCGAAAGGATCCTAGGTACGAGGCACGAGCAGACAATAATTAGGATTTGGAACAGAGGGGTAACTTATGCTAATTCCAATCACTATCAACGTGCGGTCGATCTCTGGAAATATGCGTATGGCGAAATGAGACGATGGCTAGCAGCATCTGACGAAAACGTCGTATCAGACTTACGCAAGTTAAAAGATCTCTTCGAGGAGATGATAAAACTGTCCTCTTCCGGACAAATCAACGAGAAGGTAAAGTAGTTGCGGTACAACAATTTTGAAATATTTGTGTCGGATCTTGTTCTGTTATCTATTATCATATCTTATTATTCATACTCCTTCACAAACACGACAACAGCCATTGAGGAATCCTGTTAACATTTTCGTCTGTAGTGAATAGTTCCATTGACTTTGCGAAATTTTAACAAATAGCAAATTAATGCAATTGATTTACTTTTAATAGGATATTTCGCTTAGATCGAACTGTTGTCCATCAATGTCTCTGCAATTTCTGTGTGTTTGTGTGAGGGTGTGGGTGGGTGGGTGGGTGTGGGTGTGTGGGTGTGTTAAATTATATCAGGAATATCTATTTGTGGTAGAAAATTGTCATATTGAATGTTTATATCTCACTAAATTACATTATATGGATATTTTTGACAGGTACAGGCTAGCGATATTGTAGATGTGTTTGGCATGGTGGTAAAACAAATCCAGGATTTTTCCGGAATACTGGCAGTTCGGCCATTGCAGAAGAATACATTTGAAAACTTCAGATCGCTCCTTGTGATCGCTATTGATTTTATACAATTGTTTTACTATTCGGAAGGACAGGATGCAGAAAAAGAAGGTTTCACTGAAGAAGTAAGGCGAGTGATTGTACTCAACCCAGAAAGTGAACAAGGTAAACAGCTTCTACTTTTGGCATTGATGGTGCTTTCTGACAAAATGGACGCTATTGTCCCATCCCTTGATCTCTAAAGCAGGAGCATATGTGAATATAACTGACGAAGCGAACAACTCTCCACTTCACCACTGTATTACATAATGGAAGAAACAGGCAGAGGCACCATGCTGATGGAACGTATGGAAAGCGTAGACGCTCAGAACTGTGCCAAGGAAACACCATTCACATTCCTTCGGGAACAGGGATGTGTAATATCTGGCAGCTAGGATGGCGAACACGAACAGTGTGACACCTACCAACATCCGCAAAGATAAGATTTTAATTCTACATGAGGTGCTCGATTTTAGGGATCGCTGGTAAGAGACTTTATAAAATAGGTGAACGTTTTGGTGCACTAAAAGCGCGATCTTGTAAACACGATTACCATAAACACAGAATAACAGAGTTGTTGAAATTTAGCGGTATTCCAAATGTGAAAGTAAAGGTGACACATATAAAATTTGGTAATAGTTGAACGATCCATTTTGGAGACATTAAACTTTAAAATTACATTTTCCCTGTATAATGTATGGACATGTATCTTACTAATCGTGCTAACACATCTGTCTACTTCTTATAACTAGTTTGATAATACTTTGTCTATATATGTTATTCCATCGCTTTTTAAGTTAAAACCTTGAACATTATTTACGTGATATCCTGAAAAAGTATGATTAGTGTACAGGAAGTGTAACCGCTCTCACGAAAGCCAGAAATAGAGCATGTCAAGTGATGATATTCCAGACGAAGGTTTGTTACACTGTTACAGAAACTGCATCGTTGTGTAAGGAAGGGCTTGTGAATAATTTATACCTTACACGCTAACTTGTTGGTTCACCTCAGATAAAACATCATACCACTGGGACATTTAATATTTCATACATTTCAAAATAAAGCACAATTTTAGTTAAAAAATATTCTCATGTCATTCACTCCTGCCACAATTTTGCGTGAAAACTAATAATGAAACGCAATTATGCACAATATATTAAGCCATCACAAGTCACAGTGGCATAAATGACTAAAATAATATAGTAATATAGTATCTTTTTTGTGAAATGTAATTTCAGATTATCTACTTCATGTCTAAAATTCAACTTGATGACAAATTAGAGGAATTAAGTTATTTGTTAGGAACATATATCATTGACACGAAAATAACTCCAATGTTTGAAGTTGTCTCCGTAATATATGGTAATATACCACTACATGTGTAAAAGATGTATGCGAAAGATATCCTTAACTGAAATGAAATATTTATGTAAAAAATAAGCATCATGATAATGTATGATACATTTAAGTCACAAGTTTATTATTATTAAATAGTTACATTATATATAAATAGCAAAAATATCTGTTGAAAGGCCATGACTTACATGCAGTAAAAAAAATCCGTTTTTAGTCATAATCTACGTGTCACTTTTTAGCCAATACATTGTGTGCGTAACACGTAACAGGCTGCCAATCAGAAATGAGTTTATACGTCACATCAACAAAATCGCCTTACCGAAATAACCTAAAAAGCAAACTCCTGCTTTGAATTATTCTTAATGTAGTACTGCATTAAAAGTGCCTGGTGGCATTTTTTTTCAGACCAAAAACCCACATTCGAGGTAATGAAACAAAACTAGATACGCATGATAATTCATGTTTTATTTAACTGTTAGGAGCAATACAATCATTGCTTGCATAATGTGAAGTAGTGGCGAGTGATCAAAACAATTACCTGAATGATAATGCATCAGATTGTTTAATGTTGATTTATTATTTTTATAACACATTTTTGATAATTAAACAAAATATTTAACTATTTTTGTTTTATTTTCCGTCATTATGACAAACTGAAATAATACATCTGTGTTTAACATAATAAAATAGATAATTATTGAACCGAAATGTTTAAATGCATTTGATTTGAAGCATCGTCGACGATGAAGAAACATTAACCCTGCCAGAAAGGCAAAAGTCTGAATATAATACACGAGACAGGCATTACATCCTCGTTAACAGGATTTCTCCATCCTGATTTGATAACATATGCAACATCTGACAGGAACCGAGTTTACATCTAACCTGCACATGTAGAAGAAACTTGACCTTCGCTGGGAATAGCAGATATCGGATTCAGTGAATTAGCAGTTATATACCTATGGTACGAATGTTCACTGTAAGATAAGGTGAAGCGATATTCACGTGTCAATGTATCTATAACTAGGTCGGTTTTAGCTTTATATCACGAGCTGTATCATTAAGTGATACATCGTCAGCAGTAAATTTATTTCAATTATCCAAATTATACGCATCCAATCTATGATAAATACGACAGCTTCACTGCCAGAAAAAAGAAAGCTCTACAACAATATTTCGGATATACAATGATTGTTTTTCAGAATGAGTATTTCAGGATATGTCTTTGAACAATCAAGATCCTCGTTCCTCGATTACTTTTTCACATTTGTTTTACATTCAGATATCTGCAACTCTTTGCCACAAATTTATTCAATTTTGTATTTGTGTATGATACCATTTAATTATTACGTTACTTCGTGACAAGCACACTCGACCTCCTCTATCCATGTGTTAACCCGTTTAAAGAGATCTTCCCTGTCAACCGCCATGACGACAGCACCCTCTGTCTGGTCATTTGCTTCCTCGTCCTCTTTATACATTTTCTCACGCATTTCATCCTCAACAAACTGGACATCCCTATTACGCATATTTGCTGATGCCGTTCTAAACACCTTCGAAGTTTGCTGCTCACAAAAAGCAAGAGCTCTCATATTTGCCATTTCATAGTCAAGTCTTGCCCTTCCTTTGATTTTTTCCCGTTTCGATGGATTTTTTGGAAGCAATCTCGACATCCCATGATGTCGAGAATTACCGTTTGAGCATACACCGGAACTAGATGTGGTCAACATCAGAGGTTCACCGTATCCATGGAGACGTAAATGTTCTGTTAGTTGTAACGGAGTCATTTGGCGCTTTCTCTTATGTTCATAATCGTCCTCAAAGTGTGCCTCGGTGTCAACAGTCACCACCGATGATTGACTATTAACTGTAACTTGGCCAGCGTCTTGCTTTCCTACAGGACTGGATATATCAATCTGCCATGCAAGTCGAGTTGGATTACTAGCGGGACTTCTTGACGATCCACGGAAGGCATTTGGTGGCGCAGACCGTGCAAAATGGGGAGATGACGTCAACGGTGGAAATGATGAGATATCCGGAAAATGTGATGTCCTTGTCTCCACGTCAGTTCGTAATGGTAGCCCCAGTCGAGAGTGAAGACTGTTGCATTCTTTAAACTGAAACATTAAACAGAGCAAATCAGTGTATAATGAACAAGATATTTTCAGTGTTGTTTATTGAGTTTTGTTATTTGTGGCAATGTTATCTGATTATACTGTCACAAGCTGAGGTTTACTGGTACCCATAGTCAGTGATGTTGTCTGATTATACTGTCACAAGCTGAGGTTTACTGGTACCCATAGTCAGTGGTGTTATCTGATTATACTGTCGCAAGCTGAGGTTTACTGGTACCCATAGTCATGGATGTTATCTGATTATATTGTCGCAAGCTGAGGTTTACTGGTACCCATAGTCAGTGGTGTTATCTGATTATACTGTCACAAGCTGAGGTTTACTGGTACCCATAGTCAGTGATGTTATCTGATTATACTGTCGCAAGCTGAGGTTTACTGGTACCCATAGTCATGGATGTTATCTGATTATATTGTCGCAAGCTGAGGTTTACTGGTATCCATAGTCATGGATGTTATCTGATTATACTGTCGCAAGCTGAGGTTTACTGGTACCCATAGTCATGGATGTTATCTGATTATATTGTCGCAAGCTGAGGTTTACTGGTATCCATAGTCAGTGATGTTATCTGGTTATACTGTCGCAAGCTGAGGTTTACTGGTACCCATAGTCATGTGTCAGTATGTTATATTGTCTGAGGTTTACTACTAGTCAGTGGTTAAGATTATACTGTCAGGAGGTTTACTGGTACTGGTATCCCGCATAGTTTACAGTGATGTTATCTGATTATATTGTCGCAAGCTGAGGTTTACTGGTATCCATAGTCATGGATGTTATCTGATTATACTGTCACAAGCTGAGGTTTACTGGTACCCATAGTCAGTGATGTTATCTGATTATACTGTCGCAAGCTGAGGTTTACTGGTACCCATAGTCAGTGATGTTATCTGATTACACTGTCGCAAGCTGAGGTTTACTGGTATCCATAGTCAGTGATGTTATCTGATTATACTGTCGCAAGCTGAGGTTTACTGGTATCCATAGTCAGTGATGTTGTCTGATTATACTGTCGCAAGCTGAGGTTTACTGGTACCCATAGTCAGTGATGTTATCTGATTATACTGTCGCAAGCTGAGGTTTACTGGTACCCATAGTCAGTGATGTTATCTGATTATACTGTCGCAAGCTGAGGTTTACTGGTACCCATAGTCAGTGATGTTATCTGATTATACTGTCTCAAGCTGAGGTTTACTGGTACCCATATTCAGGGATGTTGTCTGATTATACTGTCTCAAGCTGAGGTTTACTGGTACCCATAGTCAGTGATGTTATCTGATTATACTGTCGCAAGCTGAGGTTTACTGGTACCCATAGTCAGTGATGTTATCTGAATATACTGTCGCAAGCTGAGGTTTTCTGATACTGGTACCCATAGTCCTGATTATACTGTCAGTGATGTTATCTGAGGTTTACTGGTACCCATAGTCAGTGATGTTTATCTGTCATGATGTTATACTGTCGCAAGCTGAGGTTTACTGGTACCCATAGTCAGTGATGTTATCTGATTATACTGTCGCAAGCTGAGGTTTACTGGTATCCATAGTCAGTGATGTTATCTGATTATACTGTCGCAAGCTGAGGTTTACTGGTACCCATAGTCAGTGATGTTATCTGATTATACTGTCGCAAGCTGAGGTTTACTGGTATCTAGTCAGTGATGTTATCTGATTATACTGTCGCAAGCTGAGGTTTACTGGTACCCATAGTCAGTGATGTTATATGATTATACTGTCGCAAGCTGAGGTTTACTGGTACCCATAGTCAGTGATGTTATCTGATTACACTGTTGCAAGCTGAGGTTTAGTCACTGGTTATACCATAGGTTTACTGATAGTCAGTGATGTTATCTGATTACACTGTCGCAAGCTGAGGTTTACTGGTACCCATAGTCAGTGATGTTATCTGATTATACTGTCGTAAGCTGAGTTTTACTGGTACCCATAGTCAGTGATGTTGTCTGATTATACTGTCGCAAGCTGAGGTTTACTGGTACCCATAGTCAGTGATGTTATCTGATTATACTGTCGCAAGCTGAGGTTTACTGGTACCCATCAGTGATGTTATCTGGTTAGTCAGTGATGTTATCTGATTATACTGTCGCATGTTTATCTGATTATACAGTGATGTTATCTGATTAAGCTGAGGTTTACTGGTACCCATAGTCAGTGATGTTATCTGATTATACTGTCGCAAGCTGAGGTTTACTGGTACCCATAGTCAGTGATGTTATCTGATTATACTGTCGCAAGCTGAGGTTTACTGGTACCCATAGTCAGTGATGTTATCTGATTATACTGTCGCAAGCTGAGGTTTACTGGTACCCATAGTCAGTGATGTTATCTGATTATACTGTCGCAAGCTGAGGTTTACTGGTATCCATAGTCAGTGATGTTATCTGATTATACTGTCGCAAGCTGAGGTTTACTGGTACCCATAGTCAGTGATGTTATCTGATTATACTGTCGCAAGCTGAGGTTTACTGGTACCCATAGTCAGTGATGTTATCTGATTATACTGTCGCAAGCTGATGTTTACTGGTACCCATAGTCAGTGATGTTATCTGATTATACTGTCGTAAGCTGAGGTTTACTGGTACCCATAGTCAGTGATGTTATCTGATTATACTGTCACAAGCTGAGGTTTACTGGTATCCATAGTCAGTGATGTTATCTGATTATACTGTCGCAAGCTGAGGTTTACTGGTATCCATAGTCAGTGATGTTATCTGATTATACTGTCGCAAGCTGAGGTTTACTGGTACCTGTCAGTGATATCCTGTCATGAGGTTTACTGTTATCTGATTATACTGTCGCAAGCTGAGGTTTACTGGTACCCATAGTCAGTGATGTTATCTGAATATACTGTCGCAAGCTGAGGTTTTCTGATTATACTGTCACAAGCTGAGGTTTACTGGTACCCATAGTCAGTGATGTTGTCTGATTATACTGTCGCAAGCTGAGGTTTACTGGTACCCATAGTCAGTGATGTTATCTGATTATACTGTCGCAAGCTGAGGTTTACTGGTACCCATAGTCAGTGATGTTATCTGATTATACTGTCGCAAGCTGAGGTTTACTGGTACCCATAGTCAGTGATGTTATCTGATTATACTGTCGTAAGCTGAGTTTTACTGGTACCCATACTTTTGTAATATAGATATGATATATTGTAATTCAAGAAGCAAAAACACTTTGCTTTTGTGCAGAACGTCTGAAATCTGGGCTTTCGTGCACAGAAATCAAGACAACGAGAACATTCAAATCGTAAAATACGGCGAACTTTCCCTTTCTCGCTATTTTCCCGGACACTATTTCTATGACGTATTGGGGTCAATCAGAATCATTGACGTCATTATATTTCTTCGTATCGGGTTAGATCTATCATAAACGTTTTGTGTACGTTTATATCGTGGTCAAACGGCGGCGAAGTATTCTCGTTGACCAATCAAATGTCGTTTTACAACTCGAATGAATTAGGATGATATTTCGCTCTTGTGTTTTGGTGTAATTATCAATATCACTAGGTTGATAAATTACATTCTTGTTGACACACAAATAAAAGCGTCACTTCTTTGTCATCTATCATGCCGACTCGATAAAACATGATAAATGGCGGATGTATTCTTTACTTGCTTATCTGGTTATCCTTATCACTTTTTCAAAATTGAAAACAACATCTGAGGTAACAAAACATGGGAATACTGCTTAAAATATGAATTAGAATAAAAACATGTTCAAACGTTCCTACTTAACAGTGACATTTTACTCGAACCACTTTTATGTTCATTTAAATCGCCGTGCGTCTGGCGTTTTATTGGTTGAGCTTTAAATGTAAATCGAAAACCTTTTTCATAGAGACATCGTTAATAATCATCTCTCAATCTTATTGTCGTATTGAAATTTGCTTCAGTAAGACATATCGCTGAGTATGTGTAAATCTGCGTGATCGAAGTATTGTCAGCTTTCAGAGTCATTATATATCTTTTCGATTTTGAATAATACAATTTTCATATCAACAATTCAAGAGTGCTCCAAAATTCGTCACGTAGTAAAGAAGTAATCGAATATTGCCGTTTTAAAGTCAGTTTGAATAGTTTGATAATCAGAAAACGCGTATCCACTCCTAACTTATTGATTTATTGTCACAAGAATACATCTTGGATAGCAAAACATCCGAAAAGAAGGCTAGATATAAGAATGCCATGCAAATTTGTCATTGACAAAATCGCATCTAATCCGTGTCGAAATTTCAATATAATCCTGTCCTTTTGCACGCAAGAAATTGTACTCTTCATTCGAGATTCAATTTGACAATTGACACGATAAAAATTTTCAATTTAATTTTAAATAGCATGCAAACAGGGTTTTCATGACCCAAATTTGTTACTTTGAATGAAATTACCCCCCATACACACACACACATGTTGTAGGTATTAAAGCTGCGTTGTTTCTCGATACCGATACATACATGCTGCATTAACTGTAGAAATTAGAACCGTCTTGTCGTGAATAACAAACTAATTCTATATAAAATCGATAAAACCATGATAGACTCTGACCAACAGAAAGAGAAACAAAACAATTAAAGACCACATACTCATCTAAGCCGCGCTAGACTGCATGCAAGTGATGCTACACCCAAGAATTATATACTGATTCCTACAGGTTGCGGAGAAATCTTTGTAATGACATCACGTCTGCGATAACACGACTCCCTGTGTTAAATAGCAGATACGTGTAAAACACTGTGTTTAAAGGGATGTATTTTATTAGTATGGAATAGTGCAGTAAAACCTGCCTTACTGTCCCCCTTACTATACTTTATCGTCAATATACAAAAATAAATCGACACAAGAATAACTGGAGATCCGCCAAATAAGGAATACCTCAATTACCCCTTTTTCACATACGTAAATCCAAACAATTCTTTTCTTTATTGATATTATTGTTATGTTATTCATATTGTTATTATAGGTCGCCCTATCTCGTCATCCTCACGGATACCTCAATCTTAATCTACAAACTGAATAACATTTGGCAAACCCACTGTTTTATTATCAATCTTTTCAGAATCAATCTCCATACATCTCTCGAAGTAACACTATTGTTTATTTCTGGTTGGAAGTAGTTTGTGAAATTCACGATATCAATTATATAATAATATGGCATAATTACATTTAAGTGGGTATGTACATTGTACCTGGACGTCTTTTCTTGATTGATTGAAATAAGTTCCAATCGTAATTGACAAGAGACTGATAAAATGTTTAATTTTTAAATCATCAAAATATTTATCAGTCATGCGTCATAGGTATCAGATCAAAATCATAAAAACATATAGGTGGAAAGTTTTATACTGTGCAGGTCAAATCAATACAAAACAAAACCCATTCGCCCGAGCCCAGCATTAATGTGTAGCTAAATGAAAAAAATAGGTCGAACTGACTGACACTAGTTATGTCACGTAGACACCCAGATAGCGGTATCATGGTCAGAGCCATAAAAAATGAATACCAAACAGACACTAGATCCTACCTGACCTCCAGCCCCCCGACAGATTATCGAGATTTTACACAAAATGACTGATCGTCACTAAAATCCTCGCCTGTCTCTAAATCAATATCTAAGCACGATCTCAAGTGTCGACGCCTTGTTCACCCTAAGGAGCATCTAATCCAATAAGCCGTGGGTGAGTAAAAAGTCAGGAGACCTCTTCGTTTCCGTTCTACAGAAGAATTCCGCGACGTTGTCTCGATCGTCAAACTAAATAATACAAACAGTCATTGTATGTCTATCAGGACAAGGATATGGGCCAATTAGGCTTCTATGGGCACGTGTTTTAGGTGGAAGCATCTAGGGTCGAACTTCATACCGATCAATATTTTGAGTTATGAAAATTAAATATGACGTCAATTTAAGATCATGTTGCAATGATCATAACTGACACCCCAGCTGAAAGAAGAGCAAGACGTTAGATGTTTCTATGGATGCTCACAACCACTTCATACACGATGATGGCAACATTAGTCTGTAGTAGTTTACTGAAGATTTAAGTTCACAACAACATGACAATTAATCAACCCAGCTTAGCTCTTAACGTGAAGAACACAATGTATAGATAAGACGATTATACGACAATGTCTTACCTGTGTGTTATAATGATTAGCTAGAGAAAAACTAGAGAATCAGGAACATTAAAGAAATATTAATAAGTGGTTTTTTTCTGTATAACTTCAAGTCACCCCTTAAAACTCGACAAAATACAGTAAGCCAATGGATACCAGAAGGAAGTAAGATATCGGAGCCCATTGATTATCAGTAGATCACACGATGTATAATACCACCTGGAAGATGATATCGAAAAAAGAAATAAAAAAGTAAAAACTCGAATGATAGCCCAGTATCGGCTGTCGTCATTTCCATCCATTTCATAAATTGTTCATCAAACTGATGAAGAGCTGAACTTCCTTTAGGATTCAATTTTAACACTTTTAAATGAACGCGCACCAACACGAACTACTCATACGTTTCTTGAATAAACCGCGAAGAGAATCCATTCTCCTTTTTCATTTAATAGCTCCATAATGTAAATGATTACATCAATTATTCAAAATTTCATTTATAGACAAAACAAATTTCTTAAAGTTACGAAAATCAGATACCAGGCTCGAAATCATTTAAACGAAATAATTACAAAGAGACTATTGAAATGAAAAGTTAGAATTGGAATAAGACCATGTGTTTAGGCTCAGAAAACGTTTTATTACATAAGGAAATAAAACAATTACCCTTCTAGCCATTCAAAAGCAATGTAACCCACACTTTACTCTATCAGCCTATCCAAACAACATTACAATCAACTTTATTAGTCATTCAAACTTAACATATATGACATTATATTTATGTTTTGCAGTGATAGAACGAAACATAAGACAGTCACCAGAAAAGCTGGTTTCATTTAGGGTTGAACTTTCTCAGAAATTCTTATGTCATTATATATATTTATACTACCATGGTTCCTGTTCAGTTCAGAGAATGACTTTAGTGTATCACATACAAATATTATGGAAGGGGTAAGGTGATGGTAAGATTACGCAATGAAAAACACGTTTAAGTACTTGAGCATCGCTATACCATTTCTTAAAATGTCACAATATATGACATACAGTGGGCCTTAAGACATGCAAACATACTTATTATCTACTAAGTAATAAAAAGCAAAAAATAACCAAATGATTTTACACATTTATCATAGTGTGATACATATGTGCGACAGATATAATTTTATAAATGCACCTCTACTCTAGCTTTAAATAATATATTCTAAGGTTGTAATTGACTTTAAAATCGTTCATGGCAAGAAATGTCTTATACTGTAGAATAGCTTGTATTTACCTGTGTAGAGTAGGTATTAACCTCAGGAATACGGATCTTTCTAGGTTTTCTCCGTGAAGATAGAACTGTCCAGGATCTGGTTAGGAAGTCCCTTTCCGGCATGTTGATTTGAGACTAATCCAAGAATCTGAATGTAGCACGAAATTTGTAATGATCAGCTTGCGTGGCTTGTGAAATATTCTGGATAAGTGATCTTCAAAACAAAATGAGTTTCTTTTTAACTAGTGTACGGTTTTGCCTTCTTTCACTATTATTACGTAAGTTTTTTTTTTTCTTTTGTGACAAATTTGTTCGTTTGCGAACGACTTTTTCTTTTCACACGAAAAGCTTTAGTAATAAACAGGGAACAACCAGAAAACTCGTCCTTAGTTCCCATTGAGTTTCCATAAGATTCCAAATATGTGGGATAATTAAATCTCTAAAATATGAAAAACCACAACGGAATATTCTTAAACACGGATAGGTCGTGGATATAGCATGTTGTCGTGGCAGGGGACATCGCCTAAACCTCCCAACAATCACTAGAGCAGACCTTTAAATGGCACCTGTGTGCTCGACGGGTGCTGTCACTGTAGAAATAGCCACTTATAGTTGTATATCCTTTTACGTCACAACTTAGCACATCGGATGTAATCGACACTGTAACATGAATACAAACATGCGATTAGATAACAGTTCATACAGGTTAAACATGATGTGTGAATCAGTATCAAATCCAACTTACACTGGACTAAAAAGATAACCATGTCTTCTCACCACTCATTGATCTATATCGATAAAAACAAATCTTACAAAATCAGTTGTCAGACACCTCAAGCCATATCAACATTAAGGTACAGTTTCCAGAGATCAAACAAGGTGATACAATTATCATATGAGTCCGGCAATTTACCGATCTTTATTAATATTCTGTTATCTTTATTACAATTCTATATACACTTATATGAGTAACTGATGGGAGCGTTCCATTGCCCCAAAGCAAGAGCTTTGGTAATGATTACACTAAATTGTAAGTTAGATCAATTATCAATTTTTGTCCAAGTTGCGGGTACTGTTGCAAAATCTAGTAACGTGAAGTGATATCATCACATTTTAAAAAAGAATGTAAAATATGTAGCCTGTACATATGGCACCAAGGACTCCGAGCGAGGTGAATATGATCATCCAGTATCTATCACGTTATATCTTTTCTAGGGATTTATAAGGTAATCATTGACAAAACATCTTTAAGTATCCTTAATACAGCTACTTCATAATGTAATATATCTAATATATATATACAATATATCCAAACTTTACAATGCACATTAAACGTATTTAAAAATCCAGAAAACATCCACAAAATGTAAGCCCCCCTTACACTTTTCGTGTGTTTCTGATTACAATAATATAATGTATTTATCCTGTAAGGGTATTTATCAATCAGTATTATCTTGTGGTAGTTTTACTTTTTCTGAACACGACTTCTTCCCTGTGGCTTTATGTGACGTAATCGTGTCGTAAGTGTTGTATATATCCACTGGGTGAGCACTATTTATAACGTTTTAAGCCGAGACGATTCACCTGTGATAACGTGGGTCAGTGGATCCATTCGGTCAGTCTACACGTATCCACCTTCTCACCTTTATAATATCGACAGTAGATATTAGTCGACAAACCCTTATTTACTTACCTGTTGTAGCATTTAATTTCATGCATTTTCTTGTCCAACATATCTGGGCGGCAGGTTGAAGCGATTTTTAATTAATCACAACCATTCAACAAGTTAGATTATTTCATACGGTTGCTAATTGAAAATGTCTCATGTTTATACAAATACCTGTATATCTATCAATGGTACTAAAAATAATTTACATGTTGAATGTATCAATGTAAAAAGCTCTGAATAAAAAGATACATTTCAATATACCGACACACTATTTACCTTTCACCTTTTATGAATTGATAGATATGTCATTAACATATTATTTACAAACATTCAGTATCTTATTAGACAATCCTAAACATTACAAATTTTCTTGATGCAAACGTGCCAATGTACACATTTTACGTGATAAACGAGGAATGGACAAAACCTTAATTATTTCCTCTCTGAGTGTATTCCAAAAGCACATCAAAATTTCAATTATCGTAAATAATTCGATTTCAAACAGTTTGAAATATGTCTTTGTTTGCCCAAACATAACACTCGTAATTCATATCAGCGTTTGCTCTCAACATTATCGTCTCAAGATCTCCGTTGATCATCTAAACTGCCGTAACTGTAATGTTAGTTGTTGGATAAATACCAAAGTGAAGTAACAAAATCTCTAAAGTACAAAAAAATTATATACGTACGTATTATTTACGTGGCAGCGCGAGATATTATCCCTTTATAGTGTCTAGTGCGTATAGTCTATAAACAGCCATAACGCTACTCTTACTGTGGAAATCAGGGGGCGTTCATCTTGCGAAATAAAATAGGATCGGGAGTTTAAAGATTAAAACTTATTGTAAGAGCATAGACCATCGCTGAGTATGTGTAAATAACAGGTTGGCCTAATTGAAACTTGATTTCAATAGGGAAACGATTGAGATATTATGTTATTGTCTGTGTGGACAAGTGACCTATTAGTGTCTTTTATCAAGTGTCAGAACAATTTTAGGATATTGGTCTGAAGTAAGCGGTCATTTTAGGTTGAGGCCAGAATACAGGTTAAAATGTTTATACAGTAGACATATCTTATCGTTTGCACTTTATGTGACGAAAGACGGACTCCTCGCATACTAGTAGTACATAGTGGCAGTGGCTTCATGTACTAATTACTGTTTTGAGTTGGTTTAGTCTCTAGGTTAGTATCTCATTCCTAGAAACATGTACTTTAGCTATCTTTATCTTAATGTCATTCGTCTAAAGGTATCTTTATCTCAATTGCATGAGTCTAATTTTTCTTCAATTTAATGTCGTGTGATCTGGTCAAATTTTACTTTTACCTTTCTTTGCATATGTAATTATCTTTATCTTAATGTCGTGTGTTAAAGTTATCTATAACCTAATGTTTTGTGTTAAGTTATCTTTATTTTAATGCCGTGTGTTAAAGTAATCTTTAACCTAATGTTGTGTGTTAAGTTATCTTTATTGTAATGTTGTGTGCTGTGGTTATTACTCTTTATCTTTATTCCGGCTGCTTTAGATCTCTTTATCTTAATGACGTTTGTTGCACGTGTAGTTATCTTTATCATAATGTTGTGAGTTATCTTTAATTTAATGTTGTGTGTTCTGCTCAAACTTTATTTGTATGCCTTGTGAGTTGTGAGTTGTTGTTAACATAATTTAGCGCGTGTGTTGTAGTTATATCTATACTATTTTTGCTTTATTTCGCGGTTTGTATATCGCTGCAGCGTTCCTGTGGTTACATATTTTGATGTAGTGGTATATTTGTATATCTATGTCAATGTCGCGTTTCTAAATATACAACAAAGGTATTTATCAACCTTTGCAGACTGCCATTGTAAGTGTTATTAGTGTGGCAAAACGGCGATCCTTTGCTTCTAATCTGGCTCTGCATCTGGAATTCCAATGTCAGTTATATGACAGCAGGTGACAGATATTTGGCAAATTACTTAAATGGGTCAGAACACTCTAACATAATTAGTGAAGTCGTTGGACTTAAATGCTTTCCTTTTCAATGTATGCCAATGAAATGGACACAATTACCTACCTCTGACAATCTTGACAAGGTTAGGCTGATAGATTAGGCACGTATTTAATAACCCAGATATAATTGCAATTTCCATTGCTAAAAAGCATACTATACAAATATATATATATATATATAAACACATTCACAAAGGGTTTCTATTGCCCTTCCATAACTTTTATCGTCCAGTGTTAAATGCATAAAAAGATGTATCTTATGTATCTTATCTTGAACACCAGTCTTTTGTCCTCTTTTTTATTTGCGCCTTGTTGGTCATAGGATAAAAAAAGTTAAGATTAGGACGAAAAGTTCCATGTGTACAATATATCAGATTTGGTATAAATTTGTTTAAAAGTAAAATGGAAAATAAGAAAAAATCATTAGGAAAAAAAGAAAAACATCATATATCCAAAATGATGGAGTTTACCCACGTGGAAAAATGAAGTATTTCTTACTCCACGTGAGATACTTGAGAGTCGAGGTCGTCGAGTCTATGCCTATTTGAAGATGGTAGTCGGTGTTCACTGTAACATGTTGTATGATATTAAATGTTTTTGTTTCGGTTGTCAACTGGTTTCTTCTTCGCTAGGTAAATATTTGCTTTTCATGCCTAGTACATACATTTAAGTATTGAATGATAATTAATTACACAGCTGTAGGAGATAACATGTATGACAATGATCAGAATACAGTCATACATAAACAGTTACGGCACTCCTGGTTTCCCGTCATAATGTGAAATATTAGCAATTAAAAATATGAATGGAGGAAGAAGAGATCGACAATTAGGTAAATGACGTGTACTATGTTTCTTTCAGTTTGGTCTTTTGTGATCTGTACGTGTCAAATTGATTGTGAATACACTTAGGGTCACATATAGGCGATAAAATCATCTGTTTACGACATCATTTTGTCAACAACCGACAAAATATATTATCTTAAATCAATAAAATCCTAAAACATCAATTGATATTTCGGTACTTTAAAACACACCTGCAAGGGTTTAACCTGTTCGTTTTATATACACATGAAAACAGATAATTTCTGACGAAATGTTCCTCGGTGGTAAATCTAATTATGCATGGAGCAAGTGATCTCGCGTTAAATCTATTTCAACGTAAGGACTAACACTCCGTGTGCCGAGCCTCTCCTTCCACCCTTAAAACCCGCTTAGATGATTATCACAAATTCTCCCGTGTTTTCTTCTCTTTTTCAGACGTTTCAATTACGTTGAAGGAAGATTCGTGATCATACCTGTTTGTTTGATAAACATGTGTTATATTTAGATATTTTAAATGTTTGTCACGGTTGTAAACCGCATACTCTATTCAATATCACAAATTAATTCTTTTATCGGAGTTAGAGGCAATGTCGGTTCAGATATATCATTGTCATCAAATACTTTAATAAGATGAGTAAACAAGCACGGGTTTTCCTCGGATAGTGTCAATTTTCCGAAATTATCGAGCCTAAAGCGATTGTGTTGGAAACTTGATTCTAAGACACCGAAAACTTATTACAGAATTTACGACAATTGTACCATGACAGTGTTTCCTGTATTGTCGGTGAATATTCTAATGTCAAACAGTAGATACAGTGAGGCTTTATGAACGGTCTAAATTAACGTTGATTTTACATATTCTGATCGCACATAATTTTTGAAAAATTATTATTATACCACTTGAACGCAGTAGATATTTATGCAAATATGATAAATGATAATAAAGTATAGATCTTATCCATTTAGACTGCACATGATTAAGAAAAAAAGTGTACGGAAAACCAGCAAGGAAAAAATACCATTTAAACTTATCATGTCTTTTCGTATTGAACACAGGTACATGTATTTACCAAAGAATAGCATGATATTTCCAACGTATCAACATAAACATATTCCAAATTCAAATTCAGTGAAACTAGGGCAAAATATGAACAATATGAACGGTGTACGAGATGGCATAAATATGTTGCTATAATAGGTCTGGTTGGTGTTATTCCATACTTATTTAGGGTTGCAACAATATAACAACAATATAATCGGCTATGCTATGAGTAAAATCTTGTTATTGAGATGCGAAAGGTAATGGGCCCCCTTGTCCCTGTTTAGAATCGACCGACCTCGATGTATCTACAAGGCTTCTTTGACAAGCTACTTGAAAAGATTGTTTCTTTATCTAATGCTTTTGAAATGAACCAGCCAATGATATAACTTTTCTATTTAACATCATTTGTTGAGGCCGAAGTATTGATCAGGAACTAGGATATTTTACGTTCCGACCTGGTTAATTCCCTGCCATCTTGGGTTTTCGGCGTCTTCGATACGGGATAAGTAGCTATTGTTGCATCTTTATTAAATATCAGCCTTTCTTCAAATGTTATTTTTAGGTTGGATTAAGATATTTCAGAAAGATCTTGTGGGGTTCAATGACTGCTGCAATGCCATGTCCTTTAGATGATCTTGGATAAATCTTTCATGTAAGAAATGATTACCTGTCTTTTCATTTTCTTTGGCTATCCTTCCCTTGCATTAAAAACGTCTAGATAGTCCAATAAAGATATATACATAAAGTATATTAAATGGACCCTAGACTGATTCTGGTTTTTTTTTTCCGAAAGGACGTGTCGATTTTATGACCATCTCGTACCCTGTAGGAATCGTTTTAATGAAAGGTAATGTCTAGTTGTCGAAATGTTACACACTTACTCGCTAACTGGTTGCGATGCAGTATATATGAACTAACCTGGTGAAATACATGTTTACATTATTTCATATTCGCATCCTTCACTTTCTATTTCTTCTTCATTAGTATCCCAGCCTCATTTTGAGGACATTACACTTTTATGTCGTCGATAAAGTTGAAGACGGGTACATTATTGAACATTTTGTCGTGTTCTCGCTCAAGCAAATATCCTTACAATTCCTCTTCTGCTAATGTTTGTCCTTTGGCTTTGCCTTTAATCTAAAGGCAGAATCTCCAGCTAGAGTCCGAGGGGGTCGCTGGTTCGAATCCCAGAGGTGGTAGGGTGTTTTCGTTCCTCCTTCGTATTAGACATGTAAAACAGATGTTACTATCACTTACCACTTAATATTTACATCTTAAACTTAAATGTATCTACACTGTGTTTGTTACCTAGTCTCGATAAATAAGCAATAACATATCAATTGTCCTTTATTCCACTCATCATCATTAATCATTACGTCACGCGCTGTGCGTGAACAAACACGACGTAACAATTTGCTCTGACGACAGTATTTGGTTGGTTATTTAATTAAATGATTAAGGAAAAAAATATTGATAAAGGAAGGCAACACTTCAGCACGTTTCTGTGATCGCAACTAATGCTATCTATCTTACAAAAAGTATATTAGGAAGGTTATGTATGGATTCTTAAGCGGTTCCTCAGGGGTTATTAATTTCTGGAGATTAACAATGTACAAGGACGTTATCAAACATCTTCACGTTTGATTAGAAATTCAATCCATTACGTTAGATGTGAAATCCTTTGACGATAACACACTGATAGAGAGTGGGCCACTCAAAATCCACGTCGGTAATTGGAAACACAGTCGCCATTGTAAGTCATTTACTTAGAACTTTTCCACGATGACATTGTCCGATTGTATTTTGTCCTCGACTACTGTTGAATGAACTTTGCTGTATACGTTACATATTTACACATCTCGAACCCCTTGCCTTAATCTCTTAGCCACACTTCACACACCCTCACTTTACACCTAGGTGTCACCACTACGACAGCTGGTATAACGGGGACCTTGTTTAACAATCAAGTGACCAGGCGGGACCTACACTTACTTGAAAATTACATATTAAAGTGATACCAACCAGTATAGAGTTTAAACAGTATACCTTTAGAGATTTGCCTGTCATGGACATTGTTTACGTATAAACTTGACCTCAATATATCGATACAACTAGAAAGTAGTACTGGTCACTATATCTTGATCGGAATATTGTTTGGTAGTGTACACCCTTATCCAAAAGCTATAGTTTGTGTATTGATTAACTACCGATACACTTTGATGGTTAAATCTGAAACAAGACGTGTGACTAAGATAGTAAAATAATTCTGGTCTTTTGACGTACTGTTTGTTCTCATTGTCAATATTTCGGCTTACTATTACTGTGCTTAGTTGGATAGAAATAAATGTATTGCTACAAGCAATTCACATCTGTATTACAGCAAATGGGTTGACACAAGTTCGTTAGACGTTCTAGGGCTACTCCCTTACACCATGAGTTCAATGTTACATGTCGACAGCAAATAGATAAACCAAGAACACCTGGTTTCGGGGAATGCAACTTGATGAAGATTATGGATAAGTTCTTAAGTCACCGTAATGATCTCATTAGTGATAAGTAGATATTTGTATTTGACAGTGTCTAGTTCTCACCAGACAACTTGACCATAAGGACATGTCTTGTCTTATATGATAAAATTAGTGATAAACGCCTATATCTGTATATAGATTATCACTAATATTATGCCATATTATACATTAACGTTATCCCTCATTAACTTACCTTACAAATATACTCTAAATCACGTGACCTGTAATCCACTTTACAATAAGATACACTAACGGAATTATTGTACGCGTGAATCAACATTTAAACATATCTAAACACCGATATTATGCTCTCCCGACGCACGTATTACGGACAATGACCTCATAAGCAGATCACTGTACAAAGCGCAATGTAACATCATATTGGTATAGAAAATAATACAACAATACTCATGTAGGAGTCACGTATACCCCAGTGTCCTTATCAACAAGAATCAAATAGATCACCTATTCTCGGTGTAGGGCTTATTGACATATGGACCGTTAGAAGATTAAATAGCTATAATTATTTGATGATACTATATATAAATCGGTAAATTTATTTTAAAGGACATTACATAGCAAAATATGAGAGAAATATAAATATGATAAGCATAAATACTGAAGGTCCCGATCTCTATTTCAATATCTACTCAATACCATGTTATCATAGCTAATCCATCATGCTTTCCTTTTCATGTGAATATCTGACAGCATGCGTCATCGCCTTGGCGAAATACTAGTATATCCTTAAATAATGGGGCTATTTTTCTCGTATAGTTTTGTCATTAACTTTATGCTGAAATCAATTCCCATTTATAGATACAAGAAGATGGAAATTTATACATGACGATTGTTTGATGTCAATATTTTGAAAGTATGAATCCTTTCTCACATTAGCAAAAGAAAATACTTTTAAACTATTGCATGAGGGCAAATAAGAATCGTTAGTTTTACCAATGATATACAGTATACGTAAATCTGTATCAAGTCCAAGAAATGTCAAGTTTCTGAAGAGTCAAGGATAGGTACATGGTGTTAGATGTCAATCAATAATTTAGTTCATCAAAGTCCGTTGTCATAAACTTATTACATTTAAAGTCCGCCAGGTTACACAATACTTGTCTATCAACAGATACTTTGAAAGACAGGATTCATTTCATTTTTGGCCGTTGAAGTTCAAGAAAATAAGCCTCAATAGTTCAGTTCGTGTAATGTACATAACGAACTTCTAAAGTAAAAATATAGGAATGGATGCGACAATTACGTTTTGGGGTTCTTACGTGCAATGCACGTGCATGGGTGATTATGTACAATGCCTGGTACACACAAAAACCAAATTGGGGAAAGTATCTCAATTTTATTTATCTTATCATTGTGAGATCGTACATGCACGCAATCGTAAAGCATCTACAACACAGGTACACATTCGTGTTATTGCATGCACATGTACGAGCTTGTGTTCTAACATAGTGTTAGTTAAATGAGTCATGACAAATCAACTATACAGAATGAAGATAACATTTCACATTCAAGTCACACGATCAAATCCATACATCTTTAAATATTTGAGTTACAGGGTCATTACCCATGACAAAATATAATTGATTTTTCTATCAAATTTAAAATGTATAGCTATGCAAATCATAAAGAATCTTAAAAACCTTATAATCACCCCACCCTTTCAGCAATGAATGTGTAGATGGCAGAAAAACGTGTTTTTGTTAATCATCGGTGTCCCTATTAACGAACCGGAGTAAATAACACGAGCTCTGTCCAATCATGTTTTAACAAAATAAAATGGGATTCCCATACATCCGTGTTATTAGTAAAGATTGCACAAGTAAATTGACAACAAAATAATAAAAAAAATCCAACATTTTATTTCAACTCAAATTGGAGTCCTACCGTCATTGAAATGATATGCTTTCATTAGCATCCTCTAGATTACAATATACTTAGTATTTGCGAAATAAAAGTTACATACTGTAAACTGTAAAAGAAAGTTTGTATATATTTGATCAAAGATAGCATATATATATATACATGTTGTAAATAAGATGTTTGACATATAGAAGATTACTAATGTATTTTTAAGATTCCTTATACAGTTCATGTATGTCTGTAGGGGGATATAACAAGTTACTGGTAATCCCTATATACATGGTATACAGAAGTATCCTTCTTACTCTTCACCAAAATATTTTTGTGCAAAGTAAGCCATTAGCCAAGCCTAACTATCCCTTTGATGGACAGGGAACTACAGGTGTGTTGGACAAATACACTGAATTGAGAACAGTGGGCGTTTTCTGTAACCTATCGTGTTAAATGCATATCATCGGTGTTCCATTACAAGCTATGTCCAATCGTCTTATTAACTCGGCGAAACCATCTTTCTGCAAACGTGTTCTAGATTCACAATACAAGACTAAAATACAACCGGTTGGTAATAAATTTAAATCTGTCAGTTTTTAAAGAGGTCCTATTGGAGTGTTTATTTCACATAAGATCTGTTATAGGATATCATAAACTATATAGAATATCTTATACAATTTCAAGAGTAGTACAGATAAAATGTTATATATTGCTTCTGATTCTAGATAAATGACATATTGACAGGTAAATACTATTATATTTCCTCAACACAAAACTTTATTTCCTCATCATGAACCTTGTTTATTCAAATCAACATTAGTTTACCGGCATAATGCCCAGTATTCTATAACAAAACTACAAACTAATCATGTTTTAGTATTACAATATGCCGCATTACCGGTTATTGATAAGAATACAGACATTCTTTCTCAATTATACTGGATTCCTTAATATCATAGGTATCAATATGCTTACACCGTTTTATTACTGGCTCGCATAGCTGACCAATCAAAGCTTATCCCAAGAATAATTTAATGGTAGTCAATGATAAGGATACGGACCTCCTTCGTTAATACTGGATCTCTTAACGAAACAATTTGTTGTTGTCTCGTCTAGTTATTCAACCAAATCTTAGTCATTCTTATTACTTCTTCTTAATATTAAAGGTTATATTCTTATTGTGGTACTGTGTACTTAAGAAATGGAATTAATTGTATGTATATTTTACTCAACTCATGAGATTTTGACCAATATTGAACACCCTTTCATGTCTGTTCACTATCATACCCCATTCTCCTTTACAAAGAAAGCCAAAACGTACATCTAAGGTCAAAAAGATAAATCCTTACAAGTGTACGATGAAGTAGTGAAAACAATTGGATTTCTGGTTGATAATGACGTTCGTCGATTTTGGTGGCAACATTTTCCATCAGATTATAAGCTTACCCTTTGTTCTACATTTGCTTATAACTATGGTCCACCTGGGCACATATAGCTGGTGATTTAAGTTTTTTCGGAATGTTAAGCCACTAGAGCTTTTCATGAAAGGTCGTGAAACCCGATCTGTTGATGGATCTCTTCGAAATCTAAGCAAGAGAATGGAAAACATGATGCGTTGGTTCATTTTCTCGTCCATCTGGTCCATCATTCATTCTTAAATGAATCAGAAGTTTGAAATCTAAAATGAAAACAAAACACTGGCCAGAGTTCCACGATCTTGACATTAAATCCGCACGATTGTGGCTGTCGATAGAGCATACAATAATTTTATCCTCGTCTGCAGACATTATTACATTTTAATACAAAAGAACTTTACTTGCTTGGTAACGAAGGAAAACCTGCCCATAATATTTCCAAAACAGAACAATAACTGGCGAATAGTATTTAAATGCTCCAATATTAGAGTCATTTAGATTGTCTATAAATTATAAGGATAAGTACTTCTCCGTTTATATTTGATTTGTAAACTTAATATGAATCCATATAAACAACACTATATTTCTGGATCGTCTAGATGTTCAACTTAACCTTTATCAAAACTACTAACCACCTGATTACATGTTGTCAATTTCTGGATACATGTTGTCAATTTCTGGATACATGTTGTCAATTTCTGGATACATGTTGTCATTTTCAGGTTACATGTTGTCAATTTCTGGATACATGTTGTCAATTTCTGGATACATGTTGTCATTTTCAGGTTACATGTTGACATTTTCAGGTTACATGTTGTCAATTTCTGGATACATGTTGTCATTTTATGGTTACATGTTGTCATTTTCAGGTTACATCTTGGCATTTTCAGGTTACATTTTGGCATTTTCTGGTTACATGTTGTCATTTTCTGGTTACATGTTGTCATTTTCTGGATACATGTTGTCATTTTCTGGATACATGTTGTCATTTTCTGGTTACAGGTTGTCATTTTCTGGTTACAGGTTGTCATTTTCTGGATACATGTTGTCATTTTCTGGTTACATGTTGTCATTTTCTGGATACAGGTTGTCATTTTCTGGTTACAGGTTGTCATTTTCTGGATACAGGTTGTCATTTTCTGGTTACATGTTGACATTTTCAGGTTACATGTTGTCAATTTCTGGATACATGTTGTCATTTTATGGTTACATGTTGTCATTTTCAGGTTACATCTTGGCATTTTCAGTTTACATGTTAGCATTTTCTGATTACATGTTGTCATTTTCTGGTTACATGTTGTCATTTTCTGGATACATGTTGTCATTTTCTGGTTACATGTTGTCATTTTCTGGATACATGTTGTCATTTTCAGGTTACATGTTGTCATTTTCTGGTTACATGTTGTCATTTTCTGGATACATGTTGTCATTTTCAGGTTACATGTTGTCATTTTCAGGTTACATCTTGGCATTTTCAGGTTACATTTTGGCATTTTCTGGTTACATGTTGTCATTTTCAGGTTACATTTTGGCATTTTCTGGTTACATGTTGTCATTTTCAGGTTACAGGTTGTCATTTTCTGGATACATGTTGTCATTTTCTGGATACATGTTGTCATTTTCTGGTTACATGTTGTCATTTTCTGGATACATGCTGTCATTTTCTGGATACAAGTTGGCATTTTCTGGATACATGTTGTCATTTTCTGGATACATGCTGTCATTTTCATACATTTGGCATTTTCTGATTACATGTTGTCATTTTCTGGTTACATCATTTTCTGGCATTTTCTGGATACATTACATTTTGGCATTTTCTGGATACATGTTGTCATTTTCTGGTTACAGGTTGTCATTTTCTGGTTACATGTTGTCATTTTCTGGATACATGTTGTCATTTTCTGGATACATGTTGTCATTTTCTGGTTACATGTTGTCATTTTCTGGATACATGTTGTCATTTTCTGGTTACATGTTGTCATTTTCTGGATACATGTTGTCATTTTCTGGTTACATGTTGTCATTTTCTGGTTACATGTTGTCAATGTCAGGTTACATGTTGCCAATGTCTGGTTACATGTTGGCATTTTCTGGTTACAGGTTGTCATTTTCACATCTTGGCATTTTCTGGTTACATGTTGTCATTTTCTGGTTACATGTTGTCATTTTCTGGTTACATGTTGTCATTTTCTGATTACATCTTGGCATTTTCTGGTTACAGGTTGCCAATGTCTGGTTACATGTTGTCATTTTCTGGTTACATGTTGTCATTTTCTGATTACATCTTGGCATTTTCTGGTTACAGGTTGCCAATGTCTGGTTACATGTTGTCATTTTCTGGTTACATGTTGTCATTTTCTGGTTACATGTTGTCATTTTCTCGATACATGTTGTCATTTTCTGGATACAAGTTGGCATTTTCTGATTACATCTTGGCATTTTCTGGTTACATGTTGTCATTTTCTGGTTACATGTTGTCATTTTCTGGATACAAGTTGGCATTTTCTGATTACATCTTGGCATTTTCTGGTTACATGTTGCCAATGTCAGGTTACATGTTGCCAATGTCTGGTTACATGTTGTCATTTTCTGGTTACAGGTTGCCAATGTCAGGTTACATGTTGCCAATGTCTGGTTACATGTTGTCATTTTCTGGTTACAGGTTGCCAATGTCTGGTTACATGTTGTCATTTTCAGGTTACATCTTGGCATTTTCTGATTACATCTTGGCATTTTCTGGTTACATGTTGCCAATGTCAGGTTACATGTTGCCAATGTCTGGTTACATGTTGTCATTTTCTGGTTACATGTTGCCAATGTCAGGTTACATGTTGCCAATGTCTGGTTACATGTTGTCATTTTCTGGTTACATGAATCCATATAAACAACACTATATTTCTGGTTACAGGTTGCGTCTGATGTTCAACTTAACCTTTATCAAAACTACTAACCACCTGATTACATGTTGTCAATTTCTGGATACATGTTGTCATTTTCTGGATACATGTTGTCATTTTCAGGTTACATGTTGTCAATTTCTGGTTACAGGTTGTCATTTTCTGGTTACATGTTGCCAATGTCTGGTTACATGTTGCCAATGTCAGGTTACATGTTGCCAATGTCTGGTTACATGTTGTCATTTTCTGGTTACATGTTGCCAATGTCTGGTTACATGTTGTCATTTTCTGGTTACATGTTGCCAATGTCTGGTTACATGTTGTCATTTTCTGGTTACATGTTGCCAATGTCTGGTTACATGTTGTCATTTTCTGGTTACATGTTGCCAATGTTGCCAATGTCTGGTTACATGTTGTCATTTTCTGGTTACATGTTGCCAATGTCTGGTTACATGTTGTCATTTTCTGGTTACATGTTGCCAATGTCTGGTTACATGTTGTCATTTTCTGGTTACATGTTGCCAATGTCTGGTTACATGTTGTCATTTTCTGGTTACATGTTGCCAATGTCTGGTTACATGTTGTCATTTTCTGGATACATGTTGTCATTTTCAGGTTACATCTTGGCATTTTCAGTTTACATGTTAGCATTTTCTGATTACATTTTGGCATTTTCTGGTTACATGTTGTCATTTTCTGGTTACATGTTGCCAATGTCTGGTTACATGTTGTCATTTTCTGGTTACATGAATCCATATAAACAACACTATATTTCTGGATCGTCTAGATGTTCAACTTAACCTTTATCAAAACTACTAACCACCTGATTACATGTTGTCAATTTCTGGATACATGTTGTCATTTTCAGGTTACATCTTGGCATTTTCAGGTTACATGTTAGCATTTTCTGATTACATTTTGGCATTTTCTGGTTACATGTTGCCAATGTCTGGTTACATGTTGTCATTTTCTGGTTACATGAATCCATATAAACAACACTATATTTCTGGATCGTCTAGATGTTCAACTTAACCTTTATCAAAACTACTAACCACCTGATTACATGTTGTCAATTTCTGGATACATGTTGTCATTTTCTGGATACATGTTGTCATTTTCTGGTTACAGGTTGTCATTTTCTGATTATGTGTAGGCATTTTCTGGTTACAGGTTGTCATTTTCTGATTATGTGTAGGCATTTTCTGGTTACATGTTGGCATTTTCTGGTTGAACTTTAGTTGTTTTGAGCAGTTTCAATGGATCCTGCATGTTCAGGAAATTGAACAGAAAGGTATTAATCACCAGTGTTTCTTCTGTACACTCATTTGAAACCCTATTATGAACTAGGGGTCAAAATTTGGAAATTCAAGTAAAGTTATAAAGTCTAAATTGATTGAAATAAATATAAAATAACAAAGATCATTGATCCAATATGATATCCGGTATGTGTATTCTGAATGAATGCCAATATTTAGATATACCAGGCAAATTCAGCAGATGGACTAAAAATAATACCCAGTTATTACCAAAGTTCGGTCAAAACATAAGCATACCTGAAGTTATTTTTCAATATGAATTTAGTAAACGAACGCAGGTACCAGTATATCAAAAACATTTTCAAAATTGGCTGTGCTGTGTGTAGAGGAAGGGGAAAGGGTCGGTTTAAAATCTTTATGTGTGTATCTGATACCTAAAATGTCTCTAAATAAAGAAACATATAAGAGCACCAGTAATTTCCTGCAATACAATTTTAATTTGCTGGTGTAAACTTCCTGTTTGTTTTTTACTGAACAAGTAGTGACACCTCAGCTCTCACAAATATATCACGCTATCATCATGTCATTAAGTTTCAGTTTACAAATAGGTTATATAACGGATAACATAATCAATAATGTATGTAAATGGAATTTTTTTTATATTAATGGTTTTACCATGTAAGTCTTCATGTACATATTCTGTCATCCTTTTAATGAATTCTAAACCAGATTTATTTATCTATCTAACAGGTTCTACATCCACTATTATGGCCATGCCGCTGGTCAGCAAACAAATCTGAGCCAGAGAGATGTTTTGGATTACAGGAATGATGAGACTTACAACATAGCAGTAAAATCCTTCACTATGACACTAACATTACTGGGATAAATCCATTTCAATCAGTTTATGTTAACCATACATTAAAAAATATCCCTTTACATGAAAGTATGGGGGGGGGATTCATTTTGAAGATAAGATGATATAGGATAGAAATTTGAATAAATATATATGTTTTGTGACATACAGAGCTTGAAACAAAAAAACAAATAATACAAAATTTCCTATCAATAACTGCATCTCAGGATAATTTTGACCACCTTTACTTGGATATTTCATACTACTGGGTATAACCAATGAATAATGTGTAATTCACCATAAATAAAACTGATTTAAAGCTTTTTTTACTTTGTTGAAAAATGAAATGGGCTAAATGACAGAACATCTCCTTCACTAATTCACAAAAAATGTCATCGATAGTTTATTGGCTTTAAGTCTATGCTTTAAGCATTACAGAATTATGTCCCTTGAAATTAATTTATAAGAAAAACTATAAGTGATGCCAGTCAAAAATAAACAATTTTGACATCAAATATATAAGAAGCACAACCAAATGTAAGCAATTTACATTGTAAATTTGCATTAAGCAATAAGACAGGAGAGAAAAACAAGAAATCTATTGTAATGAATTCATTGCTTTATTTTACATTTTCTTTTTTTTGTCAGGACAAATGTCCATGTGACAAGTATTCCTTCATTGGCAAAGAATCATGTCCTTGATTTCTTTGTGTTGTGATGATAGTGTTCCATTGGCCACACTGAATACCTGTAACTTTTAAATTCTGTTTCACAAAGAGTTCAACAGATTGAAGAAAGTCTCTGTTCATTGTATCACCATGACATAACTGTCCATACTTGTTCCATCCACAGGTTAACACAACTCCTACATCTGAAATTTATTACATAAATGTTGAAAATACATAAAAACTAATCTGATTCTCAATATAAGGAAAACAAAAATTGGTGCAATAATTTTCAGTGAGTATATTGTTTGTAAGAGATCAATGTGTGATGTTTTATATTGTAGTGTCTAATCATGTGACATGTATTAAAGCCAACTCATATATCTCTAGTAGTTTGTAGTGTCTAGTCATCAGACATGTGCTAAAGCCTTCTCACATCTCTGTTTGTGTGTAGTGTCTAGTCATGTGACATATGCTGAAGCCAGGTCACATCTCCATAAGTGTGTAGTTTCTAGTCACGTGACGTATGCTGAAGCCAGCTCACATCTCTATTAGTTTAAAGTGTCTAGTCATGTGACGTATGCTGAAGCCAGCTTAAATCTCTATTAGTTTAAAGTGTCTAGTCATGTGACGTATGCTGAAGCCAGCTCACATCTCTATTATTTTACAGTGTCTAGTCATGTGACATATGCTAAAGCCTTCTCACATCTCTATTTGTGTGTAGTGTCTAGTCATGTGATGTATGCTGAAGCCAGGTCACATCTTCAGTATTTTATAGTGTCTAGTCATGTGACGCATTCTGAAGCCAGGTCACATCTCCAGTATTTTATAGTGTCTAGTCATGTGACATATGCTGAAGCCAGCTAACAGCTCTATCAGTTTATAGTGTCTAGTCATGTGACATGTACTTAAGCCAAATCACATCACCAGTCAAAAATGAATGTGGAGTTGCTACACAGTATTACTTACCTAATTACTATCGTAGGTCTGATAAAAAAAACTTGGGTTGATCTATGTTTGATGTAAAGTAGGTCTGATAAAAAACCTGGGTTGATCTATGTTTGATGTAAAGTAGGTCTGATACAAAACTTGGGTTGATCTATGTTTGATGTAAAGTAGGTCTGATACAAAACTTGGGCTGATCTATGTTTGATGTAAAGTAGGTCTGATACAAAACTTGGGTTGATCTATGTTTGATGTAAAGTAGGTCTGATACAAAACTTGGGTTGATCTATGTTTGATGTAAAGTAGGTCTGATACAAAACTTGGGTTGATCTATGTTTGATGTAAAGTAGGTCTGATACAAAACTTGGGTTGATCTATGTTTGATGTAAAGTAGGTCTGATACAAAACTTGGGTTGATCTATGTTTGATGTAAAGTAGGTCTGATGAAAAAACCTGGGTTGATCTATGTTTGATGTAAAGTAGGTCTGATACAAAACTTGGGTTGATCTATGTTTGATGTAAAGTAGGTCTGATACAAAACTTGGGTTGATCTATGTTTGATGTAAAGTAGGTCTGATACAAAACTTGGGTTGATCTATGTTTGATGTAAAGTAGGTCTGATACAAAAACCTGGGTTGATTTATGTTTGATGTAAAGTAGGTCTGATACAAAACTTGGGTTGATTTATGTTTGATGTAAAGTAGGTCTGATACAAAACGTGGGTTGATCTATGTTTGATGTAAATTGATTTTAACATTATTGCTGAAGTATTATGACAGAGTGATTAAAGCTTACAAAGATATGAAAATAGAGAAATCATCAATATTAAGAAAAAAATACACAATTTTAGAATACTACCGTAATCGGACGTTAACAAACTGTAAGTTGTATGTGGATTCTTTTACCTGTTAGAAGTGCAGTATGTCGAGTTCCACAACTGATTACGCTGACTGTGATATCCTGGAGGTCTAGGCCACAAGGTTCATTCTGGACTTGAACATGGGACACATCACAATTCTGGATATACACATGACTTTCCATACTGGCTAGTGACTTTGGCTGGGAAGAAGGTGAACTAATGAAATCTGGTGTGATACTTGATGATGATGATGATGATGATGATGATGATGATGATGATGATGATGATGATGATGAAGCTTGATTATTGATAAGTTTGTTGTCTGTTCCTAATTTGTTGACAGCTTGGGTTTTCTTTTGTGGAACATCTACCTCGGAGTGATCTGGAGATTTGCTATGTGGAACATCTACCTCGGAGTGATCTGGAGATTTGCTATGTGGAACATCTACCTCGGAATGATCTGGAGATTTGCTATGTGGAACATCTACCTCGGAGTGATCTGGAGATTTGCTATGTGGAACATCTACCTCGGAGTGATCTGGAGATTTGCTATGTGGAACATCTACCTCGGAGTGATCTGGAGATTTGCTATGTGGAACATCTACCTCGGAATGATCTGGAGATTTGCTATGTGGAACATCTACCTCGGAGTGATCTGGAGATTTGCTATGTGGAACATCTACCTCGGAGTGATCTGGAGATTTGCTATGTGGAACATCTACCTCGGAATGATCTGGAGATTTGCTATGTGGAACATCTACCTCGGAATGATCTGGAGATTTGCTATGCCGGGATTTCCTATCACTGTCATTTTTACTACATGGCAATCCAAGTTGTCCACTCTCATTCCAACCCCATACCCAAACATCTCCAATATCTACAAGGAAATCATGAAAACAATCTATACTATCATAGTATTCATTGTTATGCTACAAGTACCAATATCTTAATTTTAACAGATCATATTTTTATCTCTTTGATGTACAAATACTGGATAATATCGAAAAAATGACAACTTGATCGAGATTGTTAAAACTTAATATCAATTAATCATGCATTGAGAGGAGACTAGATGTTGTAATAACAATGACTTAGTTCATAGCTGTGAATTGATTTGTTCAAATAAAAGTCACATTGATATATGTGCCATATTTTTTAGGTAAAATAATAATGAATGAAAATTGTTTTGATAATTAAATTTTTATTATTGCTTGACAATGATTATGATTTTCGAAATTCTAGATTGATTTAAAATTACATTATTTTATTTAAAACTCTGAAATATTTGATAATTGCCACCTTTCCGGAGCTGTACAATATAACCTGGTATTAATCTAGTGCCTGATCCAGATGAAGGGGAAACAAAGAATGCTTAATAGGAAAGGGAACAGGTAAAACATTGGTAAAGAATTTATCACAATTAAATTAAATTTTCCTGCCATTTTTATATAAATAATGGATAAGTTTCATTACCCAGTATCCAATCATCTTGGAATAAATAGACATGTGACTTTGTTAGTCCAAATGTAAATTAAGCTTTAAACATGTTCAACAAACATTTCAAAAATACAAACTAAAAATTAAGTTTGTTTCCAATGTGACTTTGTTAGTCCAAATGTAAATTAAGCCTTAAACATGTTCAACAAACATTTCAAAAATACAAACTAAAAATTAAGTTTGTTTCCAATGACACAATTACCCCGCAGTATAATAATGATCTTCCACTGTTTTACGTTGTACTTTGGGATAAAGTCTTCAAATAAAGTGAAGTACAAACATAAGAATCACTTATAGAATAGAAGTTTTTATATCACAACTAGTAGAAGATTAGAGTGTGACGTTTTGGTGACTACATGGTCACATTCATCAGACAAATGACCAGTGTTGAAAAGGACAAAACGAAATATCACACTCAAATCTTCTACTGGTAATGTTATAAGAATTTCTATTCTGTTGACGTTATGAACCTTAAGAAAATGTTCCAAAATATAAAAATAAGTTTTAAGGTGGCCTATAATTAAGTACATTACACAGTAAAGATAGTTACCTGACAATGCCACAGAATGCCATCCGCCAGATGCCACTGAGCAAAAGCCCACACCTGCGAGTGCCTCCACAAGCTGTGGCTCTTTCTGGTCCACAACATTTCCATGGCCTAATTGACCACGACTGAAAGATTATCAAACAACATGATTTTAATTATAACAAACGTATACCTAAATCAACTGATCAGACATGTTCGTACATTTAGTGTTGAATCCTATGATTCTGCACTTCAAGAAATCCTGCATTTCATCTCATTTTTTATTTTTTGTTATTTGTCAAATGTTCTGAGCCAGCATCAAAATAATTTCATTACATTAAAATAAGAACAAATACGTCAGACTAATGGATAGCTAACTTTTTATCTTCCCTACTTCTGTTGTTCATACCTGCCTCCTCCATAGGAGTAAATCTGCCTGTTCTGGCCTAATAAAAGCACATGTTCCTTTCCACAGCTAACAGCCACTATAGGCTCGGCACATAAAACAGGTGTTGAAGTGGAAATAATCCAGTCCGTGGTATCAAGATTTGTAAGGGTGCAACAGCTTAGTTTTCCAGTCTCTGTAAGATATGTAAATTTACATACAAAGCAGTTTGAAAATATCACAATATATTGCTGGTATCATATTAACTATTCCAACAAATATTCACAAAATTTATTTTATGTCTAGAAACGCAATGCATGGACCAAATTACTGTATAATATTTTACTTTTTAGAGAAATCAACAGTGTGATCATACTACAATAAAGTCTTATTTTGATCAAATATAAAATTAGGGTCTTTTGTATCATTCTGATAAATAACATATATATATATCTAACCAAGTGGGGGAAAAGGAGCACCAAAAAAAAATACATGTAAGGATTTTAAATTAGACTCTAGTTGATACAGAGTCTAGAATATCTACAATCTTTTCTTCAATTAAGCTTTTGAGTATCCTGGTATAATAAAGTGTTTATGACTCAGCTACATTATAGGTATTTCCCTGAGTCCTGAAAATATGCACAACTACGATTGCCTGTTACATTAAGTTTCAGAACATAAACAGAAGAATGTTAAATGTTTTTTATTTTTTGCATCACACTACCTCTGCACCTTTCATATGTTAAGTGGTTGACCACATGTGTATCAAACAACTGTAGCATGCATTTGGCACTGTTGAACAACACAATCATAAGTTGTCGTTGCTAAAACCATTGAAATAAACAATATATTTAGCAGGAACACTATCCAACCACAAAGGTGGGCAGAAGGAAAGAATAATAAGGAAATAAATCAGATGTTAACACAATATGTATGTGCTGTTGCATGTATTTTCTTTCCAATATTTCTAGCCCTTGTTATCCAACCCTCTAGTAATGAAAGTATGAAAACCTTGATTGCAGTGTACTCCACCAGTTTTCTACAGTTCAAGGTATCATTGAATTTATATCAATTGGCTCAAAGTAATACATAAACATGAATTGTCACCTACCTTCAAGAAACAGTAATTCCTTGTCTGTGCCATGGATGCTCTTAGTACCTGTGGTACCATGTGGTTGTTGGTTGACAAAGTCCAAAGATCTGTTGTTTAAGTCACTATTAGTGATGACCTCCGTATCACTACAGTTCACACCCCTCATGCCACAAGATGTCAATATTTTGATACAGCCATTATCAAACATAGCCACAATTTGGTCGTTGAAACATGTTAAACTCTTACATAACTGCTTTGAATTTTCACTTTGTTTACCCTCTCCATTACTACCTTTCTCAGTCTCATCCTTTTCCAATGATGGAGAAGTGAAAATGTTGCCATGATCTGCAATAAAATGATATTGATATAGTGATTAAGATGGACATAATATATACAATGGCATAATGGATTCAATAAAGATATGGAGAGATCAAACTTCATTGCCAGTTTTCCCTTCCAACCCCTTTTCTAATTTCTTTACTCTGTTGAATGTTCATATAAGATAACAAACAGAATCATACGTTCAACTGACATCACTATATGATGTTGTTGCCATTTCATGAAAAGTGTACATGAAATAATATTCAACATTTATGAAACAATAAAGGCCTTAATAGTTTTATGTTTTGTCTAACCTCTGGTGAGATAACTACACAGTGGCCCAATTATGGGCCTGAATTGCTAGATACATGTACCTCTTGTATTCTTTAAAAAGAGGCTTTCCGTCAATGAAGTAAATTTCTGCAAACATGGAAATCAATTTAGATGGCATGCACAAGAACCCTGGGCCAAGGGTCTAATATCAATGCAAAATAAGAATTTTTAACTACACATTTGAAACTTATTACCTTGAAAGTTGGTCAAGATAATTCATTAGAATAAAAGATCATCTCGAACTTAATTCTCAAGAAATAGCAATAACAATATTTTGTTGTCAAACTCCAAGCTGGCAACCTATTTACCATTTTGTCTATCTGATATCTCCCAAAATTTAAAGGCAACCACAGGTGACCAAACATAAATCAGAAATCTGAAAAAGATCCACCTACAAAGAAATTGGTATAACAAACTTTCATAATTACTTAAACTGCAGGCGAATACTGTTGTTCGCTTACACTATCGTTTGGTCTTTGTAAGTTTTATCTTTTCGCTTCGTTTCTACATTTCCCCTGTTCTTGCTCTTAATTGTATGAACATGGATAATTCCTCTTCAGAAAAAGCAATAATGATTATCAAATCCAAGATGGCGATCTGTCAGCCATTTTGTTGATCTGATCTATTAAAAATTGAAAGCCAGCATATCTAGGGAGCAAGAGGAAGAATAGAATATATTGCAAATTTTAGAAAAATCAATCCAGTACTCAAAATATAGCGTTTACAAACTTTCAGTGTCAACAATTTAGTTTTTGAAACTAATAAAAAGAATAGACAATGCACAACTCACGACCAAGAGGAACCTACTAATGAAATTTAAGAATGGTCAATCCAGCATTGTCAAAAAACAAGCTAGCCACTCTTGGCCATTTTATTTTCCAGATCTTTCCCTAATGTCCAAGATTATAGCAGACTTCTTGCAATAAAATGGGACTTGCGCAAGTCTAAAGTTGGTTTTGTTATTACCATAGATGAATGCGAGTTGTGACCACGAACCAACGATCTGTGATATTCGACTTCTAGATTTTATACGTGTAGGGATTGATATTACACTTTCATGTCGCTGTTGTCGTAAAATTTGTTCGAAACCATTGAAACCTGCACTCCAAACATCCATAGCACAGAAAACCGGATATTTTCTATTCGTCTTTACTGATTAGTTTGATCAAAGGACTAGGAACGCACTTTTTGAATTTTTATTATTTTTCAAAAAATGGTTTCAATAAAATATGTCGTTGAATATTTAAATGAATTTAGAACTAATGCTTACACTGATCAGTATATTAAACTAAAAATTTTCCAAATTAAAATTTTACAACCAATCAACTGGGAGTACAGCCATTTGACCATACCGTTCCAAGATGGTGCTTGAAAGTACGATTGTCTGGTAAGCAAGATTAAAATTGTCACGTTGTGTAGAATAACATTAACGAAACTGAGTATTTAAACGATGATTTTGACGTTTGTTGAAGAATGTCTTCTTTTTAACGCAGTTTGCCAAAGTGTTTATACGGCATCCCCATACAGTTATGTTTTTTGTCTAAATGACGAAGCGAAATCGAATGGTCCTAAAAATACGTTAAATTTCTTCTTCTTACCATTGTCTGATATTTTCATTTAAGTCAATTTAGATTCAATTGATGTTATTGTTAAAAATGGACGCCCGTTGTTTAATATTAAGGTTTGGCCTTATTCAGGATTAGTAAGTCAGACTAGACCACTCGGCCCACAGGTACCAGCCTCGACAAGATCTGTCAATATAGCTCTACCCCAGACATTGCCTCACATACATTTTTTGAGATGTTAAACCGTATCTAACTAAGTCGGAATTTGAAACTCCGAAGGTTCGATTTCTGTCGGGGCTTTTGGGAGGAAATAATGGTTTTTTTTCAAGCTGTGTTGCAAGTCCAAAATGGATAAGCCTTACATAGAAACACTTGGCATAAATATACAATGTAGCCCTTAACCAGTACAGTCTAATCACTGACAGATCTTATTTATAGCCTATGGACAAGTGATTGAGTGTTTAAGATTCTGATTAGCATAGGATCATGATTATCATGTTAAACTGTACAACTGATAATTTTTTCAGTGTTGACAACAGTGACTATATGAGAAATGGAGATTTTGTTCCCACAAGACTACAAGCCCAGCAAGATGCAGTAAACCTTGTCTGCCATTCTAAGACACGAGCAAACCCAGAGAACAATGTTGGCCTCCTGACCATGTCAAGGTATAAGTTTGAAGCCGCATATGTTTGCTAGATTTGCTGACACTACATGCGATTGTTATAAAAAAACAAACTGTAGTTATTATCATTTAAGTCAGATATTTATATATCTCTCTTTTAATCTAAAGACATTTTGTTGCCCAACTAGTAAATGAATACAAAGTCAAGATCATGAGTAGCTAATATCATTATAACTTTGAATGTGCATGTTCTATAGACATGCTTGGAACAATTTTCTAAATTTAAAAAATAAGATTTCTTGATATCCATTATACTGCATTTTCCATACTCCAGGGGTTACAATCACTTTCGCTCTGTGCATCCATTGAACATGTCACAGCAAAATTGAAGGTTCCATCTGCAACACCTTGTTGACAAAACAAAAAGACATGTTTGATTCTTTGATGTGCATCAAATGAATCTTTAGGATGCATAATGATATATTTTAATAGCTTTGAAGTTAGGTGTCTCTCTTTTGTAATTTTTAAACAGAACATATCAGCCTGAGACTGGTCAGCTTATTTCTCCTGGAACCAATCCAATTACTTTGCTTGTGCCTTCAGTTTTGCCATGATTTGTTCCAGGGGCACAGAGAGTGAAAGTGATTGTAACCCATGGAGTATGAAGGATGAGTTCACTGAGAACTATCTCTCTTTGGATATAGTCACTAAGACTAAGCCAAATATCATCCTACTAATATATCCCAGAGATTGTCTTTGACATATCAGCCCTTTATACTGCCAACAATTCTGAGAATCTGATACTGAAACAACAATTTTATTTTCACACTCTGCCTGTTCATATCACCAGGCAAGTTTTTCATTTCTAAGATATATCTCATCACGATAGATCAGAAAGTAAATCTAAAGCTGACCATAGAATATTTCAGTATCTCTGAGAAGATGCCCACATAGAGATACTTTAAAGAATTACTAAGCAATTTTGTATGAAACTGATTCAATCTACATTTTGTAATTACTTCATCAATTGAACTTTCAATAAAAATCAATATTTAATACTTGAATGGCTCTTTGTTGGGAGTTAAAAAGATTACAAATGTAACAAAGATGGACAATTTCATCAGTTTCACTGGACAACATGTAAGATTAATTTCTTTCGAGTGTTGCTGGTTTAAGATTTTCCAGTATGTGAGTACATATATTTGGGAGTGTTTTCTTTAAGGTCCTTATGTCAATAGAATAGAAGTTCTTAAAACACAACTAATAAATGTATCTTCTACTGCTTCTTTTATAAGAGCTGCTATTTTGGTGTGTACATTTAGTTTGATTTTCTTTCAGTGTTGAGGTTTTGGCTACACTTACAACTGATGTTGGTCGAATTCTTAGCAAACTCCATCAAGTCCAGCCCAAAGGAGATATCAAGTTTGGAACAGCTCTCAAAGTGGCTCATGTAATTTCCTACTTTAATGTGTTTTCATTCAAAATAGTAAACTTGAATTGTGAGATGTAGTGTGATTAGAAATCAGTAAAAGCGTCAAAATAGAGCACAAATCATTTTATGTTTTATGTTTGATATCTTACTTTAATGGAAATGCATTGATTTGCTACTCTGATGTACAGTACCAAAGCTACATGTATCGGTTACCAATTAACCAAGATTACTGTCACCATATTTGACTATAGTTCAAAGGTTGGTGGTTAGAATGCATGTTTTAGTTGTGTACCTGTATGTTAAAATTTGAAAAGTGTCTCAGTATTTTATCTTTCTGTATTTCATGATTATAGTGGTAACATGGTGAGATATTGAAATTTGATTTACAGCTGTCACTCAAGCACAGACAAGGACGAAACCACAAGATGAGGATAGTGTTGTTTGTAGGCAGTCCAATTTTGGAAGATGAGAAAGAAGTGAGTATAATATTGTGTACAGTAATTAATAACATACATAATGTTTACAGTTATTAATTACAAAATGTTTACAGTAATTAATTACAAAAAATGTACAGTTATTAATTACATAATGATTTTCTGTCTTCAGAGTAACGTTAAGTTCTATTTCAATTTTAAATTGTATTCTTTATACTGTTAACTCCTTGGATAATCACATGCACACAGCATTGAAAGTTCTCAAATTAAAGTTTATCCTAGATGGAAAGTTTATCCTAGATGGAATAATGTAATCTTCAATTTTCCATTGATATTTCTTCAAATGACTCAAATACTATGCTTTGAAATAATTCTATATTTGCTGAATATGAATAGATTACTGCAGTCTGTTTTGACCTACATACTTGATGGAAGAAATTTTGCACACCTCAGATCTTACATTTGTTGTCTAAAAATATCAGATCATTCTAACGTTCTTTTATGATTTGAGCCCAGACCCTAGTCAAGAAAAAAAATACTGAATCAGACTTGGTATATATTTGAATTTTTGAATCAACATTTACATGTAGAACATTTTTGCATTTATGGAAGATGGCTTGCTAAATTCTAAGTCTAGATCAATATTTCACTTGAACCTATGATTGTAACCATGATAGAAATATGTTGATATTTTTTTTCTTCGACTCTGCTTGATGTACAGTAAAACTCTGTGTAATGTGCTCAGGTACTTTTTGTGGCTGAAACTGGTAAAAAATGCTTCTACTTGCTTAATGTGCACACCCAAAAATTCTGTCAAAATTAATCACTGGGAGCCAAGAAATTGATTGCATTATAATAAGGTATATCTACTTTGAAGTATTTTTGATATTTGTTGTTTATGCACAGTTAGTGAAAATGGCCAAAAAACTCAAAAAAGAAAAAGTAAATATGGACGTCATCAACTTTGGTGAAGAGGTAATTATGACCAAATATAAAAATGTATTTGAAAATAGATCATGTATCATATTGTAGTTTGCACATAAATTGATATAAATATGGCCTCTAAATATCCGATCACACAGATGTTATCAAATTTTACGTTGTACAATTGAAGTATATATATATAAACTATACCAGAATGATACTGTATACCAACTACACAATTATATAAATGATAATTTTTTTAAATGAATCTAAGTATGTGTAAAAAGCAACTTTTGTCTGATGTCTCTTATGATTTCTTTGAAGGGTTTAAACACAGAAAAACTGACTGCCATGATAAATGCTCTGAATGGAAAGGATGGCACTGGGTATGTAGTTAAGTTGTCAAAGGGATTTGGCACCAGGTACCAACATTTTAATATCCAACCTTAACTTGGATTCTCAACATATTTGCCCCAACTTGAAATGTATCTCAGTAGAGTAGGACTAAAACTGAGGAGAGCTTATAAAATCAACCCATTGTAACAATATCATCGTTATTATTATTTTATTATTCATTTCATTGCATCAAGCAACCATTCTGTAAAATTTAGAATGAGGTAATAAACACCTGTGTTGGGTCACAAGTTCGTGATAAAATTATGTTCGGCAAGTTAACCATCATGCTTACACATTTACTTGCTCATGCGAGACAAGAAATAATCTTATTTAGGGCAGCTTCTTGTATTATCCATACAATATTAGTAAAGTTTTCAAGTCTCACCATGATGTAAGAAAACAAAATCATAAGAATGCATGCGAACATATTACAATTAGATAAAGTGTAATCAGTGAGATATGTGATTTTAAAATAATATCTTACTGTTGACACTGATGGAAGACAATGTTTCCTAGTTTCCTATCTTAATGGGTATCCAGATTCACAATTTCGTTCTGAATAAACAAATGATGCATATATGGTATCTTGAAAATTTCAGAGTTGAAGTTATCTGACACTTGCTAAAAATTTAATGTCAGTTTAATTTTAAACACTTCATTGCATCATGGAAGTAGTAAGGGCTATTCCTGGACCAGTAAAATATCTTCCAGCTTTTGTCTTGGAATACCTCCCGTATAATTTCATTTTTAATTTGCAAAGAAGAAATGGGTAAGAACATTACCAGAAACCCTGACTTGAATTGAAGTGATTCATTCTGGAGGTCCTGGGGGTCAGGAAGATTTTGTGCTGGAATAGCCTTATACAAATATGTAAACTAAGAGGATTATTTTACCAGTAAACAGTTAAAAATAACATGACTGATTGTTGCTGTTCTTTTAAGGATTCTGAAAAGTGTTCTTTACTATTATAACATTTTAACATGCAAAATCTTATCAGAAATTTATCACTCAGTAACTATTCAATATGTATGTGATTATCCTCATGGAATAAAAGAAAAACAAGTGTAATATATATACATTAATAGATCATTGCTGTTATAACCTCTATAACCATACCTTCAGTCGTTTCACATTCATGTTTATTGTTTTACTCAGATCCCACCTAGTGACCATTCCGCCTGGCCCCATGTTATCTGAGGCTTTGATGAACTCACCTATAGTTGTGGGTGAGGACGGATCAGGTGCAGCCATGCAAGCAGTTGGATTTGAGTTTGGTGTTGATCCTAATGAAGATCCAGAATTAGCACTTGTAAGTATAGGAATTAACCAATACAATGTATACTAGATTATTTGATATAGAGTCTGATGTATTTAATCATAACATTGGGTTTGTTAAATACCATTTGAATGGAATATTTCATTTATACCTCTACTATAAGATATGCATTATGACATTTTGTAATTTTCGTAAACTCTTCCATAAATCATGGTTTATCTGATATGTAATTTATTACACAAGTATTGAGGTTTTGAGTTATGATCTATTCATGGGATGGTTGAAAGGATCAGTTTGGTATGTTTTGAAAAGTGTGGACATATTAACAAGAAAGCGAGTAATCACAAAAAAATTGGTTTATGGTCCTTATGTACTGTTCCTGATATAGTTATTGCTGATAGTTTTTTAAGAGCACTGTTTATTTCATCTGAAAATTATATCATTGCAGAATATGAAGGCTTTATACATTCATGTTGGTACTTTTCATATTGAAACTTTTATTTATTTAGGCACTAAGAGTGTCCATGGAAGAGCAAAGAGCACGACAGGAAGACGAGGCCAAGAAAACAGTACCAGCACCAGAGGAAGGACAAGTGCAGAGCATGGAAACAACTACAGGAGGTACTGATCAGAATATGTTTGGTTATGGTAGAGAAACTATTTGATTTTAAACTCCCTGTGGTATTTTCCTGTCATTTCATCTCACTGTTGATTATATTGCTATCAACCAGGCCTCGGGAGATTTTATTAAATATTTCCCATCATTGCTCCCAAACAGGGATTTATCGTTCAAAATTTAAGCTTAAAGACTTAGAATAGATGAGTAAGTATAGGATGTTAAGTGAGTTGACATTTCATATGAAGTTTTATGAAACAAGTCACAGAATTGTTTATCTTTCCAATAAAATCAAATATGACATGAAGACAACTTTAAAATTATATGTATCACATAACTCAGAAAAGTTACAATTTGCAGGTTTTAAAATAAAAATCTTGAGGACAAAATTAAACATAGGTAGCTGTTTTGTTGCACCATGTTCAATTCACGACCTTCTTCATTGTGTATTTCATGTTATCACATTAAATTTCTGACTGGCTGACTGACAAACACTCTTTGGGTATAAATACTATTGACATTTCCACAAAGTATAATAAGCAAATGCACTGGATTACAGCCCAATTATGTGATAAAGTACATTGGATTTCTTTGTTACCGTCACTTCAGGGAACTCGGATGAGGCGATGCTGGAGCAAGCCCTAGCAATGTCCATGCAACCAGATGCCATGGAGCAACAGGCCACTACACCCAGTGTACCAGATTTTGGCTCCATGTCAGAGGAAGAGCAAATAGCTTACGCTATGCAGATGTCATTAGCAAACTCTGGTTGGTTTTTCTTCCTAGCAATGGGGTTACATTATACTAGGTGTCTATGATTGGTTGTGGGCATGTGAGCAAAATTGTCAACCATTATGATATTGATTTTGAGTTTAGGATCTTGATCCATTAAATATGGTTATGATATCTCTTTACTTAAAAAAGACTTTTACTTTTTGCTCTATTGATATGTGAAATATGATAATTGAAATTAATCTTGTTAGCTTATTGTCAGATTGATAATTAAAGCAAGATAATGGACAATTTAACAATAATTTATGAAATCAAAGCTTTGAAATATTTTGGTATTATGCAAACTTCAATACTTTATCTATAATTGATGGCAAAAATGATTATCAAGAGCAAAGATATGTTTAGACATTCAAAATCAAGAGAGTGGGGCTGTATTCTGTCACCTCTTCAAATGCGACATTGATTCTTCTAATGATTTCTTGTCAAGGCCATAAATTCAAAACAGTTGAGATAACAGCTAGATTTAAAATTTTTATTCTTGTACACACAACCTACTTCAAAGCAGAAAATATACATTTGCTAATAAGGAGAGATACAGGTTGTACACACAACATGCTTCAAAGCAGAAAATATACATTTGCTAAAGATCAGAGACACATGTACTACACAACTACTGTCATGAAGAAAGTTTTCTTTGTAGCAATTTAATTTGCAATTAAACTTATTGAAAAATATCATTAAAACCTACATTTAAAACAGTTGTCTGGTAATTGTGGACCATCTCTGCACTATGAAGAGAATTGATAATCTAATAGGCCAAATGACAAAACAATTAACATAACAAATCTGTTTTTTAAACAACTTTGCTTTATATTTTTTTTGTTTGAAATATCTATTACTGTATTTTTGGAGTAAGGTTGAATATCTCTGATTTATGACTTATCTAGCTGCCAACACCACTCAGAACACTCCAGCACCTATGGATGTAGATGATGAGGCCAAAGCTGGGACAGCAGAACCAGAGGAGAAAAAATCTGTAAGTTATCAGACATAATTTGTGTCTAAAGTGTCAGATGAATCTCACGAAATGAAATGAGATTCCCTTTAGATGGATTATTTAAGAAGACTTACCAGTTAAATAAGAAATATTTTTACAATCTGCCAGTATGCTTTGTTTTTGTGAATTGAAATTTGTTAATGTTCAAGCACAAGAAATTGTCTTTGATTTCAACAAACATTGTGTCTATAATGTAAATATGATGATGACAATGATTGAATAATTTACTTCAATGATAAAGACTTCTTCAATTTGTAAGAGTTATTCCCCCTAGATACCTATCACAAAGACTACATCAGTGGCGATATTTCTTTTTAACTAAATGTGTATGTCTTGTTTTCCAGAGTGATGAAGATTACTCCGAAGTGATGAATGATCCAGAATTTTTACAAAATGTACTAGAGAATTTACCAGGTGTGGATCCCCATAGTGAAACTATACAAAACGCTATGAGTTCTATAATGCAAAAAGATTCTGGTAAAAAAGAAGACGGAAAAAAGGATAAAGACAAGGAGAGTAAATAGAAAGCCCTGAGATGTTATTGAAATGTAACTGTGAATGAAAGGACTCATGTTGGAGTGCTGCCCATATAAATCTCAGTCAATAGGACAAAACTAAAGGATGTGCTTAAATGTCAACAAGTTGAAAATGAACAATTTTGATATCAAAATTAACTCTTTAATACTTACTTTGGAAATCACATTTTTCTTGTGTTTCTGTTGTATTTTGAAGTTTATGAAGTGAAATGTGTATTGGTGCATTACCATAGAGAAATATATCGGAGAACTGATATGTGATTGGTGGAAAAAGTTGTGTACAGAAAAGTGGACTTGGGTTGACTGATATGAATGATATTGAGTGTGGATGTATAGGTGTCTAATAAAGTATTATGAAATTGTTTTTTTTTCTCCCTTTGTATCCAAATGACAATGATATTACAGTATACTACTTGGTATATGTACTTGTCAAAGTTTTCCCGACCCGTCTCTTGTGTGTAACATGCGCTTGCTAAAAACAAGAGGCATATATATACTGCTCAGCACAAGAAGCGAACCTACTCCCTCATGGCCCTGGTTCTGGTCTAGTTAAATGATTGATAGGTCACACACTTAAACAGGTCACCAAAGGTCACAGGTCACACAGCATATGTATGGTCCATGTACAAATGTTTGTTTATTACAGTTTTGGGAATGCACAATGTATACAAGATATGCGCATGATAGGAAAACTGGACGAAATGGGTTATCCACATTTGTGATTCTATCGAGGTTAATATAATTTTAGAAATAATTTACAGATAAATGCAGTATAGGTTTTTTTTATTTTCTAAATGTCTGAGAGTACAAAAAATCACCTGTAGATCCATCAGATACAGACTAAATAAATATGAAGCCAACACGGATTGCTTGATTGATTTACATGTTTTCTGTCTCTGTGACTCCATCGGTACCCGGGTATCTCCTCGCTGACGAACAGGATCTGGACCTGTCGCATATATACTCATAAAAAGTGGTTTTTGTTGAAAATGACTTATATTCGATTGTAATATTCCTCAGTTCGTTATTAAGTCATAATTAAATGAGTTTTTCCTTTAATATTAGCCAGCCAATTTAACCAAAACCGCACAGTTAGTACGATACTCTCTAGTGCGTGTGTACGCCTGAAGTTCATGGTGCATTTTGCGTTACCACAACTGTACATGCACACATAATGTTTGTACACTACATATACGCAGTGTTTTGTGTAATGATTGTTAACCATCTACCCGCCATTCTCCATTACACACCACGATTCTTGTCATATATGTGATGTATTAAGTTCCACAATTATAACTTGAAGAATTTAAAGTTCGTTCGCTTGATAAAAAAAACTTTTACTCTCTGTTTTCGTTACTCATCAGTAGTCAACGGATGTTTTAAAGGCTTAATATATATACGTAGCGCAGATAAAGTTAGAGTACAAAGAATGACCTGTAGATCCATCATACAGACTAAATAAATATGAAGCCAACACGGATTGCTTGATTGACCAAACCTAGCTATCTGACTGGTGGAATTATTCAAACGAGTCACCAGACATCCCTATTGGCATGTTGATGCTTGTAAAATTGGTTGTGTTGCGAAAAAAAATAATTTTCCTCGACCGCAGATGTTACACCTGTGAATGCGTATCGCATTTAGAGAGCAGCGTCATTTTGTTGGGAATATAATAAATTATAAGAAATAAGTCATCCCATTATCGATGTATGATTTTTCTCTGAGATTGTGTTTAACCACAGACTTAGATCTATATCAAACTCATACACACACACGTGTCTCTGGCTTTGTATTCCTGGTCATACAACTTGTGCACAAACCATGTAATTAATATCTCTGTGAGTGATTTTTTTTCTATCAAAACCCTCTGTCACATCGTCCGCACGCCAGCTGACACAAACTGAAATATATTGCAAGCGATCGGGACGCGGAACACGGAATGTAGGAAAGTGTTTTATGTCAAATAGTAACGATCTTTTACTTCATATTTAATAGGATAAGTAGCTATATAATGGTAAGATTCACAGATATGCTTCGTAAACCCCAATGAGGTCGATTTTGATAAATAATAGATCCGTAGTCATAACACCTAATTCAGACTCCGCATACTAATATGTTACCGTTAACATCCAAACGGGGTCTTCCCTGAACACCAACTCTGCCTATAACAACATGATTACATAGGTTATAGGCAGTTGTAATGATAGCGAGTGATAGTCTGGTGCAGAATTGTTGTACAGGTACCTTGTACAGGTAAATAAGGTAATCAGGTTCTGATAACTGTCTAAAAACTGTTAATAACTTTAAAATAAAGGAATCAAATATATTTGTTAAAACTGTTCCGATCCCAAGCTGTTCAGTGGGAAATGTATAAAAGCCCAGTACATTTTGGAAAATTATCATATTTCAATCTGCACTTTGAAGTATCAATTTCTCATTGCTTGATTTATTACTTAACTTTTGTCACACATATATTAGTTACTCTTGTCCTTTTTCAGTTTAGTGTAAATTATCATAACTTTTGTTATATATACTAGTTAATCTTGTACTTGTTTCAGCTTTGTGTAAGGTGTGTTTAATTTGAGTGATATTATTATCTGTGTGGTTTGATAACAAGTACAGGATGACTAACGCTCATATCAACGTTAAGTTTATCACCAACAGAAGAGGCGGACAGAACCTTTCGCATAATGGATTCATCTAGACAGATTCGAAGGAACGGCAACAGGACATTCTGGAGGTGTTCGACCTCAGGCTGTTCAGCATCCCTCTAGACAGTAGACAACATACTAGCTTACGTTGGAAGAAATCCACACAACCACGCCTCAGACCCAGCCAGTGTTGTAGCCAAGCATATCATGAACCAGATCACCAACAAATGCGTAGGCTCTGTCCAACCCATTCCGTCCATCTTTGAGGAGGAGCTCAACCAACTCCGAGACAACGACTGGAATGTCACTTCCAAGGCCGTGGTCCACTATCAAAGGCTTTGGCCGACATCACCTTGGATGGAAGATGGACAGAAACATCTACAGGCGAGCCATTTCTCCTCTTTGATGACAGTGAACAGAACAACAGGATGATCGCATTCGCTACATCAGAGAACCTGGCCGAACTTGCAGCATCTGACACATTCTTCTGTGATGGCACATTCTACACCTGTCCAACTTCACCAGATTTACAGCATCCATGTACAAATTGAAGGCATTATGACCCCAGTTGTATATGCACTACTTCCTGGAAAGAGCCAGGTTATCTACAACCGTCTCTTCACGCTACTACAGGATCTAATGACACACTTCCAGATTCTATTCCGACTCAATACAGCCTTCGTCGATTTTGAGGTAGCCACACACAATGCCATCCTAGGTGTATTTCAAGGTATCACCATTAAAGGATGTTTTTTACACCAGTGCATTTGGCGAAATGCCCAGTCAACCGGACTCCAGACACTGTACAATGACAACGATGGCGTCAAACTACTTGTACGCCGAGCTGCTGTTCTGCCACTCATCCCCTTAAATCGTATTGAGGACGTCTGGTTACAAACATTTGAGGAAGCTGATGATGCTGACATCCCACATCTCGTGTTGTCATTCACAGATTACGTCACAGAGTGATGGATAGAGGGAGATAAAACAATCTGGAACCACTTCTCAACACATGGACAACGGACTATCAACCATCTTGAAGCTTGGCAGACTGAAGAAGGTACTGCATGCCCACCCTTACATCTACACCATCATACAGTCGCTTAAAGACATACAGAACATGAATGACATCAGCCGGATTAAGAGAGATGCAGTAGGCACCATACAACCATGGAAGAAGAAATACGCCAACATTGACAGACGCCTGGCCACCTTGAAGGACCGTTATCAGACTGGGACGATCGACCTGATGACCTATGCTGATTCAGCATCCTAGCTTCCCCATCTTGGATAGAGTGCTTTTTGTTTTCTAGTAGAGACTTATCAAGTACTTGACTACCAAAGGTTGCAAAAGGACATAATAACTAGATAAAGTGGATAATGTATTGTCATAGATAAACGAGTCACTGCTAATTCAGCTTTATTAAGGGGTTTACTGTATATTTTAAATAATAGTCTATTTTAGTGCTAAAGTGTGCATATTGATTCACTATGACATGCATAGATATAAATTCAATTTAATTGCTGACATCAGTATATCAATGTAACTTAATGGATTTTATTTATTAATTAAACATAATCTTACATGATAAACATTAAACAATGCATAATAATATCAAATATTAATATTAAATAACTATTTTATGATACTTTTATATGCTGAAAATGTGTTACAATTAATTAAAACAAATAGAAACTTTATCTATTTCATTATTGATAGTATCCTATTTACAAAATAAGCTGACATTCTTAGTTGAAACAGATTCTAACTTTAGCTTCAAAGGATTCCCTATATAACCACCTTCCTTTCAAGTTGGCAGAGTTGGTGTATGGGGAATGAGTCATGCAAAGTGAAAGAGAATAAAATTATTCCTGTCATTTCTTAACAATAAAAGATGAAAGTGTTTCAAATCATTGTTTTATATAATCTACACATCTTTCCATGTTCAACACATGTCACACTCTTTACAGATCGTTAATTTCCCGCCTTGCTCGCTGCTATCACGTTTTTAAACACTTCGTCCTGATTTTTGATGATGTCGACAGTTTGCATTAAAATAGTTGCTTATTAATTTTGCATACCAGATAATCGCGACAATCAATTATGGCGGCCTCGCAAAATACTATAGCTACGCAATGTGCTCACGCCCCACTTTGGGCCTTTTATTTTATTATTTTTTAACTATAAATTGAACCATGAGTTTAACATTTTGCACACTGATTTGATGGAAAACGTATTCCAAAATTTCAAATTTGGTCGTTGAAAGTCATCTTGCATAAAATGTTTGAAGGATACATCTACGATTTGCCACCAGGGACTGGTCTGAATTTTTATTCACATATAACAGATAGCATTGACGATCGTTTTCGACTGGGATAACTATACAATGACGTTAGTGTAATTCAGCGTCGTCAGTTCAGCAGTGGAATCATTATGGTCTGGAGTGTCTTTACATTGCAAGGTTATGTTGGAAGGCTACTTGCACGCTTTTCACTAGCGTGCCGAAATTATACGTCATCGCGTTCTTCCATTTATCCGTGATACCCATTGTAACATTAATTGCAGCAGGACAACGCAAGACCTTGTACTGCACATGTTAGGGATATATCTACAGCAGTAGACTGAACATTTCTGTCTCTTAGATGATAAATGTCAATGTTTACGTTTATTATGTTGTTTTTAATATCAATATTTATTATGCTCATTTTGGAGATTCAAAAAATAAGCATACGCTGTTTGGTCTGAAGCATGAATGATTTGGTCAATTCCTGAGAGACAGATGGATGGGGCCCAACGGGAAAAGGATTTGCTGTGTGTTGTGTGCTTGGGTATTTAAAATGAAGTAAAGCCATGCGAGCGATACAGGACCCATGGGCCTCTTATTATTTGATGTCGTTTCTGTTTGGAGTATTTCCGTAGCCTGTATCTCCCAATGTGATTAAGACGTGTTGTTTTGATTTATTATTGAGTGAGGGATACTTGTTGTACAGTGCATTTGTAGACATGATAAGACGGTATACGTCTTTGTTGGGTGTAAATATATATGACGAAACCGATATAGTCGAGAGGACAAACATACTGTTGTGTTGTAATAATTTTTATTGGCATTATTTTCTTATTTGCTTTAAATGGTTTTTTTTCTGGAATAACCTATTTCTGCAAAGTGAAACCATAATCTCACTTAACCAACAGTAGTTTATGTCTTTAAGAAACATCTACTGTTGAGCGTGTAGTAGTTCAGAACGTTTTTACTTCGATCTATTAAATATGTGTAAATGAATCCAGTGACTTTGCCATTATATTGAAGACATTCACACTCCTTGCATTGATCTCGTCAATCGAACTGAGAGATAGTCCATCATATTCTGAAATGTCTTCAAGTCATCTGTATGTTGGATTTCATGCTATGGCACGGGCCTCAGAAGTATTTTCAGTATCTCACATAGGTCTAAATATAACATCGTTATTAAGGTCTCGTTGTGACGTGCGGAGGACAATTAAGTTGGAACCGTAATATAATATCAAGTTTATTTACATCTGCAGATATATTGATAAAACGTTTATACATAGAGATTTTATTCAAATACTGCAAAAGCAAAACATATTGTCAATATATAGATAGATAGATAGATAGATAGATAGATAGATAGATAGATATGTTCAACCTCGTTACGTTAAGTTACAAAATTATACATGACCTGCTTGAAATAAAGAAAGAAACTGATCAAGCTGTCTGCTTATAATTGTCAATCAGATACTGCCACCTATCCTTCAGCACCCGTTTGGGTGTATTCCATAGTTTGTGAAGAAGTGGCCAGCCTTTCTTTGCTGTGGTGAGTGCGTATATGTTGGACGAGTCCTGGTAGTAATTGAAGGCTCCAATCACCAGTGACTGACACAACCGAGCACACACTGATGTCTGTAACACATCCAACTCGACGTCATTTAAAGGAAAGACGGGTACCAGACCAGCTAATATGTGGCCGCCAGCGTCGAGCTGCTCTGAGGGATCACAAATGATTGACATGTACGCGATATTAATTGCAATATCAAATATGCGATAGGTGTCGGTCACGTGCATAAAATCCAGTAGGCCTATGACGTCATAAACACGTGCTGCTGGTATGACATCATCTTGCCCCGGAACCTCTGCGACGAGAATGTTTTGTTCGTTAAAGTCCCCATGTATTACACCTAATTAAGAAAGAAAAAAAAAATGTGTACAGGAAGATTTTGGCATTAATTGTTTTTGATTAGTACTTTATATGTGTTTTTTTATAAATCCGTCAAGATATAACGTACCGTGGATAAATCTATAACATTTGGGAAACATCAATGCACGAACATAACTTCTAAATTGCTACGGATGGAAACCAAAAACACTCGAAAAATGTATCAGAAATGGGGTATCTGAATACCAACATTTTTAATATTTTCCTACAGTTTTGTTGAAATATACCTGTCAAAAATATATTTTGTAAACATCACGTGATTGATTCATGAGATTTTAAATGAATGATTATAAATAATTTTCCAATGCTAATTAATATAATGATAGATAGTTTCTTTGCATACGTAGATCGGACACGTGTAAAAAAGCATAAGATTTTCAATTAGTTTTATTTCGATCTCAAATTTGAAAATACACATCAGACTACATTCTTTTAAATTATTGCATATAGAACTTTCATTTAAAGTAACATGATACAAAAATGATTTATCATACATAACAACAATCGCTGATATTCAAGTAATTTGGTTTTAACATTGCCAATTCTAACATAACTAAAGGGAACAGAGACAAAATATCCAACGAAATAAAAGCCAGTCTAATGAAACGAAGAAGAGAATAGCAGAAATTAAATATCGTGTTAACTCTCGTTGGACTTACCTTTCTGAAATTGACCAATCATTGGAAGAACATTGGATTCAAAAGAAGATAGGACCTCATCAACCACACGTCTGCTATTTTCATCTTTCACCACAAATACGAATTCTTTTAGTTTTGAGAACTCCAGAAGATTCCACAAAAATGAATGTGAGTTGTAGAAAGGGTGATGAAAACCCTACAAATGTATAACATCTAAGTTCTAATATCACATTGAAATAGCAGTCATACTTACTGTTTTCAAGAACATGGTTGATATATTGCTGGGGCATGTCTCTATCATATGTTTGGTATTACAGGGATACGTGTTTATGGTAAAACGATATATACTTATTCGTTAATGTGAAACACGTATAATGCCATCTCAATGCTATTACGAGGGAAACCACATGTAATGTGATAGTGAGTAGTTTGAATACATGATTAAATTAAGAATACATAGAAAAAGTTGATATATCTAATTCTTTCAGAAAACTCGAGCTTATCTTAAAGGTTAACTATCTAGAGTGAAAAAACATTATATATATATATATACGACAACCAAAAATTTGTATAAGCTCTTTATAACATGGAAAAAGTTATTCCGACGATAAATTGACCTACTTCGTTCAATTTGTTTTTATGATATCGTACCTGAAGTGAAATGCCTCTGATTGATGTGAACAACTGACAGTTTTAAAATATTTTGAAATATTTTTATTCATAACACGTTATGAAAAAAAGTATAAATGTGGTTATTACTTCAGAGCAAAAGATAACAGAAATCCAATGAAATCGAATTACTTTTATCAAAAATAGTGAACTACTGACCTGCTGTTTCATTTAATCAAAATACGTTTAAACGTTGGTTTATACAACAGTGAGGTCGTAACGTTTAATGGGAGTTCAAACGCCCAGCTATTGTGTACTTCCCTAATTTCCACTTGTATGAACGCTAGTTTCCCCCTAGTCGATTGGGATTCTTACCTTCGTTGCGTTCGAAAATTTACCAATGAATCTGCCGACATTGTATAACAAACCAGATGTACATGGTTTGGATAGCAAGACGTCACCAGGGATGTATCTAAGCAAGCGTACAATGTAGGTGCTATACGAAGCAGTGTATTGTTCTGAAAGAAGAATAGGAAAATTCGCATGATCACTGTATTAATTATGTAGGTTTTGACTATTCATAAGGACTGGAATACCATCGACTATTAATTAATAAAACATGTGAAGGGCCCAATGAAGGGGTGTTCTGAAGTATAAGATATGCAGGTCGGTCTGATAACAAAAAGAATTAGGCCCGCCCGTAGCTTGTTGTGACTAGTTGATAGATTTTAGTGTCGAGCGCTAAAACGCAACGACTCATTTGCCATTCTTAATTACTTTACCAAATTGATTTACGCAAAAATTCAGTAGCATGTATCGCTTTATTTATAGGTTAAATAACTAAGGTACATTCATGTATATCAAATGACAAGGTGCCCTAGTATTAATGGAAATAAGGGAGGGATAACATATACCTTTGAGTTCTTTTTCTGCAAAGACCTTTTCTAGAGACATCGCCTTGCCTGAAATGGTGAGGACGTTTTCTGGCACGGGTATGTCTTGTTTCCGAATATGTCTTAAAAGACTGTTCTGTGCTTCTGTAAAGTCAAATGAAATGGCATTACATAAACGCAAGTCAAAATGCATGATCCATCGACTTTATCACACTTGTACACAATTAAAGATTATATGGTTAGCAACAAAAATCATCTGTAATAATGATATCACTATATAGGAATCAGCCTATCTGCCTTTTGTTCTATAAGTCTTAATCCTAAACAATATGTGGAACCTTTTCATTACAACTGTATTTAGTATCATTTTTCGATGTACAATATCTTTTAACGCAGTTTGTCTACGTTTACACTTAAATGCGGGAACACAAGAATGATTTAATATAATATATTATAAGATTGTTTCGCAATTGCTGCAGAATAACAAGACACACACCGACACAACCACAAGCATCAATGTCTAGACGCAATTGCACCACCACCACCATCACCTACCTGCCCGGGATACGATTCCCTGAACGGATACGAGTTTTCTTTGATTTACTACCATAGTAAGACCCCTTGCGCACTTACATTAAGTATAATAACAAGTACAAATTGAAATTAATTGCATTTCTATATGTAAATAACGTATGCGCATACAACTATACAACATGAAGACAAAGGAGAACAAAACGAGAGAGAGAGAGAGAGAGAGAGAGAGAGAGAGAGAGAGAGAGAGAGAGAGAGAGAGAGAGAGAGAGAGAGAGAGATAGAGAGAGAGAGAGAGTAATTATTAAAGAACAGGATGAAAGGAGGGAATGGCTGGTAGATATGATATCAGATGTCAATGTGTGCTGATGCAAAATGACCATACAAAAGACTGTTATATATAACAATTTAGATAAATCAACTAACAGCCATGGCAACGACAGACTTGTGAACAGGGGCATTGTCCTGGTGAATCATCACATCTTTACTGAGTTTTCCACGGCACTTGAGTATAATGTTTTCTCTTAAATGCTTAAGAAGTGATGCATGATATGTGCCATTGATTGTTTGTACCTTTTGCAGATAATCTACCATCAGAATACCATCAGTATCCAAGAAAACCGAGGCCATTACCTTTCCAGCTGATGGAACAGTTTTCTTTTCTATCCATTTCTGGATAACAATATTCCCGCATCTCTAACTTATGGCATTTACAAGACACAGATGATTCGATATTCAAGGACCTGTTCCCATTTTAATTTTCGTAACACAAGGCTTCAAAAGATGCAGGTTGATGAAAATTATCATTATCGTTAGTATATGCAAACATTGTAGTTTTATTGCAGTTGGGAGACGAGACAGGTTTCACGCCAAATAGGGACCTTGTGACTGCTTCCTTGTAAGAGACGATGTATTTCTCGTTCAAGGAAAGAGACGAAAGTTCCCGAATGTAAAACTGGAAATCAGGTACACCATATATTTAACGTGCTGTTATCTTGACAGGTTAAAATTGTAATTTTCAACGACGTTTTGATCACATGCGTTTCAAACCATTAACGTATATGCTTGGTAAGTTTATTTGTATTATCTAAGACTTTTAGTATGAAAGCTTTTAAAGATGTTTTGGCAATCAAAATATTTTTCAATCCATTAATCGGATCGACAGTTCTCATTGCGTGCTGCGGTAGGTGTATTGTGGGTAGTGAAGTTCCAACAACATTTCAGTTTAAAGTTGATCGTATGGTCAGCTTAAGCTTGTTGGTCTTGAATTATAACACAATACCATAGTTGCACTCTTGCCTGTATTTTCTGTAATTTTTTGGATATATTGCTTAAAGATTTGATTTTACCATATCTTTTAACCGATCACGTGTTTACCAGACTGGGGTTTGTCATGACTTCACATATACTTCTCAGAGGCAGTGCACAAACATGTTATCAATTATATGTATTAGCGTAACATCGATCGTCTGTGATATGGAATACAAGTCTGAAATATTCTGATCGATGTTTTTCTCATCTCAGCTTTTAGCAAATATGAGATATATATCTTTTTTTTCTGTCAAAGTTGTTTGTGGAAGTTGCCGGACAATATAAAGGATTGAAAATAAGACAATTAAATAGTTCTTTTTGAATTTAAATGCGTTGATGCCAAATAAGTAAATAATTTGCATAATACAGCAGTATCGCCGTGCTAGGGCTCAGGTCCGAAGCAAGTGATACTTTTACCTTCTAGGGTAAGAACACTGCTATCATGGCTAAATCCGTAGGATCACTTCCTATCAGCATACTGTATAACTTTGATACATCAAATATAACTCTAAAAAGGTACCTCATTTTATAGATATCGAGACAAATGTGACCATTCTTTAAACATATTTCCGCAATGTATGAAGTGCAAATGTATATGTGAACTTTGAATTATAAATGTAAGGATTTTTATATCTACTTACCTATGATTGCAGGATATTGAGAATCAACGGCGTTCAGTATCTTCAAAATATAGCCGTGTTTCCACACTTCCGGTTCGTAAGGATTATTAGAACTGTCATGTACAGTCACGTGGTAGTTCCGGTCTTCATAGCTATTCAGTTCCTGATAGTCCACTACATCTAGGCCATATTTGTTACGTACAATGTCCTCCACAAATCCCGTGGGGATCTTTGGTCTGATTGATACTGCCTTTTTTACCAACAATTCTTTTCCGTCGGTCTCTTCCTTGCTAGGGTTCATTATTTCTGAAATAATTTGCCCTGGGATAGAATTTAAAATAACCGCTTATCTGTCATGATGTGGCATACAAGTTGGGCCTAACTTCAGACAGACTAAACAGAAATTCACAAATACGACTCGACAGAAATTGTATATGCATGACTTTCCAATTCTACTTAAGTACATATCAGCTGTAACTGAAAAAATAAGATATGTTTTATTGTCAGTTATCAAACATCAAAATAGACAAATATGATAATATCTCAAGGTCAGTCAAGATTATCAGCTTCAACTTAGAAACGCATTAATTATGTGAATTGTTGTTATCAATGAACGCTTTTCCTTCGGCATAATGCATAGATATTCCTTATTGATTTCGTGTACGTTTTATTTTCAATGTGCCTTTTACTAAAATTAAAATGTATCATACAAGCACTAACATGATATTATTTAAAAATTTGAGTTCATACTTTCCACTGCAAGGTATTACCAGCCTATTTGTAACACTGGTCTTAATTTCGAGTGATGATTTCCTGAAAAGAACCCTTTGCTTATTTTTGAGTTTTGCTTATTTACAAAACAGGCCTATCTTTAAGATTTAGGATATAAAGATACAAGCAAATAAAATACAGAGATTTAACATAATCCTAATTCAAACTTGAATTAATTGAAATTAAGGCAAAATATAAGTAAAAGGAATATTTTACTCGGAGCTATTTTAAAATGTACAAGGAGAATGTTCCAGACGGGTAAACATCATCTGACTCGTAGATGACATCCGCCATGCAAATGATAACAAGGTAAACGGCAACAGAAAAACTTATAGTATACTAACGAGAATCAAAGAAGTTCAACTTGCATAAAAATCGTAATGGGATCAAGTCATTTAATATCGAATCCACTGCGACATGTAAACACCATAGGTTAGGGATGTAGAGATATTAAAATTCAGCAATAGAACATTCACAATAATTAAAATCATCATGCTCATCATACAGCTTAGTGGAAAGATGTCTCTATAGGTAATGACCGGGATTAGAGGCTGATTTAGAAGTGTCTTGTGTCATTCTATGGCGTTCATTCCCAAAAGATTAGTATATGCATGCGGAAAAATCTGGAGAATGTGCATACCGTGTCACGCCTGACAAGATGTAGCATTCTTACTTACCCATGTACGGTAAAAATGTTCAGCTAAACGGCTGCTATGCAGAAAGTAGAAAGGTATGAAATAAAGATTTTTATCTAAACTAATCTTTGCAATATCTGTACATTGTAGATAAAAACGAAAATCCTTCACTCTGTACATCATCTGTTGAACTGGAATGTGTTAACGCGGTGTCTGTTTATGAAGCACATCTGGAATTTTGTTTACGACAAGTTCAGGAAATGTTTCAATATTACACGTAGTTTCTACATACCATAGTCACTTATCAATTAGACTTTCTTTCCGTTCAAGAAAATCTAGATTATGTTTTATACTTTGATACTTGTAATGATTAAGTTTACAAAATACAAACCAAGTCACCAGTCTCCTCTACGAAGGTACGAAGTGCACACACCGTGTCTATGTATGTAAGTATACGCTGTTGTGTCGTTTGCCCGGTTATCAAAACTTTCATTTAAGGTAGCAGGTATATAGTAAACGAACATATCACCATGGAGCTTTTGTCAGTACGAGAAGATGAAATATACCGGATGACTTTCAGAACTGTCCAACTTATTCAAACGCCTTTGACTTCCGAGAAAGTCAATATATTCAGGCTAGGAAGATAGAATTATCATTAACTGCAAATACCTGATGGTGGCTTTGGTGATTCATAACCTTTCATGCTTTAACCATCCGTATTCAGAAGTCATATGCCGCGTAGATAATGTGTCTTCAAGTAAAGCGAAGTCGTTGATAGAAAAGGAGGAACGTGTTGTGAATTTGAATCTTATCTGTCGTACATGGCAATAACCGCATACATAAACCATAAAAGGTAAGGCAACAGCCATGTATATTTGAAGAGGTTCGCATTTTGAATGCTATGATGCGTATAAAATATGACCAAATTAGGTTTTATGGGGTTTTAGGAGTGAATTCGGTGTAAGTTAAAACCATCTAAAGACATAAAGACATTGTGTCTATCGGCGTCGGGTGCTTTTATTTAGTTTATATTTTTGTTACTGATGACACTGAATCAGAAAAAAATCCCAGAAATTCAATTATAGTTTCATTCTCCTCCTTAATACTATTAGTATGACGACTTCAGCATACTATATATACTATATGCTATATAGTTCTCGTATCAAATAATTTCAATGTCTACTAGATAAAAGTTGGGCAGAGAACAGACTGTGGATTTAAGTCTACTGTATTTCAAATCATGTTTGCTTTAAAGACAGTATTTTTTTGCTTGGAAAAAATTCGATGTTTATCTCCATCTGTTTCGTTGTGTTTAGTTCTACAAAATCCAACCATATTTCTGTTATCTGGGTATATTACTGTGTAAATAAAAACAAGAAAACACTTACATGAGAACATGATCATAATCAAAACTCAAATTTAATAAACCTAGCACAAAATGACAGATTTGCAACGAAAAGCCCGTAAAATAATCAAACAGTGTCCCGATATCGGTTAATCAGATGCTGCCACCTATCCTTCAGCACATGTTTGGGTGTATTCCATAGTTTGTGTATGAGCGGCCAACCTTTCTCAGCGGTAGTGAGCACGTACAGATTAGACGGGTCCTGATAATTAGAGTAAGCTCCCATCACCAGAGACTGACACAACCGAGCACACACCGATATCTGTAACACATCCAACTCGACGTCATTTAAAGGAAAGACGGGTACCAGACCAGCTAATATGTGGCCGCCAGCGTCGAGCTGCTCTGAGGGATCACAAATTATTGACATGTACGCGATGTTGATAGCAATATCAAATATACAGTATGAATCGGTCACATCCATAAAATCCAGTAATCCACTGACGTCATAAACACGCTCTTCCGTTGTGACGTCATCCTGCCCGGGCTCCTCTATGACGAGAATGTTCTGCTCGTTAAGATCACCATGTATCACACCTGAAATGAAAAAAATGACTTGCGTTAATTTTTCAATCAAAAGCCACCGAAAATAGAAAACATAATTAGATAACAATAACAAGTTGTAAGTGGACAATTCAAACGTTTTCAGACAAAATTACATGTTTCGAAATCAATCCTTTCCGTCTCAACATATCTAGAAAGGTTGAATAATATGTTGAACTTTCACTAACAATTGTTCACCGCTAGTCTAGCAACCGGGTACCTTTATTGAAAACCAAATACAACAAACTACATAAATGTCAAACTTAATATTTGTTGTAACATATGTTTCAAAATGTTATCATCAATCCGCAATGTTTTTCACATTCAGGATGATCTACACAAAATGACCTTACCAGGTTGTACTAAAGACGCACAAGTGTATAGCATCTTTCAATGCAAATTAGAGTTAGAAATAGTAGAACCAAGCAATGATTTAAACTGCATCATAGATATGTCTCGTCCTTCTAGGGCTCGTCAATGATGCTGAGGACCAACATTATGTAATTAATTAGAAGTTGTCTACACATCAGTACCAACAAACCTTTTTGGAGTTTACCAAGCACTGGTAGAACATTGGATTCAAACGCAGATATGACCTCATCAACCACACGTTTGTCATTTTCGTCTTTCACCACAAATACAAATTCTTTCAGCTTTGAAAACTCTAGCAGACTCCAAACAAGGGAATGTGTATCATAAAACGGATGATGAAAACCCTGGAATAGAACGTCAATATCTAACAACAAAATGCAATCTTGTCATATTTTTAACTGATGCCATTATATAATGTCATGCATAAGGTGCGCGCCTGAGTCCGATTCACGTCTCCGACTTATTTAAACTTTCATCGCAAGCTTAATTTAAGCAACATTCAATATGTATAATATATCCGTGTATATGAAAGTGACTATCCCAGAGACATTTAATGAGTGTACCACTCTTGTATTCATCGTACCCTGTACAACAGCAATCTCTTACTGTTTTGTAGATATAATGAAAAGCGACAAAAATATTCTGAAGCATTCTTATTTAAATACAGATGTGAAATACTTTTTGCAGATCCGGTACTTACCTTCGTTGCGTTCGAAAATTTACCAATGAATCTGCCGACATTGTATAACAAACCAGGCGTACATGGTTTGCTGAACAGGATGTCTCCGGGGATGTATTTGAGCATGCGCACAATATAGGTACCATACAAGGCACTGTCTGGTTCTGAAAAATATTCGAGATGATGATGCACACGCTGATGGCCAACCAGTAAGATATCGTCAGGAAGAAATGACTGGAATAAAAACTGGCTACATCTAACAGTTCATGTAACAATGACATTAGCAAATATGATTTAAGAAGCATTGCTTATCGGTAAGTAATTCACAGACTAGGATATGTTATGCAATATTATTTACGGAATAAGTAGCAGATTATTTGTTAAATTCATATACATGTATTATAAAGATTATTATTTATAGTTTATTAAGTTATATCTTATCAAACGATAGATAATTAAGGATATAGAAACAACATCGAAATTACCCACGTGTACACAGAATTTTAATTTAAGGTAAAAACCTATGAAAAGAGGGAAACTAGACGGAAACCACTGGAACCTAAAAGGAGAATAAGACCAGTGTTTCGGAATGGTACGTATCGTCTGCTTCATCGACCACACGCGCGATTGAAAGTCGGGTTAATCCAAGCGTAACACACGTCATTATCTATGGCAATGCCTCTGCTAAGATTCGGGACTCAGGACCCCTGGCTTACTTGTCTGACGTTCAATCGATCGAGCTTACTAGATAGAAGTTCTATCCCGCGGCATATTGCGGCTAGTATTTAATCAGAGCTGCTAAGATTCGAACCCGGGGCCCCTGGCTTACTAGACAGAAGTTCTTTCAAATCGAGAGGTATCTTGCGTGTAGTATTTATCATGGTTACACAAGTAATACATTCAGCGTTCCCAAATGTGTACAAAGTAAACAACAACGGGTGGTGTACTTTTGCATGTTTGAAATCACAGATTATCAATTTCCTCCTGCTATACGAGACCATCTTATTACATTTGTAAGTTTTAGTAGACGATCACAAATGTCACTATAATACCTTTTACTTCTTTCTCCACAAAAACCTTTTGTAGAGACATCGACTCGCCCGACAAGGTGAGGACGTTTTCTGGCACTGACATGTTTTGTTTGCGGAGATGACTCAACAGACTGTTCTGTGCTTCTGTAAATCAAACATGAATGCTTGGTAAAATCTGCAGGTCTAATAGATCCTTGGGAAATCGATGTAGAATTCTTTACATAATTTAACATTAACATAATTGTCATCAGTAAGGTTCTTCTTTACATTATATTTCTGCTAATCAGTCTCTTTTGCAGAGCTGTGCATTTAAGTCAATATTATATCACCATGCTTTTAATTACTGAAGTTCAAAACTCTGCCTCGTGTATCTTTTGTTTTCATAAACTTACCAACGATGACAGGACGTTTGGAATCCATGCTGTTTAATATCTTCAAAATATAGCCATCTTTCCACACTTCCGGTATGTGAGTATTATTAGAACTGTCATGTACTGTAACGTGGTAGTTCCTGTCGTCATAGCTATTCAATTCTTTACAGCTCTTTACATCTAGGCCATATACTTTACGTACAAGATCCTCCACAGCTCCTTCAGGTATCACAGGTTTGATGATTTCCCCCTTTTCCTGCATCAACACTTCCGGTTTAGTAGCTCCGTTGTTATTATCCATGGTTTCTAAAGAAAAAAACAAAATGATAATTTTTAGCTTTTTCTAGAACCCAGGCCTATCACACGTTAATAATGAAACATGGCATATGTATACGTTCTTTTACAATTTCATTATAAACAGCTTAGTAGTCTATCTACAGCTTGACTAAGTTCATATTTTCCATCAATTGTGAGTTGTTTACACGTCTTGCTGGATAGAGCCTTTGTAAAACACCTGTCGCTCTCTTTTACACACAAAGTTAAACTCACCAGAACATTTATTTAAATAACAAACACCTTATTGATTAATAATCATAATTTATGGCATTCGTGTTATATTTTTACCTGAACATTGTACCAGAGAGACAGACGCATCAAAGTGTGACGACAGTATTCACGGGCGCCAGGGTGGCCTTCAAATTTATTTACCTTTCAAATAATGCAGGATTTCAAATCAACCGATTTCAAGTTAAACAAGGTGAAAAATACTATGACATTTTGACGGGGATTATTTTCATTTCAAACTGACCGGTTTTCAATATAACCGAGTTCAAATTCAGTGGGTTCAACGGTAAACGTAGATATTAGACGATTGTCACGTGATCTGCATCAAAGTTTCAGTTATTGATGTTATTGATCTTTATATGATTTTTTAATTTAACCACTATTTCTTGATAAAGAGCAACCAGTCCAGATGTTACAATACATTTTGTTATTTGGTAATATCGACTGCATTTACTGTTTGCTGACAGCATGTAACTATTTCAAACTTTTATGACTTCACTCACGACTGTACATTAATCAATCAAACGAGTAGAAAGTTAAAAAAAATATTGAATGCATAAATAAATTTCCAAACATTGGTATTTTTTGATATATTTCACCGATGACATCTCATATACAGGTAAATATATTGACACACAACACCGACAACCACCAAGAATATAAATCTTACAGAAAATGTCAGATAGGCAGAACTAGCAAAGACTGATGAACCAAACAACTACATGCTTACATAGAAATGTGGGAGATGATAAACACCCATAGTACATACAATGTATCTATACATTCACATAATGTTCTTTGCACTAACGACATGCGTTTACTGCAAATCTAGGGATGACAGATCGGTCATATCTATGTATAGATGACACTGTACGCGCTAATTAAGGATGTATTGTTGGCTAATTTACATACTTTTATAAAATTGTTTATTATTTTCTTCCTTTTCCTAGTATGGCTATGCCTTAGAATAGTTCGGGGTACCATTAAGTGAGCTAACAGTAGTGTTGTTTGTAATATATGTTCTCGATACATCCGTCACACAAACAGTGTACGCGTGTACTGTTTATCAAGGTTCAGGTGTCAGCCGTGAACTTTGTAACACATCACCCGAGCTGACACCGAAACTTCTTCCCATGTCAAATCCACGTAAAATAATACGCTGCATGAATAACACATGCTTCAGTACTTCAAGTATTCAAGTATAAACACATAACAGAACTGTTTGTACCTGCACATAGTCTAGACGGTCGTAATTAGATAGTTACACTGTTGCTACAAGTGTATTTTCCATGTACTAGTATTAGAACTCCCGGTATTATAGATGATATCGATCAGTAGCACACATATGCTCTGGAGTGAAATAAAGAAATTTGAAACATAGAACAACTGTAGCTAAAGGCATTGAATCCACCATAGTACAGCTTCACATTTACAGTGCATTACGCTTGAATAGGATGATCCATCAGGATTAAGTTAATACAACACTAGCTTGTGCAATCGTAGCGATATCAAGGTTATAATTCAGTAGAATGAAGGCACGCGAAGCAGACAGCGATATTTAAAAATAATATGGCGATGGAGCTAAACATGTGCTTACCGGTTTATATCGTGGTGTAAGTGACCTATGTACGAAACCACGTGATATAGGAGATATCTCTAATGTAGCGACAAGCGAAATGTTGACAGATCAGGTTTGTGTGTTTGTATATGTATAGGCCTGTTGATAGAGGTAGCTCCCCTAACAGATAAGGATGTCAATATGTTACAGTTCACTTCTCCAGGATATAAAAGTATGTACGATTAGGTTTATGGGGTATATGAACTGTAATATAACAAGAGCATTGTATGTATATATACGTAGCATCAATGTATAGTGTACACACCTGTGTTTCCGTAGCCTACAGTGATAGTGGTTGTTGATGCGTGTCCACAAAACAATGGATTTCTAATTATTGGTAGTTGATCTTTCGAATATCTACGTTCATGTACAGTCTGACATGAATATGGCGGCCGCCATGATGGATCCTACAGGTGTAGGGTTTTTGTTACAGGCTTCAGCCGTTATTGTCACGATTGTAGTCTTGTTTGTGATACAGATCACATTTGGAATGATAGCTTTTCGGTCAAGATGTCAGAATTTATTTACAATTTTATTGATATCCGCAGTAGGGCTATCTGTGCAAAGTGTTTTGATTATTGCTCTATTCAATAGTACAGACGGATGGAGAAATACTTTTCACGAAAGGCATATATACAATTGTGTGCCACGCAATTCCATTCAACAACATGAAGAAGGCCAAGACAATGCTGAATATATCGAGTATTGTGGGGATTTTCGTATGTTATCCCTCGTTCTATCAGTAGTACATTTTGTTGTTTTAATGGGACAGACACCATTAAACAATTCATTCACAGACAAACGAAAAATGCTGTATTGTGGAGGTATTGTATACTTCTGTATTGTTACCTGTATCATGGGCTGGGTTTATTGGCCACCAAACCGTGATATATCATTCACTACTATCATTGAATCTCTCCATCATGTCACTCTGCCGACCTGTTTACAAGCGGCGCGGGAACAGACTATTCCTGTTCTGATGGAAACATTGGGTATATACGTACCAGCGTTATGTATATTATCACTAACCGATGGAAAATGTGAGTATATTGCCAGCTTGTAAATCAGTTAAGGCTTTATAGCACTCAGTATACATGTATCAATGATATCATTCATACACATTAATGAAGCATTCGCCGTCCAGGTTTCTCTTATAGAAAATTGAACTCTCTATGTATGAATACGTTAATAAAGTACTCAATGTTGAAGTCTTTCAACAGAATAAACAGGGAATGATCAAGTAAATGTATATATAAACACAGTGATATCTACTCACTTAATTGTATTTTCATTAATGGAATTAAATATTACAGACAATAAACACTATTAAAAATCAAGGGAGCTTTTTGCCGTTGTACGTAGAGTGCCTCAGTTCACAGTTATACATACGATAATAAGAAATATCATCCTTATTTTACTCGGATATCCACACGCTGATTTCTTGAAGGTATCCTATTACAATAATATCATGTCAGGCCGATGTTTAAATAATTTTTTCCCAAAATAAAACAAAAAAGCAAAAGTAGTGAAAAATTCGCCATGACTCAGAATGTTTTATTTTGTTTCTTAGTATATGCAGAAACCAGTTGAGGATATATGTTTTTAAAGTGAATTTGTTTGTATATGTAGAGTATCACCTTCTATACGTATCGCAAAAGTATAACAATTAACTGTTCTGGCATAACGACTTAATAACAATTACTGTTAGGATATCCGACTTCATAATATTAAAAAAAAAATATGTACACTTTAGTGAAAGAGCCAGACCTACTCCTCGACCGATATTATTTTATATGAAAAAAAATCATGATTTTCTACTTTTCTCGGATAGCAAAAGTTCTGACTAACCCTGCAATACCGCAATTTTGAAGTAAATCGCTACCTATCTAACGTAATAAATAGTTTTAAAAAATAATTCGAAGCGACTCAGTGCTAATTCATGATTATGCGGGAAGTCCTGACTTCTGACGCATGTGCAAAGAACTGTAAATAAATATGCCGTCTTCCAACATGGCAGAACGCGTCCGAGGGAAGCGGGGAACAAAACATGTTTTGACGAAGTCTGAGGCGAAAAGAAGGAAGATGGCTGGTTCATACTCAGTATCTCTCTCTGTTTGGCTCTCTCGTGTAGTATCACTCTAAATCATATTCATAAATACTCTTATCATCGAATATATTCAGATAGATCCATTGCGCGATGATCTATATGTTCGTTACCGTATCGTAGCCCCCATTTGAGGGCCTCTTTGCAATGAATCTTAGTTTTTCTCGTAATCTGCACGTTTTTGTGTCATATCTAAACATTGAAAGATGTTATCAATACATACGTCAGATGATTCCCATACATATATAGAGAATTGATTGCATTTATCGGTAAAATCTCTTTACAAGCGATGTCACATCGACGTACTACTCCCCTCCTCCTCCATTTTGGTTTTGGTTCTGAACGCGTCTGAGCGTATCACGTGGCTTTTCCTCATCGATATTCATATCCTGGTGTTGATAAATGAGACTAATTCCGGCACCGATATCTCCGGTACCTTTTCAATTTCAAGTTCAAAACTTTATACAAGTCTTTATTTATATATTATCTATTAGTATACAACAACATTTCCAGTCAATAAAATATGAAAAAATATCTATAACGGAGTGGGTCTGGCTCTTTAACTTATTTACCAGATAATATTTCTTGAAATATACTAAAACGGGAATTGATGTGGAACGTTTAAATGGAACTTAATTAAGCCGTACCGATATCATCATTATCAACCTCGTCCTGTTAATAGTCACGGCCTCCTACTAATGTTGTTATGACGACAGTAATGCTATTGCCTAAAGATGGCCTCAAGGTGTTAAACAATGTATATAGGTAGTTATCTTGTTTATGTATCTACTTGTATGTTTATTTGATGTACAGAATTGGTTGTAAATTTACATATAATATATCAATAAATTTACAACAAGTAGTTTATTTATTATGCTTTACGAAAACTACCTTATATATATAACTAGATAATTGTGTATATTTTCTAAATAGACATATTAAAATTTTGCATTACTGTCTCCCATTAACTCATTTTTAATCAAGATTAATCAAGATAGCTTTCCATGAAGTGCATTAACTTGACATATTCTTGATCACAAGGTAATAACGTGACGTCACTAAGTGGCCATATTGACTTACGAGTCATCTATGATAACACCCATTTTAGTTTCTAGATTGTCATCATTTTTAAGAAGCTAATCAAATGATGTTATCTATTTTCAGGGCAGCAATGTGCTATATTCAAGAACTGTTTGACAGAAGATGGTACTCACTGTGACGTTTGTTGCGGTGCCAATGGACTTCTAAGTGACTGTTTTATGTTTTATGCATTAATTATGGTAATATTGAGACCTGCGTTATATATTTACTACTCTATCTATGATTCTCAAATAACGGAAATTTTTGTATTCGGTTGCAATTTGTTTATTCCCATAGTTTTGTCGATAAACGCAATACCATATTTAAACAGCATATTCATAAAAAGAAAACATTTGATATATGGCCATGAATCAAATATGTTCATAGTATGACTTTATTTATAACTATATCGCATGACAAAGGTCAAAGTGTATTTTTATAATTTCCTTACCAATAAGAACATTTATTAACGAACGTCATCGTATTGCCATATCATACAATTAAAATAATGCTTGATATGCGAAAAATATCATTATCAGTTGTAGATGATTGTTGCATAACAAGTTTGTTGATTATTTCTCTGTCAAATTAGCATTGGATTCACCAGATCTATTGGGGCATTCTAAGTGTCGAAGTTGAAATGGGTTCATATCTACGTCCATGTTAAGTAATCTTTGATCAGGATATTTTTCAGTGATGAGTTGAGTAATTCGTCCATCACAATTTTGTAAAGTTTCTGTCGTCTATGTGGTTGCAGTGTATATTATGTAAACATCACAAACATATGACCACAATAACAGAACTTTTAATTAAGTGAATTGTCTGGTAACACTACAACAATTACATAATTACAACGGATAAAATAGTTCCTGATATTAATTACTGTTAAATTATCTTCAGAAATGCTTAACTTTTGTGGCTTTCCAAATATATGCAATTTCCGTTGGTGCTTGATTTTGCGGATAAACTTCGCTCAACAAATCATCCATGTCAACTTGCATCTGTTTATCAGTTCGTGGATGCATAAATTCGTGAATATAGGTTATCTACGTATTCAACAGAAAGACATTCCCAACGAAAAACATTTGTTTTATTGTATTTAGTATTAAGCGATTATTTATTACAATGATACTGTATTAATATTGATCATGATCGACGCTCTATGGCGTTCAATCGTTTCTAATGATTTTTCTAATTTGAATATATAGCACCTTGGTGTAAATAATGTTTAAATGAAATTTGTTAAAAGCTCTGTATGTAAACTAAGATTGCAAATCCGTTTAATAATAATTTTCAGAAAACCGTACAGAACAAAGATGTGCTACAGCAACGCTATATTACTGTTCAAATTATCTTTAAAGAGGCATTTAAAAAATATATGAAATTCAGGGACAGCTATAGAAAGTGATTAACAATTGCTTTTTAAAATGAACTTGACTTTGAGAAATTACTAGTAGTCTGAAAACTGTTCTAAAACATACAATATTGGGACAGGCATGAGAACTAATTGATATAGGTCCTATGTATATCTGTTGAAGTCACATTTCTCTTAATACAGAGTAATGAATAGTACATTATAACTGATTGGTAATATCTACGTATTCAACAATTCTGAACTTAACTGCTTAAAACGTATTCAGTAATCAACAGCGACCGCAGCCAAGATATGTTTCTAAAAATCGGTGCATTTTCCATCACTGTATCTTGGTATAAATCCCTGAGAATTTTCCATCTAATGTTTGAATGTTGGAGAGATTGGAATATACTTTGTCAGTCTGTACCTTTTGAGCAGTCTCGTGATAACTGGTATGTTATATACATCTGTGTTTTCCTGGTAGTCTGGGGTATCGGTTTCTTCATCATTTAAATCATTCTTCCAAGCCAGTATCCCTCGATCCTCGCGCGTTCCTGAAAAATAAAAAGTCATTAGTATAAGGCATTACTGGGAATTTGTATAGCGGTTAACCCAGCAAAATTTCACCGATGTCGTTGCAACGATAAACTTGATAGTTTCTGGGGACAGTTGGATAATAATTATATATACAATGAAATCAATTGCGATGATAAAATCAGATTGATATTTCAATTTATTTGATATATACGATACGCTTTCTAAAGCATGAACTTTGGACTGAATAGGCTATGTATTTGATATTTATCACACTCTCACCCGGTAAGGTGTTATCGAGGAGGCATGCTGCCAATCCACCCATAAAGCTGGCGTTTGTCATCAGAATTTTCACTAGATAAGTTAACTGTTGTATACCTAATTAAAACAAAAGTTGACAAAAATAGCAACAATTTAGTGCAAATTAGTAAGATGACTAAAAGCTTCGGTAAAACTGTTTTAAACTTAAGGAATTCATCAATGACAAAGAAGCAAACTGTTGTTACCCATTGAAATTTATGACACTATGAATGACATTTGAACTTCGTAAAACTATAAATTTAAACTTCTTCAGCTTATAATTGTCCACCAAGGACCTATTTCTGTAATAGTCTATAACGACCAGTGTCTAGGCAAGAGGACACAAGTTACCATCAGTAATCAGTTATCAGTAATCAATGGGTACAAGGCAAAACGATATTTAATATCACTTTCTAAATAAATAATACTAAATACTTTATGCCATGACATATAATACATTTACGTTCATCAAACGCAATCTATATAGATTTGCCTTTGTTCATTTGCTTGTTTCTTTACTTTGTCGATCATTATACATATGTACTCCCAACTATTTTACTTGCACATTAATCAAACGCTTCCATCGCATATTATCACGGCATAAGTTTGGAAACAATAAAAAGTCTCCTCTCCTTCACAAAACAAGATTGTAGTATGCGTTTTTTATGAGTTGCGTCTATTACTTAAAAGTTTTTGTACATATTTCGGCGCTGTATGTTTAATGATTCTAAAATGATGCTAATAAAACTAATTTTTGATTGGTAAACCTTTATGATAAAATCATCGATATATGCACGAAGCGTCAATAGGTTGCCATGACAATTATTTTGACGCTAAACAAAACATGGCAACCACCTTATCACTCTGTTTAATCAGATGATCGACGTTGTCTATGGCATTATAATCTGACATCGAATAGCCGAATCTTGCTGTCGATCTTAGTGATCCGTCCCACGTTTCTCCTATTTGAGGTAGGTTAAACATAAGCATATATAATGAGAGAATGTCAAGAAATATGAGAGGTTTAATTTTCCCAAAACATAAAAAATGTCCTACACTGTCACATGATATTTTCTCTTACATTCACTGAAAGTTTTGTAAAGAATGATGAATAAATCCCATTTCAAATAACCGTGCTGTCAACTGCTGTGAAGTCCGAATCTCCTCGATCATGTTTAATTCTTTTATCTACGGTAAAGAAGAATTATATCTTTTCAGGTATGAACACTTGTAATTGATATGAATAAGCATTTTGACAGGTAACCACACAGACACATTTAAAGTCTTACAACTCAATAATCCTACCTCGAAACGTCATTATTGATTGAAATGAACGATTTGATAGGATGTGATAAAATTAGAGAAACGTTTATTAATATTAAAAATCCAATGCACTTCTGATTTTCAGTTTCTATTCATCTTCTAGAGAATACACGTCATTTGTACACTCGAGTTCGTCGAGTGTTAAAAACCAAAGTTTACGATTAGATACGTAAATGCATAAAAACCAACTTGTTACCCCATACGAAAACAAAAAAACAACCCAAAACATAAACCTACACTCCAATTCCATAAAACTAGGGCAAAATATGAACAAAAGAAATATTCTTGAGAAAGCACAAGGAGAATAGGGAGACCATGTCTTTCGGTAGAGTAAGCGTCTTCTGCTTCATCGACGATACGCGCCGTGTAAACCTGGTCAATTCAAGTAAGTAATGTCGCTTTCTCAAATGAGAACAAGAATTAAGTATGTACAGCTTTATACAGCACTAAGAAATATCATGAGATAACTATGACGACCATAGAACGTCCCTATAATTTGCAGCAACCTGCATTATTTAAAAATCAACTGCAATATTGTTAACACCATAAGCATGGATGTTGTTATCCAGAGATGGACAAATAATAAAGGGATTGAAATCATCATGTTTACTATGCAGCTTGGTGGAAAGATGTCCATGTTGATTTCGTTGTAGGAAAAGATCGAGATAAGCGGCTGACGTAGAAGAGTCTGCCGTGTTTTTTATTTCCACTTCAGGTGGGTATATACGATTGACATGGTCAAAACATTTCTTGTAACGTACAGACAAGACGTCATCAATATATCTAAAAGTGAAATTAAACGACTTTACAATGTCTTTGTAATCTGTTTTCATAAGCTCTTCAATAAATTCAGCCTCGTGTGAGATCAAAAACAAGTCAGCCAACAGAGGAGCACAGTTGGATCCCATATGTATGCCAATCGTCCATTTGAATATCTTACAACCAAACTCGATGAAAATGTTGTCAACTAGAAAGTCGATCATTTTTACTATTTCGTCACCCGTATAATATCGAGGAAACATCATTTATACATATGAAAAAAACACGAAAATATCAATATGTCAATATAATCATCATCCAAACTTTAACATGGGCAAGATATGAACAAAAGAACGATTTACGCGGCGACTCCTGAAAAAAGTACAAGGAAATTAAGACCAGGTGTTCTGGAAGAGTACGCGTCTTCTGCTTCATCGGTCAATCCAAGTAAGTTATGTCACGAGCTCAAATGAGAACAAGGTAAACAACAACGGAATCAACTGGCAAAGTAACGAGCGTCAAATACGTCCAGCTTCATGTCACACAAAGAAATGGTATTTTTCTCTATGAGATCACTATGTCGACCATAAAATGAACCATTAAAAATTAATATGTAAGATTAATCATTCCATAATTGTGCTAGACATAAGTAAGATATTTCTTCATAATGTATCTGCCTTTGTTAATTTATCACTGACATCTACTGTGAACAATTTTGTATTGACCAGTGGCCAGAGGCATTCTGTCGCTGTTGATCTACTACACATGTTCATGTATTAATTCGTTCCCTGAATATATAAGTCATTACCTAAAGCCTATCTAAGCAGTTTGTAGGAAGGTCAGTGTAACCTTACCTTGTAGTAAACAGCCGAATCTATTGCGATTTATGTGTGTAAGACCATAACTCCATAACTCAAATATTACTCAATCCTTGGTTACCTGTTAGTTAATATGTAATAGTACTTAATAAGTTTATTATAATGGCTAGTATAAATACAACCACTTTTCTAGCCAGTGTGTATCGGTTCCTGGAGGCTAGGCAGGAGAGAGGCTAGTCTCCACTGGCGGGACCCTCGCTCGCAAGAGTATCTCAACTCTAGTTTCAACTGATATCAACGTTTACCATTTTAAAGTGTTTGCATTACTTAAATTAACTAATGGAGGTGCATTCTATCTTAATCATACCTGTTTCCAACTTGTCCATGTTTTGCTTCGACCAAAGTGGGATCATTAGACCGCAGAGAAGGGACATTCCAATAACGACAAGGTTCCGCGTTGAATTAAGATTTACAAAGCTGAGGTTTGAGAAGATGATACCAAAGAACGACCCCGTCATTATGAAGGTGGTGCCACCAATTACTGGATATGGAATAGCAACAAAGCAAGCAGACAACTTCGCAATCATGGCCACCACCACCAATTGCACTCCAAACATCTGAAAAACTCGCAGGCTGCCAACCTGGAAAAAAGTCTTACTATTCATTGTCTTATAATTGAAGGCAATTCGATAAAATATGTGTATCATTTGATGTTTACCTCTCCTATCTCGCTGATTTGAAATGGGATTGTTTGATCACCACGCCTTTTCAGCAGATATATATCATCCTGTCGAATTATTGGTTGTTTTTCTACGTTTTCCAAACGTGGTCAGTCGGACACTGTTTCGCTTTCTTTATATTAAGTCATACATTCAGGTTCTTCAAGTCATACAGGAAAACTTCATTCAATGAGTTGAAGATAATATGCTTATCATTATCATTTTATGCACCTGATAGATTTGCAGTACATGGATTATACTTTCATGTTTGTCAGACTAGGCTGTTGTGGACGCATGCTTTTTGTATGCAGGGATTCGACAACCAGCATTATGGGGGTATATTTCAAGTGTGAATCTTCTCTACTAACAACACATGGTAGCAATAAAGGCGACATATCTAATCTGTAATGTATAGTTATGACAAAGCTTAGAGGTCCAGGTTTTTATCAAGATTCAGCATTAACGGGGCCCAGAGGTTTTAAAATGTTTATACTAGGTCGTTTGTAATATAGATAAGAATTTCTACAGAAACTGAGCAGTGGTAGACGTTAAACCATGAGTTTAAATATGTGACTAAGAAGTACATTATTAACTGAAAGTAAATATATAAGCAATGTCGTAATTTCAAAAAACAAATCGTTCGCCTGAAACACTATTTTAGGAAAATAAGCTATAAAAAAGGCTGAGTAATATACGGATAGAGGGGAGGTTATTGTATTAGATCAGTATGAAGCATGACAGTGACAGTACATCTGCAATACTGAAAATAAACTTGCAAAAACAATTTCATTTGAATAGTCACCTCATCATTTGCAGAAGAAACTGAATGCAATCTGATGGTAGTTTTGTACGGAGACACAGACGGGATATCCATTTATATTTTTTCTATTACGTACGTATGTAAAAATATTTAGCTTTTATGACGTGTTAACAGGATAGAAAAATATACACACTGGACATTATTATATGTCCACTTAACGTGAACACATTTCGCTATCTTTACTTTGTACGCACGTAATATTACCTGTTTTACGCCCCCACGTCATAGAAAAATATACCCATTTGTTCATCCACACTGATGTCTTTCAAAAATAAAAAAAAAATGTCTATTTCGAATTCCATATCGACATATTATTTTGAAAGTGAAAAAAACACTGTAAGCCTCTACTTAAAGAATATTACTTTTAATAATGTTCATCAAAATCCATTACTAGAACATGGATGTTTATATATACTATTTCATACCAACGTTCATGTCGTCATATATCATGATCAGTTTTATTGATCCCCGTAATTGGTGATTTTTTTGGGTTGTAATCATTGACTTTTATTTTTGGATTAAAGACATCAGCAAGGATCCAAGAAATCATTTTTAAGCAATGAATACTATTTGTTACATTTGTATTGAGACAGTTAAATTTGTTTTCGTGGTACTCTTCTTCCACAAACTTATAAATGAAATGATAATCAGTCAAAATTGCTCTTTCAGAAAAGTTAGATTTTGTAATTATTTAGTCAGGAAATACCATAATATGCATGATTTTACGATATATAATATGAATAAATCTAAATTGTAGAACGTGAAAAGGCTGATGATGATATCGCATTACTAGAGAGTGGAAATTCGGAAAGAATATTATTCATCTAAATATACTCAAAGCATTTATTGCACTGAAACTATAAATATATACCTTCGTCACTCCAATGATCCCAATGTTTCCACCGTATGTCGTAGTTGCATGGCCCACACCGAAACTTCCCGCTAAAAAGCTGAAGAAACCCTCTGTGGCAAGACCTCTGGTAATAGCATGGAAAGGTGGAGGTGGCGCATTGACTACTTTGGCGCATGCATAATAATCCGCAATCGAGTCCAAAATTGAAATTAATGTCGGTATCAAATATGTGATGAATATACCAACGCTGATTGTAGGGGAGCCAAACTGTCCTGATATATATATAAAAAAATAGTTGGTTACCATAGAGGCATGGAGTAAATATCTTTTTATCTAGACAAATATATAAAATTAGCGATGTGGGTATTGAAAGACAATGGATATATATACTTTGCCATTGTTATAAGAAGTTAGAGGTGATGCAACAAATGCTTCGCCGCAATATCATCTTTAAATGAAATGCCATAATATGCAAGTTAATTACTATCAGATATATTAATTATATGAATTCGATATACCGCCACTGATTAGACCGAAAGGCATGTTGATACTTTACCTGGATAAGGGAGGTAGAACCACGGAGAAGTCACTATATCACTACCGGCAGAATCAATCCTTGCACGGAAATCTAGACTATTTACATCATTACTGAAGACATTCGTTAGTGTTAAAATTGTGGATATAAACAAACCAGCGACGATACCAAGTAGTACCTAGTTAACAAAAATAATTCTGACAAGTAAACATTTGTGTATATTAGTCAACTCTTTCATAAAGAAAAAAGTCACATGATTCCAGTTCTTAACACATGTAGTTTCTTGATTAAATAATCTATTATACACAAAGAAAACATAACTGACTCAGATCTTAAATTTCTTATGGCGTTTATACATCCACAGTTAAAGTGATTATAAGCACAGGAAACTGTAAATTTATATTTTTGATAGCATTAACATTTGTGATGATGTTGATACTATCACGTCATTTGATTAACATTTATGATTAGCAATATTGTCTGTAACATTTCAGCAGTCTCCTTTCTATTTCATTAATTGTCACTAATTTTGTCCAATCAGGTTACTCAATTAAATGGAAAATTTAATATATTTCAGATATATGAAAAGTGATTAACGAATACTTGTGTAAACGTACGGAAAGAACCTTGTGTATAGGATAACGCAATAATATAAAGCCACCATTCTTTCTCCAAATTGGTATAGGCATAGTCTTTTCGCCTAGGTACATTGAAAACACTAAAGTGGACAGCACTGTTCTGTAAATAGAGTTAATATGGTAGAAAATCAAAAGTTGGAATTCAAGTTGTATATCTTCATGCCAATAATTTCGAAAATTGAAATGTTATGTTTCAATACTTCATGGTGTTCTAACATTTTGAATCTTGGTTTTTATGTTATCCGTCTAGTTACACAAAACATGACAGTGCATGGCGGCATTCTACTATATTACATTTGTGTATCAACAACGATGAATTAAGATCAGCACTACGGAAAAATTCTATAAAATAAAACTGACGAATTCCAGATGTTATATATACTTATTAAATCATGGGTTTAATGTCATTTATGAATGTTCCACATTTATTTTATTTCTTTGTTATGTTGACTAAGTTTATAGATGGAATTATATCATGGTTGTGGTTATGTTATGTATGAACGGATGCTAACCGTTTGGAAGGAGGTGATAGGTCTAGGGATGCAGTAATTTGATGCTATTTTTAGCATGCCATATAAGTAAAGGGCACTGACCACCACTGGTCAGAGACCTTTCGGACATTATGGAGGAACAAGGTCAGTAGCATCTTTCATTTAAATGATTTGCTGTCAAAGTTTATTGACATTGCGACCATGTCATTATATACATGAACTGGTATATGTCTAGTACGCCGTCGATAGAAAAGTTGCATAATACCAACTTTTGTAACAGATAGACCGCTGAAAAGCCACTCGACAATCGACATTAAGTCGTTAACTACGGAGACCTTGACATCGTTAAAACGCACACAGTCTAAATCGTTACCTCCGATTTGTAGCAAAACCAAATCCGGCCGTATGAGTCGTAACTGATAAGATATTGTGCGTTTGCCTCCACTTTTGCCAATACACTGCACATCAATATCCTTTGGATTGTTATCAAATCCTAGGTTTGACAATGAACCCTCGAGCGCGCGGTCAAGGCGTTTTACAAAACTATGTCCCACTATTGCAACATATGTCATATTGGAGGAACAAATTACATCACTAAGCCAAGATGCAAATAATCATAATCAAAGAAAAGGCATGGCAAGCTAGTTAGACTTGTAAATAAACAACAAAGGCTCAATATGAATTGAAATTGGCCGTTTTTATTAACGACGTATATATATACATAAACGTACATATGTAAACTCTCATGAATGTACATCATATACCAAATGTTCCTGTTAACAATGTTATGAAAAATTATTTAACAAGTCTAAGATGGGGATCAAAAAACGCCACAGAGATAACTTTCCCTAGGTGGTATATGATGTACATTCATGAGAGTTTACATATGTACATTTATGTATATATATACGTCGTTAATAAAAACGGCCAATTTCAATTCATATTGAGCCTTTGTTGTTTATTTACAAGTCTAACTAGCTTGCCATGTAGCTGTTCATAGTGGAATCATTTATAAATAGATTTACAATAACTCGATAAATGCATATACTTCCAAGTACACTCACACGGCCGCAACTGTCCAGGATGGTTCGCAGAATTTCACCAGTAAGGATGCCTGAGGGATGGTGACCAGTATCAATGTGGGGACGATGGTAAGTGGACCGATATATCGTAATAGAATACCGACAACTCCTGTCATTCCAACAAACATGTGGACCGCCCCAGCAAGCATTAGACTCCCTTCTAACTGTGAGGTATCAGATATAAATTATCAATCTCAAGTCTATAGGATGATAACATTCCAGGATCTGAGACTACAGACACACTTAACAATAAGAGAAAATTACCATAACTCGTAGTTTTGCGTTGCAGCAATTAATTATCGAGCTTCAGAGCGAATATCTCTTCCCAATAGTAAATAAAAACATTTTTTTTTATGATATTACAATTAATTCAGATAAAAATTGGCTTAGATATGAATCAACAAATATATATGAAAAATACCTACTACTTTCAGTTTTGGAAATACGTGTATCTGTTCGAAAAGACTTGAAAAATTCGAATGATCCGTGTTGTTAATCAGAGTTGACTCTTCTGTAAAGATAGATACAATGTACATATATCAAAATGGTGTCGTGTTGTGAAGTACTATTTCCATGATATTTAAGATAAATAAAGTAGTAAGGTAGAATGTCTCCTTAAGTATTTAGACAGAGTGAACCCCTTACGTATCAAGGTAGAGTGTCCCCACTAAGTCTGAAGGCGGAATGAACCCTTCAATACCAAGGAAAAGTGCCCCTTACGTATTAAGGTAAGTGTTCGCCCCCCTCCTAAGTCTGAAGGCAGAGTGAACCCCTTCAATATTAAGGAAAAGCTTCCCTTAAGTGTTAAGATAGAGTATCCCCCTTCAGTAGTAAGATATATTGCCCCCCTTAAGTATGAAGGCAGTGTCCCCTTCAGTAGTAAGATACATTGCCCCCTTAAGTATGAAGGCAGAGTGTCCCCCTTAAGTATGACGGCAGAGTGTCCCCCTTCAGTAGTAAGATACATTGCCCCCTTAAGTATGAAGGAAGAGTGTCCCCCTTCAGTAGTAAGATACATTGCCCCCCTTAAGTATGAAGGCAGAGTGTCCCCATTAAGTATGAAGGCAGAGTGTCTCCCTTCAGTAGAAAGATACATTGCCCCCCTTAAGTATGAAGGCAGAGTGTCCCCCTTAAGTATGAAGGTAGAGTGTCCCCCTTAAGTAGTAAGATACATTGTCCTCCTTAAATATTAAAGTAGTGTATCTCCCTTAAGTATTAAGGTAAGTGTCCTTCTTAAGTCTTTATGCGGAGTGAACCCCTTAAGTATTAAGGTAAGTGCCCTTCTTAAGTCTTTATGCGGAGTGAACCCCTTAAGTATTAAGGTAAGTATCCCTCTTAAGTCTAAAGGCGGAGTGAACTCCTTAGGTATCAAGAAGGAAAAGTGCCCACCCCTATGTATAAAGGTAGAGTGTCCCCTTCACGTATCAATGTAGAGTGTCCCCTTTAGGTATCAAATTAGAGTGTCTCCGTAATTATGTGTTAATCTTTACATAAAGGAAACGCCTTTTTTTTATTTGTAATAGTCTCATTTTCAACATTGTTGTTATATATGTTTGACTTATGTACATGTTGTCCTGGTTTATTCGATAGAGTGTCGGTTTTACCCATTATCTTACGATGTATTAATCATCTTAATTTTGATACGTGGTTGCTGTTGGTTTGTATGATAATTTTTGGGGTTGTTATCCCGTAAGAGGTTAGCCTCTTACATAACTCACGGTCACTCCATGCTACACCACTGTTAGGGGTATTTACTGTTTTCCCATCTGTATCACCAACGGTCATCATTAAATAATAACTTATGGTTTTCTAAATATTTACGTGTATCCTTATGCAAGTAATGAGGTATATATATATATATATATATTTGAAAAGAATGAACTCAACACGGGAAATGTATTCCGCTAACGTTTTCAGACCTAACGGCCATTTTCAGGCGATACATTTATTATAACGTCTTGCTAACGACATTGTGACGTCATACATAATACATAAGAGAAGGGGAGATAACGTTATCGTTCGCAGTATATCGACATTACATTTATGTGCGTTTATTATTAATCAAATATGTGTGAAAGATTTTTCAAAACATTAATTAATATTGAGAGCTGGTTTAAATATTTTGACAAACTTTTCCTCTTTACACAGTCTTTTTGTCGCATCCAAATCAACCACTTTGTAAAAGGAAAAAATTAAAAAGTTCCTTTCCCACATATATCCAGGTGTTCACTAAGTGATATTTTACGTGTCCCACGTGTGCGTATTTGCTGCTTGTGGACCTGAACTCTCTCACTATGTGCACCTGGCAGGTTGGACAGACTATCACATATATTAAATTCTTACTTTTTTGCAGTTCAGAGTATAGTTTGTTTTTTTTTGTTGTTCCATTCTTTAGAGTCAGATGATCGCCGACATGTATGTACTCGCATGTTCCACATCTAGAGTCTCCACATTTGGTTATAGTGTTTCAGAATAATCGAATTTGGCCCTAGTTAGAATTCTTTTGAGACTGGTTGGTTGCCGTTTACTTTGTAGAATTTCTGATGCTTGTACCAAATTCCGCATTTTTTCACTTTTATGTTGTATGGATAGCGTCCTTTGCTGCATGGATTATTTTGTTGTGGCAACGATTGTGTGTTATAACAAATGGTATGTTGTTGCTGTTTTCCGATGTTACTTTTGTTTTCCTTAAATCTTCTTTTGGGATAGTCTTTGCTCGATTTACGCTGTTGGTTATTAACTTGTCCGGGTAGTGCTGTTTAGCCAAAAACTATTGTAATTCACTGAGTCTCTGTATGCGTCTCTCATCACTTACAATTGCAGATATTCGTCTAGCGAGGCAGAATGGTATATTTCTTTTAGTATGTGTCGGATGACATGAGTGAAAATCCAGATACCGTGTGTGCCTGTGGATTTGCAAAAGATATCGGTTATGATACGTTTTCCCGTTTTCCTTACTAGTACATCTAGAAACGCGAGTTCCGTATCACTTTATTCCATTGTGTCCATTGTGAATTAAATAGACATATTCAAACTGTTTAGAGTGTCATAGAATACTGATAGTTCCTCTCTTGACTTTGTCCATATCATGAAGCAGTCGTCGAGATATTGTTTCCAGCACTTGCGTACATATTCGACAAATTATGCGCTGTAACTAGATCCCAATTTATCGCACAGTTTTTGCTCAAGGTATCCCATTAGAAGGTCAACATGTGTTGATTTCATTCTTTTCAAATATACACAAAGCATTTTTAAGTCACACACACACACACACACACACACACACACACACACACATATATATATATATATAACAAGGGTTCATAAAAGGATCCGCTTGCCCAATTAAAAGATCGTGAGAATTTTGGTTCACGAGTGTGTTTGTAAGAGCCGGATTTTACCATATATTGGAGAGAGTGAGGGTGCTGCTGATCTTGGCAATTGTCACGTTCCACACCAAAGTCAGGTGCAGCGGGGGGATTTTACGCTACAGTTGATTGATTTAGGTAATTTAGGACTAAGCAGATATTTAATTATTCACAAATTCGATACACTAATTTCGTATTTGAGTGTTCTTATTTCACCAACTGTCTGTCCTGTATATTACGATATGTTTAGATATATGTATCTTCATTTCAATTCAAACAAAAGTATCTACAAGCTTACCAATAGGACATTGCCATTCTGGTATTGCAGAGAGAGCCAGCAGCGGTAGGATGTAATATGCGATCGGTCCCTGATAGACAGGTAATCTAAAATCGAATTAACTATTTTAAACAAATAATTCATCAAATGTTTGAACATTTCATTGGAAACACCTTATCATAAATCATTTTGATGATCAAAAAATGATACATAAAATTCAGTTTAAACAATCAGATAGTGTTATCTATCCATCCCATTTAATCCATTCATCAATCCCTGTATCTGATATGGTTTCTACCTTGTGACAGATTTTCCTGACATTGATTAAATAATTAACTTTCATAAAGCTTACCTCACACCAAAAGTATTCTGACAGAATGTACACAACCCAGTCAGTAGGATCGTTGACGAAAACATTTGTGTCTTAATATTCTCAATGTTTGAAGCACATACAACCTCGGCTAGAAGTGAAACAACGAAGAGGCATTTTGGAATAGACGAAATAGTTTGCTGAAATAAAAGCAAATTTTCATAAAAGTTTCGTACATGCTAGTTTGGTGTCAATAAAAGCTGTCAGACTTCCATGTTGGGGTTAACGTATATATTTTGTGTTATCAACATACTAATAAGACGAGATTGTTTGTGTGAATCTTAAAGTGTGGTTTTAATATCAGTCTGAAGGAACGCTGGCTTTGGCTTTTGTTTTCATTTGAGATTTCAAGCTGCATCTTTTTAAAAGATGGATCGAATGGATTTAACCCACTCCGAAAATGAATCCAACGCAGCATATTCTTGTTTCTACCATTCTCTGGCATAACACAATCATGAGAGTTACAGTATGAAAATAAAAAAAGACAGGAAAATGTTATGTACAATTAAAAAACAATTGATAATTGACCTTTGTCCCATCTATATGCTGAAAGAAAATAGGGAAAGACTTAATCAAATTCAGTGATATCTGCCCCATGCTTTATTCATTATCACCTTAATTTATTCCATTCAATAGGAATGCATATTCGACTTACCTGAAAAGCCAATACGAAAGTGAGACCCAGTGGAGGATTATCTGTGATCCCATATATCAGCGTTGATTGATCATGATCAGTTTGGGCATCTGTAACAATATCAATTGTTTCATCCTGCTGTTGAACCGTATTACCGGAAATAGAGCTGTTTTCGGCTTCCATACCCTGACTTCTAAACAGATATTTCAGAAAATTGGTGTTTTCCTTCTTACCCATACGTCGGCAACTTGCACTCAGCTTTCTGTATTTGATATTGTTTTCACAACTGCTGTTAATACTTATCAATATTGAATGTTTTCGTATCATGTTAATATTCAGAATATCTTTGTTTCAGATGCGACAGGTGTGTTATATGCTAATTGTAAGGGCATTTATGGTAATAAGTCCGACTTTATTTGTTATGTTGTTTATCATGGTTCACGTGATCAGTGTTAAACCATATTTGGGGACTTTCCTCATAGTTGATCTGGAACTTTGAAGATACATGTTGTATCAGATGTTTAATTCATACTACTTGAAAACAAACTTATATAATGATATAAGTCCATTTCATAACTTGATTAAATCAATTTATACTATATTAGAAACTTCCGTATTCGCAGTAGTTTGTTGTGAAAAAACACGTCCAACTAATAAAAAATACAGAAGATATTGTCAAAATCATCAAAATTCTGGTTGAAGGATCTACTTCGATTTTCCAAGTGGCGATTGGAATACCTATGAGAACAAATTGTGTCACTCATTGTCTGACTCTCTTTTGTTCTCATACGAAGCTGAATTTACTGGAAAAATATAAAATGACAAAGCTCCAGGGAGGTCTCCAACTTCACTCTTAGAACGTATTCATTATTTCTTGTTTCTAAATAATACGAGATGTATTGACTTTTCCCAGCATATGTATATCCATATGATTTAGTAATCAAGGACAGGCCGGTCTTTCTTACATATGCGTAATATATTATAAACTATGTTTTGTTTTAATCACGTTGAAATCATAGGCTTCTTCGTGCGAGATGTCAACTTGGTCACAACATTAGATTTCACGATATGCAGGTTGATGAAAATGATTGGAAACTTTCGCGGTGGGCATATTGATCCATTCGGAATACCTGTTGGTTTTCCTTAAATCGTTGCTAAAGTTGGTATTGTTATTGTGAACTGGACAATGTGAGGTTTTTTCATGTTTTTTCAGAAGAATATTTTTGCATTCTGTTGGAAATTACTATTTGGGCAATCTGGCATCTGTGTCCGAACATAAAAAACTGGCTTTACAGGCAGTGACATTTCCATAGTGTTTACACAGGATCATGTTGTGAAGGCGCTCCGAGTTGGAATTCGCTGAAATATAAGTAGTTTGTTACCATGACAGTGTTGTTGATTTTAAGATAGTTGTTCAGAGATAATTTTTGTTCTATGAAGTTGCAGTGTTAGGTTAGAATTAGCAGTATTTTTTTTCCTTTTTTAGTTTTTTTTGAGTTGGTAACAATCGCAATTACATGTCAGAAATCAGAGGAAATTTTGATTTACACAAATTTTATTTCTCTAGTATTAATGTAGTTTATACATATATATGTATATATAGATGTAAGGATGTGTTTTTCATTACCAAACTGCTATACCTGTTTATTTCAAACATGTCTAGTAATTTCAAGAAAAATGCAAATTAGCTGTTTCCTGCTACCTGTACAATATAATAATGTAAGTGCTGAATATATATAGAACTTGAAGGAGATAGATATGAAGTGGTTTATGTTCAAGACATGTACACATTACCGAAATGTCATATTAATACATAATTGCTTGGTTAGTTAGTTAAAACTTATTCTTATTAGTATCGCTTATAAACTTTTCAGTCCAAGAGAAACAGTGCTACGATTTCATGAAACAATATCGTTATAAAACAAATAAAAACAAATTGAAAGTGTTTTACATGAGTTGATCAAGATTTACATGACAGGTGTCATGGTTGAGGCAGAAAACACCCTTCGGAACACCCTGTCTTTTTCTCTCTTTTTTTGTATTTTTCAAGTCATCTTTGTTTGAATCTTTCTTTTGTTGTAATTCTGCCCTTGCTTGATCGAAGTTGTGTTTGAAATAAATTCATTCAACACGTCGGTATTTTTTTTACATAGCTTTGCGAACTAGAACATGGACCTAAAACTGAACCCTATGGTGCTTCTTTTGGGAAAAATCTTCCAATTGTATGAGCATCTAATTAAAACCAACCTTTAGCTCCAGTCTATTTGTTACGAAGAAAACAATTTTCTTATATATTTGCATATACCATCATATTTCTTAACTATCAGACCATCATGACTAACAAAGTCAAGAACAGAATTGACATATGAGTATATTGTATTAGTTGCTTTCATTTCCTTTATCCATGTGCTCAACGATTTCACTGTAGATAATTAACAATTAACAACGGCGTTGTTAGGTAAAACACAATTATCTAAAATTATTTAACGGCGTAAAAAGCGGTTAAACATATATTGAAAAAAAAATTTCAATCATTTTAATGAAAACATTACTTTGTTATGTATAAATGTTGTGTATCAATCTAAATTCAGATGTGCTGTGTTTACATGCATTGTATCATATTGATTGTTGACATAAAAACCTGTTTATAATTATTTCGCACAATATGTGTAGATAGTGCTAGGCAGATTTTTCTAGAAAGCTTGGTTACTAGAATGACCTGTGTGTTTCCGGAAGTTTCTAAATCTAGGAAGCTCGGTTATTAGAGTTACCTGGGTGTTTCCAGAAGTTTCTAGAGACCAATGTAAACAAGCTAGGTACCTGCTAGTCTAGAATCATCTACAGAAGAAACCTTCTAGAAACCTTTTGTGTATATAAAGATGATGGAACTGAGTCTGAGCAGCCTCTTTGAAGTATTAACGCCTTGAGTGATTTTACTTTGAGACTACAGTCTGTGAAGTGTGGACTTTTACAGTGATCTAGTGATAGTGCCTTGTGGACTTGCACTTATATATACCCAGTGAGGAAACCATTCTTGGATTATTCTTCCGTTACCCTGTTTTATGGACAATCTATTGTGAATTCTTCTGGAGTTGGAGAATTTCCACGTAAAGATAAGTTCTGACTTTTGATAATTAGTAGCTAGCTCTGTACACCATCACCATCAATATTTGTAACTTTACTGCATATAATTTATTTGTTGTTATTAAATTGTTGAAGTTTAACCTAGCTATTGGGTTTCATTTGCTGTACGTTAATTACGTAACGTAACAACTTACAGACGTGTGTATAAAGGTAGCTTAACAGATATGGTTCTAAAATACATAAGGGTCTAAATATAGACCAACAGAAATATATCTAAAGTTAGACTTAAATATATGGGTGAAAAGACAGCCTATGAAATGTGGTTCTAAAGAGACTACCAGATATAGGTCTAACGATAGACCGAAAGATACAGGTCTAAAGTTAGACTAATAGATATGGTTTAAAGTTAGACTAACAGATATGTAAGAATTACAGAGTAATCTGCAAATCAGAATTTAGAAGTATGCGAGTATTTCTCATGGGATGGATTTGACAAAGTCTGACATTTTCAGCATTCTTTTTCTGTAGAATTTAGGATTGAATTACTTACTTGATTTCGAAAAGTCGTATTTCTGATCCAACGAGACTTGTTTTATGTAGCCATAACTATTGGAGTATTTTTGTATTTGATATTTTTTTGTCATAGGTTTCAAAACTTAGGCGTCAATATAAATAATCAAAGATCCTGTAGGCAGGTATATTGGTCATTATAGTATTTATACAATCTAATACTAACCAAAAATAGTAATACAAAATCATTTTCTTTAAGCACGTTTTTTTACAGATTGGAATTCAGACTAACTCTAAGCGGGTAGTGATCACATAAGATTACTAACAAAACGTACATAAAGTTATGCTGATTGATTCAATAATAGTGTGATATAATCCAGGGCGTATTGTAGGTCTGTGTACAGTATAACAAGACTTGATTTTCATTTTCCATAAGGATCATTCCCCTTTATACATTAACAGCGTTATCCAATTTTGTTATCACGTAAGTCACTGTTCATACTGTTCCATTTGGATTTATTGCGTTTTAAATTGCATTGCAACAAAACATTTTTTTTTTTTTTTTTTTTTTTGCAATTTTCACCCAAACATTGACTGAAATATTTATTTTCCTAAAAATCCGAGAAAATGACCAACAAATCGGAATTGACTAATTTGAAACATGTGATCTGTTGATAATTGATTCAAAAGTTAGTTGAAATCTACCCAAGACTTACAAAGTTATTAAGAGAAATACCATATTAACCAGAAAACACTGAAATTGTTGATGCTCTTAACCGAAGCACTCTGTCAACTACGCCGTCAGAAAGTGTTGTCCGTGAGAGATTTTTTTTTCAAAACGTCATATAAATATCTCCTGTTCAACTAATTATGACAACTGGAGATTACAAAGTATATAAAAAAAATCCAAAATATTAAGTTGAAAATCATTTTGTATTAAATTATGTTCCGGTCTGGTCAAAACATCAGAGAAGTACATCTTTAATATTTATGTATTACGTCTTCATAAACATCTATCTTGTTGTTAATTGTTTTCAGAAAACGATTTTTTCTCCCTTTAGTCTTCAATGAAACTCCGTGGCCATATATCCCGGCAATACCTTGTCATATTACATGGTAATCAATCATAAGATCAAACAGTCTTGATATTTGTGTCCCTCTTCATGTTTTAATTCCCCATCATCGCTGCTTTCATTATGAAACTAATTATGAGACATTTAGGCTTTGTGATAGACCTAAACGAATTTCGTTCACAGAACTCACCCTTAATCTTTTTCAAGTCTGAAATTGAATTGACCATTGTTTAAATCATTTTCCAGCAAGTAGAAGATAGTATTAAAGATCAGTTATCTTTATAACCTTTGCAACATATTATACAAAAGACACCCAAGTGAATGGCATTAATATGTTTTTAGAATCAGATACAGTAGAGCCAAATAATGAATTAAGCTACATCTTTAAGCTGTTTTGTTCTTCTAAAAATCTTCTTAACTGATCTGCTCTTCACTAATATAATACGTATTGTTGAATTTCATTCTTTCCAATAACCTTCGATAAAAAGTGAGTGCTGTTGGGATTTTTTCAATCATTGACATATCTTACTAAGTAATTACATGTCAATAGTGAAGAAGATTTGACGTTATTACTATTTCATTAAAAAACACTAAAAAACGTATTTGTATGGTAACAAACATAGTATATTTGACGGATAAACAGATGCATATCTGAGGCTTTGCGTTCCATTTCAAATTTGCCAACTTGCCTACCAACAACATTAGCATTATGATTATTTTTTTCTTTTGCCTTCTGTAAAAATGGAATCAGCATGTCTGTTCAACTCTTAACCCATAAACATATCCTAGATGAGGACATTAACAACCATTTGTAAAATGATGCCCTAATACTTTGACTACTAGGTTCCTTTATTTATGTATGTATTGACATTGGAAACATTTCATTTTACACTCCTGCATTGAAGAAACTATGTTCTGTTTTGTGTTTGTGATTTCATTTCTTAGAAAACTATAAAAAAAAATCAACAAAACCTGGAATTAATTGGCCCCATTTTTATTTTGCACATGAAAGAGTTTCTCTCAGGAAAAGTCCGATAAGGTTTTATAAAAAAAATTATATTTTCTAATATTTCAAAATAGGATTGAGAAACACAATGTCGAAGTTGATAATTAAGGACTGCATAATTTTCTCCAGAAGTTTATGTCGTTCAATTTCCAGTTGGAGCGTTATCGAATTCGACACAATACACTACAAAAAAAACCAACAAAAAAACAAAAAGTAGCTGCCGCAGTGAACTGTTGTGTACTTGTGCCTATTTCACCTGTATTGTCATTTTGTTCAGTTCATGAAGGGCTGCCAATGTATTTACTTACAATTTATTTGGTACATCGACCTCAGGCAAGTTCCAGTCTTGTCAGACATGTAAGTTTAGTGTATGCCTATCGATCAGTCATCGAAAATACATGCTCTGAAATTTCGCTGGAGTAGGCAGCCACCGATCTGCCGAGAATTCCAGTGAACTATGAACATAATATAGTTCATGTCGTGTCTTACATTTACTTTGTTATCGTTCTCAAACTTGCATGTATACACTTTTCATAAAACATTGAAGGTTATTTCATGCTAATTTCATGCAATGAAAATGTAATCTTAATCAATCTTGATTTTTTTGTCTTCCCTCCTTTACAACTTTTCCTTTTGGTTTTCATATTAGGATTATATATGCATCTTTTTCACTTACGTCTGAAATGAAACATCATGACTTTTGAATGTCACGTTCTAGTTAAAAATGACTTCTCCCAGCCCGTGGAGTGAAGAAACATATCATCGTGCTGATATACCTATCATCTCTGTTTTGTTAAACTTTATTTAATCAATTATATATATATATAAATTCTACAAATGGGGATAGGACCACCAGCAGTAAGTCGCTATCACTTGGAGAATTCTAATTACAATATTTGTAACGATCAATATAGCTTTCTCATGAATGACGATGTCTCATTATTAGATGTTGTTTAGTTTTAAACTAGTTCTGACTCGTGAAGATGAAGATGTGTATTTTTCTATAGATTGAAACCAGTTATTTTCGCCATTTTCACGATTTTGTATACAACTGGTACCATGCAATCTGCACAACGTTGTACAAATACCGCACTAATATCTAAACCATTGCTGATTTACTGTCCGACTCCTTCAAGTATCTAATAGTGACCATTTTTTCACTTCAGAGGGCAACTCTATTGTTTGACTCTTAATGAATGCATCACTAAACAAAAGAAGTATTTTTCCTGCAAGGTGGAATTGAAATGTTGAATAACGAAAGAAATATCATTGTATAAATAAAAAATGCAACCACACTAATTTATATCGGAGATGGCACTAAATTGTCAGAAATTTAATGATGAAAGCATTTATCTTTCCAGTGTAAAACAGCCTCTTCTAATAATTGGAAAATTTTTGAACAGTTCGATAATAATGCAAAAATATGTTTAATGTTGCTTTACTAATAATACAACACAATATGAAGATGAAACTGAGAATCGTGACCCCCCTAATGTATAAATAACAAGCGTATATTTAATAGAAGTTCTAGGACCATATGTGCATATATGTCATATGTATATATTGTTGTATCCTGTTTTGATATGCGAGGATGACAAAACACATTGTTTGTTAAACGTTTGACAGGTTTTTTATTAGAGAGCGCAGTTTACCTATAACACACACATAACATTAGCATTGACTGAGATTGCATGACTAAATTATAGATACGACAAATTTTGTTCAGAAAACGAATATATTCCAATGTCCTAGTAATTGACATTGAGACATAGAGACAGATGTACTAACCCATATTGTCCTTAGCTTAAGTAAGACAGTATTATGATTGGGAATTATGATAATTTATAAAACTATCGATCTTTTCTTTCTGAGTGCGTATGTAGTCGCTGGTATGAGTGTGGTTGTCTAAACTTAGTTTTGAATGTTAAAATGCAGTTATTGATTGTGTTTACCGGATAAGCTTGTGCACGTGCGGGAGTACTGTTTATGTTGCCTGTATGGTTATGTTGTTTTTATAGAATTATGTAATACGGGTGGACATGTCTTTATATAATATCTAGTGTTGTAAACGTGTAACAATGATAAATTTAGTGTTATATTTGTATGTTGTAGCTTCACATATGAGTAAACTTTGATCTTTATGGAAAAGTACGAAAGCCGGGAGACACCTTTGTCAACACGCAAAGACTGTATGGTTCCACTGTGTTAAGTACCAGTGCCACAAATATGTAACTAAATATTGTGGGAAGTAGAGGACACAACGTTAGTGCGTATTTGAGAGTAACATCACGACTGCTGCATTATGGTGTATGTTTGAGGCACCTTTGTATGCAGACCCGAAGGGGTCAGGTAATCCTTTCCGTTTGTTGTAGAACTGAAGCCACCAGAGTTGAGGAGAGCGGTCCCAACGAGGCAACATACAGTTCATTATATCAAACCGGAAGGTTTTTTTTTGAACATTTTGGAGTGGATGGACTTAGACTTTCCCTCTGTGATACCAAGTAAAACTTTAAAGACTTTAGGGTTTAGATGAATTTTATGTAAATGTATAACTGACTTGTGAGTTTGTGTGTTTCATGTTTGTGTGTATATATATAGGCATGAAAATGATTGTATGGGTGTAAAATAATTGTTTTATGATATAAATATATAACATGTACAATAGTTGTACGTTGATTGTAATAATAATGTATACTAGAAATTGTAAATATGTGTGTCCGGGATTTGTTATTATTTTGGAAACATTGTTGGCAATCGTTCGGCTTGGTTACAATTTTTGGTGACAGCGATGGGATTTACTGTTCGATTGCCCCATTTGAGATTTTTTGACTTTTGAGAGCATGAAAGAGTCTGTCTGAGACGAGCTCTGTATTTCCTATTCATTTCACGGTGAGTTACGGAGGACCAGGTTTGTGGTATTTTGCTTTTATTTGATTTTCTTTGTATGTATCTTTATTTGTATTCGGTGGTATAGCAATTTACCTTGTTATCATGTCGCAATTTGTACAGGAACTCAAGTAAATAGCTGTTTCTGTAAGCTTGCAGGGAAAGGGTATTATGCAACGAACAGGCTGCTGAGAGAGAAGAGCGGACTAGAGAAAGAGAACGACAACACGACTTAGAGAGGGCTAAGGAGAAGATAAGAGTTGCAGAAACTGAAGCTGCTCTTCAGGAAGAAAAGGCGAAGCATGACCATGAACGACAGATGGAACTTTAGGCAAAACAGAGTGAGCTTTACTCTATGCAGGCGACTGGTGAAGTGAAACCTACACGAGGAACGAAAGGTCCTAAGTTGCCTTATTTTGACGAGGGAAAAGATATCATTGTCTCCTACTTGCAAAAGTTCGAGAGATACGCAACGACGCAAAAGTGGAACAAAGAGACTCAGTGGGAAGCAGATTTAAGTGTTTTATTGAAAGGCCATGCGCTCGCTGTATTTTCGCGGATGCCACTTGCTTAGAGTATGGATAATGATGTGTTAAAGCATGCACTCATGAAACGCTTTGAGATGACGGAAGAATGGTTTCCGAAGCGAGCGACCAGAATCGGAACAGACTTTTTCACAGTTTGCTGCCAGGTTAAAAAGCTACTTCATGCGGTGGATCGAGTTGGCTGGTACTGCACAAACATTTGTAGGTCTCCGTGATTTGATGATTAGAGATAAATTCATACAAACTTGCGGAAACGAACTGATGTTATTCTTGAAGGAATGAACTCCGTCCAGCAATGCAGAGATGTCCAAGTTAGCGGATCGGTATGCTGATGCCAGAGGCAGCCCGTCAAATTCAGTTAGGATGGTTATGCAGGTGGTAAGAAAAGGACTTGCTTTATTTGTAATTCACTTGATCATCTGGTTTTTAAGTGTCCTCAGAAGGAAAGGAACCAAGTTAAAATTGTGAACCCGAGATATTAGCTCTGAGAAACAGAAATCATCGGACAACGACACTACTACCGATGGTCCCGATTCGAATGTTTTGAGTCAAGCTTGCAATTCCTCGTTCAAGATGCCTGTAGTAAGGGGCCGTTTATGTGACCATCCTGTACCTTTTACAATAGTAACCGTATGTATACTCCTTAATATTATATAAGTGTAACTATATATGTGGCCCTACATTGTATACCTCGTAACTATAATCGTAGTCTCACACCCTGTATAATTAATAACTATTATTGTAGCCATATATCTTGAATAATTAATAACTATCATAGTAGCCCTACACCTTGTAGTCCTATACCCTGTGTAATTAGTAATTATAATTGAAGTTCAACATCTTGTATCAATACCCTACAACCTGTATAATTCGTAGTTGTAATTGTAACCCGAAAATCTGTATAACTAATACCTCTTATTGCAATCATTCAAATCCTATGAATAATTGCTATAACTGTAGCACTTTACCTTGTATAATTAATAACTATAAACGTAGAAATTCACCTTGTAAAGACATAATCATATATGGATTCCTACACCTTGTATAGCAGTAACTACATGTTACTATATGATATGTATAACTCTAACTATATGTTACTATACGATATGTGTAACTCTAAGTATATGTTACTATACGATATGTATAAATCTAGCCATATGTTACTATACGATAGATATGTGTATCTCTAACCATATGTTACTATACTATATGTATAACTCTAGCCATATGTCACTGTACGATATGTATAATTCTAACTATATGTTACTATACGATATGTATAAATCTAACTATATGTTACTATATGATATGTATAAATCTAACAATATGTTACTAAACGATATGTATAACTCTAACTATATGTTACTGTACGATATGTATAAATCTAACTATATGTTACTATACGATAGATATGTGTATCTCTAACCATATGTTACTATACGATATGTATAACTCTAGCCATATGTCACTGTACGATATGTATAATTCTAACCATATGTTACTATACGATATGTGTATCTCTAACCATATGTTACTATACGATATGTGTATCTCTAATCATATGTTACTATACGATATGTGTATCTCTAACCATATGTTACTATACGATATGTATAACTCTAACCATATGTTACTATACGATATGTATAAATCTAACTATATGTTACTATACGATATGTATAAATCTAACTATATGTTACTATACGATATGTGTATCTCTAACCATATGTTACTATACGATATGTATAAATCTAACTATATGTTACTATACGATATGTGTATCTCTAACCATATGTTTCTATACGATATGTGTAAATCTAACCATATGTCACTGTACGATATGTATAGCTTTAACTATATGTTACTATACGATATGTATAACTCTAGCCATATGTCACTGTACGATATGTATAACTGTAACTATATGTTACTATACGATATGTATAACTGTAACTATATGTTACTATACGATACGGACAGACATTCTTTATTTCCTCTGTTAAGAGATTAGAATTACATCAAATATTTACCAAATTAATTACAGTTGCTGGTACAAAACACAATCTTGGTATTTAACTATATACAGGTCATTCTGTTATCAGCTCTAGTTTAAAACGAGATTTCATATCGGAGAGCAGCATCTCAACTCCATCGGCAACAACCACCATCAAATTCTCCCACTCCTCGTCAGGTAGACAAACGCGAGTACGACTTCCCAATAGAAAATCTGATTGGTAACTGTCTTCAAGAAACGAAAACTTTACATAGTCTGTTACATTTACTACATTAACAATCTTATCAAAAAATGCATGTACAGCACCGGGCACTCGACCAGTAAGTGAGACACTATATCATTACTCAACTTTGAACATAGTCTACACAAAACTTCATCAGATTCACTGGTCATCGAAAGCACCACTAAATCAACCATTTTCCATATATAATTCAGGAACTTCTGACATAAGCTCAGAACGGGATTAGGGTCCATTGTTTCATGTATTTCAGCGTACCTTTTCAAACTGGTTTTGGAAGAAAGTTCATATCTCCATTTATCATAATACCAATTCGACAGTACCGTTTTGATGAAATTTTTCCATGAGTTCTTTCGGTAATAAACACAGTCTGTAATTTGCTCTTTGAAAAATACACCAATTTGAAACTTTACCATTATCTGGTAAATATATAAAGCCAATTTTCTTTCTTAGCGTTTTACCATATAAAAAGCTACACAGTCTAACGATGAATATCGTATACCATACAAATGAAGTATCGCCATTTGTCAGTTTGTTCCAAAATTTTAGTTTCCGATTTTCTACTTCACTCCACAGTTCCATCAAATCCATACACTGCGTAGTAACGGCAGTCGGAGATCTTTGAGAGAGACCAATGCACCTTCTACAGGCGTGTCTCAAAGTAACATTTACATGCACCTGTGCCCTATATGTATACTGATTCCATAATTCACATCCGTATAAGATTCCGGGAGTAGTCACAGACGTTAGAATAGTCTTACTAGCTAAGGGGTCTAGTCCATTGCAGTGCATACCAACACCTACTAAAGAATTAAGCGTCCGTTTACCCTTTTTACACGAGTCCAATATTACCTCGTCGTCTTTTGTATTATAAGTAAAATTGACACCCGCGTAGATAGTGCTGTTTACCCATGGCAATGCGTTTTTACCGAGATGGGCCGCTTGATTGAACGTCAGACTGTTTCGATTCGATGCAAATTTCATAGCGCTACTTTTTTGAGGACTATAATTCAGTCGCCATTTGCAGGAATAACGGTGTACAATGTCTAATTTCCTCTGAAGGTCGCCCATAGAAGCGGCCAAAACCATAGTATCGTCTGCTAGAAGAACGCCTGGAATGTGCACATTTCCCACTTTTAGCCCGTGATTGTAATGATCAAGCATAACTATTAGGTCATTAATTACAACTAAAAAACACCAAGCAGACAAAGTTCTCCCCTGGCCGACTCCTTGCATCACCGGGTACCTGTCGCTTAATATTTGATTGTAAAGCACCGATGCTTCAACATTTCGAAAGGAGTGAACCAGAAGACGCCAAAATTTTCCATTAAATCCAAGGTTATACAGCTTGTACATCATACCAGAGATCCACACACTATTAAAGGCTTTATGAAAAGCAGCAAACACTTTCGAATCCCTTTCTAGATAGTGTTCTATGGATTCCTTAGCGACAAATGCTGCGATTATACTACCGCACCGACTACGGAAACCTTGTTGTAGCGGATGAGGAAATTCGGAACATCTCTCTTGTAGCCTGAAGTATATAATTTTTTCAAACAATTTTTGTATAGCGGGAGTAAGAGTTATGTCCCTATAACTATTCGGATCCAACTTATCTTTCTTACCACCTTTAAAAAGACTGATAACCACACCAAATTTAAAATGATTCGGATACTGTTCGCCAGCCATTATACGATTATAAATTCTTACCAATAATTCAAGACACCAGTCATTCAAAAGTTTTAGGTGTTCTGCCACGATACCATCATGCCCACCGGCTTATCCAGACTTCATATCACGCATTGCCAGTTTAAGCTCATTTAACGTTATAGGTTCGTCACATATTAAGTCACAGTTGTTAAAACTTTGGGTTTCAAATTCACACACACGATCGCTTATATATTGTTTGTGAGAATTATCAAAATGTTCTTTTTCAAGTGGGCTAGCCAACAGGCTATAATGATTCCTCCACGCGTCTCGTACAAGCTCTGGGTCGCGTAATATAGTGTCATTAACTCGTACTTCTGATGAGCCATTATCCGCCTTATTCCCACGCCTTGCTCTCACGGCCCTATAAAATGTACCCGTGTCTAGTTCAGCGTACTGCCCAAGTTTGCGGAATTGTTTTGCTCGTACTCAGACCTTGCTCTAAGTAGTTCATTGGCGAATACCTTCTTGGCATGTTTGTAGTTTGTGTAGGAATCAGAAGATTGCCCTCTAGGGCGACCCTCTCGTATCCAAATCGACCTCAAATGTCTCATTTTCTTGTGCAAACCTTTCACATTTCTACGGTTTCAGATAAGGTTTATATATTCTTTATGCGGAAATATTATATCAGCCGCACTTTTCACAGATTTCACCAGGTTCCCGATACAGATATCAACATCACTTATGCTGTCACCGATGTCGTATGTACGTAGAGAAGATTCAACAACACTCTGATATTGTTGAATATGAGTTCCTGTTATTGCTTTCCAATTGACGGCGCGCAATGGGATGCGTTGGCGATGTAGTTCGGAAAAGTTACGCGATTTGTACGGGAACATGATCAGACACATTGAGAAAATGGTCATCAGCATTACGGCAAAAAACAACCAAATCGACTTTTGAATTGTTAAGTAACACATGATCAATCATAATCGTGACTGACCCATTACCGGAGACATATGTGTAGTTCAAACCTGTTGACCACGATTGTGAGTTAGCTGATATAAGATGTCTATCTGACATAAATTCCTCCAATAGCTTACCGGTATAGTTGGCTATATCGTGGTTCTTTTCACCATATAACTTTGAGATATGGGCATTAAAGTCACCCATTACGATGACGATCCCCTCTTCCACAAGCCTGTCGTAAACGTCAGACAATGTATCAATTGTGTCTCGGTAATCACGCAACGACATGTTAGACAATGGTTACAGAACGCCGATAACTAATAGCACTGGACCGCTCGTCTCGATTCGAATGCTTATTACTCTGTCGTTACCTTCACTGTATAGCGGCGCTACCCGGAGACGTGTATTCCACATAATAGCGACACCACCGAAACCACGATTCCGCCTATTATCAGGGTTGTCCGAAATACGGTTATCGTGTCTCGCATAAGACTTAAAATGCGTATCAATTGAGTCGAAAAAATTCACTTGTTCAGGCATTAGCCAGTGTTCAAGCACTACAGCCACGTCCACTTCCTTCAATGTCTCACATAAATACGGCGTGCCATACATGGCTCCTCTCATATTCCATGTCTGTAATATCAGCAGGAACGAAATGAACACTAATAACCCAGCTAATAACCCAGATATATTGTACCTAGTATACATCACTGTTTTCAAAACTGTCCGAGTATCCAAAGCCGTCTTTTACATAACGCCCTTTCCCTTCATATCTGTTGTCTTTTTGATATTTGGAATCGCGTTCCAAGTTATCATATACACGCTCATTGTTTCCCCTATCCGACTCTCATGTTTCCTCTCGGTCCCACCAGTCACGAACTAGCACACCTTCGGGCCAGAACGATCTATCAGTAGCAATATGGTAATGTTCTTCTACGACATTAACTCTAGCCGTGTATGTTGGATACTCTTTGTCCCAGTATTTCAATAATTGGACCCAAGTAACTTTGACACCGCGATTACACGCATATGATATGATAGACTGAATTAGTTCGTTTGACGAACCGTCTGCCTTAATTCTGGACATTAGAAGACGTTTCGGTTTTGACTTCCTCTGTACACCCTGAAAAACATATTTGGGTCTGTTTCCGGACTCGCTTGTGGTTGTGCTTTTACCATTTTGTGGGACACTTTTTTATTCTGATATATATCCTTGATTCCCGTTTTTAATCCTATCCACGTAACTCGGTTTTTTCCATTGCCTTCCGACTCCAAGATAATGGGACCGCGCTGATGTCCATTGCTCTCACATTTATTATTACCATCCGATATATTATCATTCAACGAACACTGAACGATGTCTTCGGACTCGCGCCGATTACTTTTGAGTTGTCTAGCATCGCAGTTATAATCCGTATTTGTCTTCGCTTCTCCTAGACGATTTTGTGTACATGTAAAACTCTTTCTCTAGAAGTGTTATTCGTTTACCTTTCTCTGCATTTTCAAGTTTTAAAATCTTTACTTTATTTTTCAGCTCTTTCAGTTCTTGATTTGACGAGCGAGTCAACGATACAAGATGGTCAAGTATTTCTGATCGCATAACAACTAGTAGTCGGAACAGATCTTCAGTAGCCTCTACATTTAAATGCATACCCCTATCTAATGTTGTACCGTTATTGCTACGCTCAGCTGAGATCGTGTCATTGAGTCGATTATTTGTGTTATCGGACCCTATTTCTGATTTTAACCTATACTGATCCGTATACCTGATAACTCCGTTTAGGTCCTCACTGCCTACACTTCCTCCAATGTAGTGGTACAGAAGATAAACATCGTCCTCCAGTTTCTCCCCCGCCGTTGAGTTGCCTCTGTTAGCGTCGATGAAATTCTTTTCAAAGCACAACCATATAGGGACTGACGAACATTCTGTAATGCATCGCCATCGCATTTGTATACTCGTCTGATATACGATTTAAAGTCATTTTTATTCAGGGACCCCGCTTCTTCCGATAACAGCTCATAAATACCATTGTCTATTGGTGACGAAGTGATACTTATTTCACTTTTATCAAATACAGTTTTTTCTTGTGTTATACTGTCATCAGGTGTATCTGCCATATTACCACCGTGTTGTTTTCCACACAAATTATAAACTCTTGCACTTAATGACCGAGGTACAGCCATTTTTATCAATCATAATAAAAACGAAAACATAGTGCTCTCTTTAGCATTTATTGTAGACTAATTACATACATTTAAAAGTTGAAGATATGAGCAGCATCTATAATTACGTAATAGAATAAGTAACACTAAGAATTGAAGACTTTGATAAACTAACAGTTCATATAAGTAAGTGATTGAAGAATGTTATATGTACATGAAGACGAAGTATAGCCGTTGAATCATTTCTCCTTTCCAGTCACTTTCTTCATGTGAATCTCATGCCATTCCTTACCTACAATACAGCAGTTAGAAGGTTACTTGATGAACGGAGAACGTAACAACAAAAAAAAACCCATGAAATACGCATGACTGACTTACTTTGAAAATATATATAAAAAGACGCTATGTTCTCTTTACAACAGATAGAATTTGATATTTGTAGTAACCAAAAAATATTGTCTAGAAATGAGTTAGTTTCCTGACTTCTACGATTGCTTCACTTTCATAAAATGTCAAAAGAATGGGTTTCTAAATGGTTCTCACATTCTATTTTAACGTTGAAGTTGCCTCTCTCCAGTATGACCTCCGCATTAAGATTTAATATAACCAACAAATCTCGCCAGTCACAGTCTACGCCATATTCATTCTCCACCAGGGCTTGAATACATAATCCGACCTGGTTCAGATACCTTTGGATGAATCAGGTGTATGTATGAATGCAAATGGCAATACTATACCATTCAATGATAATAAACACCTTTCCCATAGTGTACTGTCGAAAGTCGTCCTAATTCTGCGAGTTTCCCATAAATGCGAAGTGTCCTAAACAAAGTGTCTAGAACGCATAATAAATATTTAAGGTAAAATCAAAGATTTCACATACCACTCTCTTGGCCGCATGAAATCGACCGAAACAAAAATGCTATATACGGTGTGTATGTATGTGTCATTGTGGCTGAATATCTATGACATGAAATTATACAAATATAAAAGATCATGATTTACACAAAATCAATCTCTAACACAACATATCTAGTATCATGATGAGTACTTTGTCAACAATTTTGTGTGTAGGAAGATGTGTGTATGACAGGGCGTTAGTTGACGTTAAACGATTGACATGTCCGCAAGACAATGCTATTGAGATATATATGATATACTTACGAGCATTTAATTGTGCTGTTATCAGGAAGTTCGGTAAATGCTTTCAGGTGGAAGCAATCAAAAACAAATACAGACGATTTGGTCAAATCTCGGCAAATAGGATCGGTCTCTGAAAATCAACATTATGATTTAATGTTTTCTTTTTATATCCTGAGTTATTAGGCAATTTTTTTTTCGCTAAACTTTATACTGTTGTAAACTTGTGCCGAAAGGCACTTTTCTCTTGTGTGTGTTGTACAGTCCTTTATCGCGAAAAAAGGTCCTAAAACCAATGTCAATATTAATATCTATGTAGTTCTATTTCATTGAAATAAGCACAAAGTATTTATATATGATTTACAAGAAGAAAAATGTTGTTTCTATCTATATGTATATAGATATAGTAGTGTCATCCTTTTTATCTTCATATATAAAACTAGTAAATAATTTACAGAAATAGATCGTTGTAATTTACAGCCTTGTGATGACAAAAAGTCACATACAAATGGTGCCTACGGATGACGGGATCACAAAGCTTCGCCGGGAAAAATGAATGCAGAAAGTCAAATAAAGAGATCTTAGAATAGGTCTGGGGGCTACATTATGAATATCCCCGACTAAATTGACATTTTGATCATGCAATGTGAACCGCATCTACAGATTGTTTGATCATCCCTCAAACAGCAAACATTTATTGTTTTCTATCAACAGCCCATTTAGTATCGTTTGATATATCCATAACCTTTGTGCGATGACATGTATGTCACCAAACTATTACTGAACAGTATCACCTGCTGTTAAGCCGAAGGTATATATGGACAAAACACAGTTACAACTTTCAATAAATTCCGTTCAGCAAGCACTCTGAAACCATATAATTATGATTGCTGATACACAAGTGTTAACATTGACAAGATTCAATGCGCTAACAGAGAACTGTTTACAAGATGTAAATTGAATAGTTATATCACATACACACCAGGGAATGTTGATAGTGAATTTGTTACTTACTGAATACAGACCCATTACTTCTCTCGTCGTCGCTTGCTATCAAAGCTGTTGCTATATCAGAGAACATTTCTGACGACAAGATGGATGGAACAGCGGTAGATGATTTATTTTCATTTGCGTTTGCAGCGGAAGTTCGAAAATCTGGGGGGAAAATATGGATACAAAAATTCTCAATATGCAAAAGTTTGACATATAAAATTCGTTTTACACCAATTATTGAAATGCCATTGGTCAAGGTTTTCTTCTTGTCATTGGTACATATTGCTTTGATACGCTGAACTACTTTTCAGTGTTAGTGACGTTGTAGTAGATCTAATAAACATAGCATTATCAAAATAACTACACAGATCATAGTATCAGACTTAAAATATCGATATAACTTCAGATATGATAGAAACAAGTGCGTTAGATTTCTTTAACATAGACAGTCTCAGAATCTGTAAGGTAGGTTCTATAAGCTTTTCAAAAGGGAGTAGGTATACCATACACCTAGATTTTATGTCTGGTATTCTCCATAACATGTCTTTCAGAGAGTAGTCAGACCTTGAGAATTTCTTTTCCCTGCATGATTTGTAGCAATGTCTATATTTTTATTTCCATTTCCCCCGTACAATGGTCTGTCCGTCGATTGAGAGGAGCACAGGGGTCAATGAAGTATTGCCTGATACTGCTACCGTTTCATCTCGGTTTATTGTACTGGTTTCTCCAACTGTCTTTTGTGTCTTAGAACAATGATTTGTTGCTTGTTTGACAAAAACCATTCGGTCATTTTCAGATTTTTATCATCCATGTATTTTCTTAAATCTAGCTGAACTAGAAAAGAAGTTAATAAAGTGATGTGATTTTAACTATTTTCTCTGATAATGGCATTTAGTTGGCAGATAATAATTTTGGCAAGTAAAAAACTTGCAACATTGTTTTTTGTACATCAATGATGGTCCAAAATGTCTAGTATAGGGTGGTACAACTGCTTTTTGATGAAGTTACGGCCAATATCGCCAAAACAAAATGAAGGTATAAGGTTTAAAGATACTAGCAATTTATTTTGCTGATTCTGCTAAATAAGTAATGAAAATAAATACTTTGACACAGTGTAATCCACCTCTACAACTGTTGTAAGTAGCATTGCATAGAAGAGAAATGAAATTTGTCATAATTTGTGCCTCCAGTAGGTATAAAATGGTAGATAAGTAAATAGTTTGAACAAATATTTTAATTAGAGGAGTCAAACTGATTCGAGTGTCATTAAAATGTTATTATTTTTGTTAATGGCAGTGATACATAGATAAAGAATGAGACACGGAACTTAACCGTTTTATAGCATGAAACTTTATGAAACTTACCAATGTGATCACTGTAGCCTTCGAGTGCTGTAATCCAAAAGAAGAGAAGATATAAATTTATAGGAAAAAATACTGTTGATACATATTATGCTTGTTTTTAGCACATGAAACATTTATGCTTGTATTGATGTGTACAGTGATCAATTTCTCTATTCATTTTCCAACTTACCTACAAAACAAGCCCCAGCTGCAACACCGACAATAAATATCACAATCATCATTACTATTGTTGTTTTCCTACAGGAATGTTTATCACCTGAAACGAAAATTGTTTAAAACCATATCAATCATATTTGTCAGCGTTATAGAAATCACATCGTATTTGTACTTAACACAAACCATCGTCGTCGCGGTATTTGGTTTTATTTTTGTCTTTTTCTTTTTGATTGCAGACATAATTACTTTTACTTGGTGTTTCCTGAATTAACGAACGTTAGTGTCATCATCCTATAAAATTAACACAATTTATAACTTGAAACTTATACACCAATCCAACGTCATTTATGTCATGCAGGTATGACGTAGCAATAACAGGACTCAATAGAGATTCAATAAGATATTTTACACCGTAGCAGTAATTGGGAGAATTTGAATTGTAAAAAAGCTGTTAACAGTATTGAATGAATGGGACACAGTATTGAAAGCATTGATCTATTGTGTGCTTGTAAAATAATAAAACAACAACAGAAACTGCACCTACAAATTCAAACTATATCTGTATATTGTTTTCTTAGACACCATTTTAAAATAACCATCACACTTAATTAAAAAAAAAAAAACATTGCTCTAGTTTTTAAATCATCTAATACAGGTTGCGATGGTTGAGAGAATCAGTAGAATGCTCTCGCCAGCCACCTAGACCGTACCTAACCTTGATTCTTCGACCAAGGTTGAGCAATTGTGAGATTATCTGCCTGATCACGAGTGCTGTACACGATTCTTAAGTCTTCTTCAATAACTTTTACTTTCCGCAGACTAGTAAGAATAACATTTATACATTAAAAACCTTAATTCACGGTTGTTATAAAATGATATTCGTTATTTGTTTAAATGATTGGCATATAAATGAAACCCTGGTTGAATGATGAACTCGAATAGCAATGGAATGAAGCAAAATAACAAGCAGATTCATCATTGTTTTCGAAAGTAGACGGTTTGATCATATTAATCGCAAATTCAACCGGGGATATTGATATGATAAAATAATTGAATTATCGGCATTGTGTGACGAACAACTGTTTTTAATTTTTTTAAAAAACAAAGACCTTTAATGAAGGAACGGAGGTAATTAATGATGTTCAATGTGTAATGGATACCTATGAACGTGATTATGGATATATTTACTAGGAACGTAACAATAGTGATATCTATGATACATGTTTAACATCCTGTCAAAAAACAAATGAAGAATAGTAATAATCTTGCACATGCTGGAGATGAATAACCGTGTCACTGTTACTGTTCTCTGGAAAACAATCCAAATGTAGGGAAGCGAGATATTATCAAACCAACTCCCAAAAACCAGTAACCAGTCAAATTTATACATACATTTTAGAAACGCGTTTGAACAATATGACGGAAACCAGTAAAACCTTAGCTGATAAAAAACGGATTTCGGAATTAAAGGAGCTATGTGGATAATTTGTAGGTGTTTTATTGGTAATAGAACGAAATCACGTAAGCATACATTTGATTGCTTTATTGATCCGAAGAAAGCTGTTGACTGATTCAATCTGCATGTCCTATTTACTTTACCTAGCTGTACAGGACAGAATGCTTTTCAAGGCAATTACCTATCTGTACAATGTGTCGCCAGCGGAGTGAAGTAATATCATTGGTTTAGCACAGGAACTCAACAACGCACTACACGGCATATCACTAGATTTCATTATGTGGGATTTTAACGTCCACAGATGATATTGTTTTATCATCGGAGTAATAGGGAGACATGCACTCTATTCCAAACATAGTTAATGCATACTGTTGGTTTTAAATGGAGGCTGGTTATTGATATGGACAAAACTAATATTGCAAACATTTGTATTAAAAGGAAATATCGTTCAAACTTCAGTTATAATGTAACTCATATAAATACGCCTGTACCTTGACTTTATGTTGAATGAATTTCTGGACATGAAATGCAGCACATAAACCAACAAAGTCTGCAAGTAAAGCACTCGATGTAGTAATAACAAAGTCACTGCAGGTGCTTGTACCCCTAACTAAGACCGACATACCGTTATACCATGATAATCCTTCTACCTCTGGATCTGCCGGTAATAATAACCCAGTGTCCTCTGAAGGAAGCTTTTACTACTATAGATCTGTTTGCAAAATGTTCCGGATTAAGAGTAGATGTACGAATAACACTTGAAGTTTGTCTAGGGGCGAAACGATGTTGTGGAGAAAATACTTAAAAAACGGAATTTATTTTGGAATCACAGATGCAAATTTAAGCTTCTTAGTATCAATTATGATATGAATGAATATGATGTCACATTACAAAATTCTGAAGAAAAATTTGAATCGTCCGAAAACTTTTAAATGAGTGGTCTTCACACTAACTACCCCTCACTAGAGAAGGTGTGTCAGACCTTGATGATATGCCAAGAAAAGAGTATAATTGTTACCTGAATTGGTAAAGTCTTAATCAAAAGCGGTGTTCAGAAGCCCGGTTCAGCAGACTGATCAGACTGATCTGAGTGAAAAAGTATGCGTGTAATTTGGAAAAACTCGTATACAAGAAACAAATCCACACATCCTTTTTGTTTATTTATTTTTTTCTTTTGATTTTGTTTGTTTTTTGTTTTTTTTTTTTTTTTTTTATTATTTTCTAATTCTACGATTTACTTATTTCAATAATTTGATTTAGAATAAGCAATTTGTATATGTGTATTTTCTAACCTCTTTACTATGAAAGGAATGTTTTGTTTAGATATGAATCATAATTTTATTCTTAATTCCTCCTAACCAAAAGAACTAACTTGTAGTGTAATTCCTGCCAAAATATCTTGCAATCGGAACGAACACAAGATATATACACATTCATTTTTTTTTAATTATTTAGACTACATCATTTACTGATTCAATCAAACTTGAACGAGATGAGGTTTGTCTATCAGGCTGCATTCATTAAGTACAGCACCACAAAAATACAATTTCTGGTAAAAATGACGCGTTTAATTCCTAAATCTTTTAGCCGTTTATTTTATGTATAATACAGATATACGCAACGGATATAACATGGGATACAATTTAGTTTGATGTGGAGTAGTTTCAAGTAAGCTCAATACGTACAAATTATTGTACGAAGGTTTCTGAAATTTAATGTTTGAAAGCTAAGCTCTCATTTAACTTTATATTGATGCATGTTCTGAATCAGTGTTTGTGGTTATTGATATAAAATGCTGCCTTAAAATGTAACCAAATCGTGTATGTTTAACACTGGAAATTACACGGCTTTTTCGTCGAATCTGTTTATCTCTTGCTCTTCAGGTGGCGTTAGGACTTTATTTTATTTTTATTTGAAAGGTAGGTACACAGTTATACGAAATCGATCGAGTAAACAATAATACAGCAGGTATATTATGAAAAATATAATCATGTTGTTATCATTTATGGGTAAAATCTTAGACAATTGCAAGAACATGTGAATGTTGCAGACACCATGTGCAAGACGATAGCAAGACCAATTTCCATTCAATTTCCTGACATCGCTTAGCATTGGGTGAGATCAATTCATATGGAGTGAAATGTTTTGTCATACCTTGCATTGCTTCGGTTGTCTGAACTTTATTCACTTTCTTTACAGCTGTGTTCCAGCCGACGCCTTCCCCAACACTGATCGCTGATTTTGTAACGTGGTGCTGTAATTAGAATAGACTTTATCGCACAATTAGGAATTAGGTTTGGGCACTATTAACTGCTGTGTCTATGTAGCTTCCATCATAAACGTACAAAAACGCTAGTTCATAATTTTGCGGTTACCTTAACAGCACATTATTATCATAGGCATTTGCGTTGTGAAGTAAACGAAGATAAGGGTACACGACGGAGCAATGATATAGGAATATTTCATATGTCGGTGTGTAGGATAGGATATTCCACCTGAGGGGTCACATATGCCGGGATTTAGGATTGCGATATTCCCCCAGGGTGGTAAAAAATGTCGGGGTGTAGGATAGAGATATCAAACTTAAACGCTCAGCTTCAGATGTCGATAATGATCTACAAAGAACGCCACATGACACAAAAACCAGAAACAAATTGACATAGAAAATGAATTTTCTTTATCAGAATTTGGCAAACAAAGTTTGCCCTAGAAAATTAAAACAAAATATAAACAGTCACTGCAATTAACTATTTGCATACAAATGTATATACATTGTATAATGCGATGACGTCAATTGGGAAGGGACACGTCACATTCCTACGCGGCGTGCCTGTAAAAATTGATGGGTGTGTAATACAAAACAGTGAACCTGGGTGTATTGTCTGGGACAGACCACTATTACACGGATAGAAATTAGAGATACTATTACTTGTATTAGAAATAACATTCAATATATCACAACTTATCACGTATATGAATTGAAATGTCCTTCATAGGTTTTCAAATCTTGACCTTTGTTCCGAATCTTTACAATGAACGCTAATTACACGTAAGTTTGCATATACACACGATAAAACTCAATAAAAATGTTTTTTTTTTAAAACTCATAACATGGGATGCTTATCAATGTATTACTGTTGAAGTTATTGAAAGGACAATGTCAAACAAAACCTATAATTACCCATAACTCGAAAAAACCTGGCTGAAAAATGTATGAAAAGGTAAAGATTGGCGAAATTTCTCAGTCTGATATGAAACAAAATTATCTATATTCGAGCGTTCAAAGCAATTAATCTGCTGTTAAGCTGTCGATAATAAATCAAGATAAGAAAAGATACCGATTCAATACATAACAAATCAGGTTTGATACAAGAGAACCGCAGTCTGTTACCATTATATAGCTTTACGATCAGTGTACGACAGACAACAGCTATTGGACGGTCTGATATTTAGTATGAATAGTCATACAGACTGCTGCAAGATGTGACTGTTTATGACTCTGTTTGGAAGAACAATTTTAAAATTATTCTCTTATATATATCATCAGTTATAGCTGTTACCAAAGCAAAACCATCACACTAGTATTGTTCTAGAATACAATTCTAGATTTGTGTTGTAACATACTAATCAATTGTGTCTTTTGAACAGTTACGAAGCTATTTTATGTAAGTTTAAGCATTTCAATATAACAAAAATTACTACATTGTTTGATTTGACTTTTCATTGACTCCGATGACTCCACAGAATTATGAAAATAAAGTTAAAAACCTACAGTGGTTCAAACTGTGTTTAGATTTTTGCACAAATTGCACACAGGTGAATAACACTTTTCGATACTTATTGTGCATCAGATACTTTAGAACCAAGTAATGAATAAAACTGCATTATACAGCTGTTCCGTCCTTCTACAACTCGTCAGTGATGGTAAAGGCTTTTCTTTTTTATTTTTTAACTGCTGGCTGAGAAATGCCAAAATTGTCAGAAATAAATGTTAAAATCGAAATGGGAGCACTTACCTCATAATTATATAATTGTTTATAAATATGATCATTTCAAAACAACGTCAGGTACCGAACACATACTGATATCAAATGCTGAATAAGTTGATTTTGATTTTAATTGTTTCAACTAAAAGCTAATGCAAGCGAGTAGGCATGTTTGATTTATTTTCTGTAACAATTCATTAAAGCAAACGAGTTATAAGCTAATATTCATCATTCTACAGAGGAGTTAATGTCTAGCGTATGTATTACATACCTTTATATCATTCATGGTGCACGGTTTATGATTTCTGTAAAAAAAAAAAAAAAAAACATGGTGAAAGGACAAGAATGCACTAGCATATCCTGAAAATCATAGTCAAGAAATCAACGTGATAAAGATTTATACACGGAAAGTCTTTAAAAGTTGCTTGAAGAAGGAAAAATTAGGGCCCCAAATAACTTTCAGTCAATGTAAGTGAGAGATGCCACGTTCTCAAAATAATGATTTAGCTTGCATCGACACTAAAGGGCATACCGCAGATACGGTATTGCACAGCGTTACACGATGTTCAATGTGTGCAGGATGTACACACCATGTGAATAGCGTGCAGAAAATAGAAAGCATGCATTGTGTTATATCAATGCACACAATAGAAGAACGTTTTGTGATAATTTGCGATTAATATGAATTAAGAAAGCATCCAATGATACGTGCTGCAAATGACACACATTTCTGGCACGTATTAATTATACTCAGTAGGACAGTGATATTAATTAAAAACATGCATACATTATAGCGGCTTTGAAACCATCCTCCTGAACAAGCTGACAGTGTACACCTAGTTAGAGACATATTTAATTTGAGGTAATTTAATGTTTGTTTATTATGTCAAGCGTGTTTCATAATGCTACTTGTGGAGTTAAAGGGACAATATTTTGTTCCAGTGACAGGCTTATTTTAAATAAATGTTTCTGCTGGTGATGAATAAGCAAGGAAATTGACAATATGATACATGTATTATGTATAATCGTGCTCATGCGTCCGCATTTGAATTTAGATACTGTATACCGGGAAATGTTTGCCATTATTTCATTTCCTAACTTTTCGTCCATGATAAGATAGAACGAATTTAAGATGGGGAGAACATTTGTTACGCAAACATATATTTAGCTTTTTATACAATCCTGAGACAGCAAAATGAATGTGACTGGTATACAGAATCATTTGACAGTTCACCGAGCACCGTTTACCTAGTTTCCAAAAATTAATGCATGAAATACGTAATCCAGAAGATAAATTTACACTATATATAAAAATACGTTTTATATACTCGTCCAGCAAATGTGATATTATTTCTCGTTTAGTATGTATGTAATCAAACGCAATGTAGCTTGCTCAACCTTCCAAACACAAAATGTAAATTTGATCCGAAAAAAAAACAACCAGTAAAAGATAGCAAAAACAAAAATGGAACATATTTAATTTCATAGAAAATACGTGCATTAGTTTATGAAACTTCTAATATCAAGGGATTAACTGAGAGATGTTATTTTTTTACATTTCAAAATATAGTATGGTCTAGGTCTATGACCATGTAATGTTGAAATCCTCTACCTTGGACTTGTATGATTTGTCCAATGAGGAATGGGTTGGGGTGTGTGGCGTGTGTGCGTGTTGGGGGGGGGGGGGGGCATGCGTGATCCGTGTATGAGAAATGAAGACAGTATTTGCGATGTACATTCATCTTAGTAGGGATTCTTTCTGCTGCTTAACATTCTCAAAGTTTGGCTATTGTTTTCTATGTTTTGCCCACATCCCAATCTAGGTTATTATGTGTTATATGTAGTACCCAAGTAAACTCATAAGAATGTTTGTTTAAAAACCCAAAAATCACCCGTGATATGGCCTATTTTATTATATTTGTCATGAGTGTGAGCTAGGGTGCACATGTTACCCCCAATACCTGTAATTAATCATTACATTGTGTCAGATCTCTTTCGTTAAAGTCTGCGGCAAGTTTTGAGCCTATTACATCTATAATTTTTGGTCAAATATATGCACTTAAAATATTGAAAATTTATAAAGTTCTGGTACCGATAAAATTGTCCCTCGGACAGATTTTCTTGTGAGGGCAGAATTAGGAAACCACTCTTATTTCTGACATTTTATTGTTTATCCAAATCTTAGATTATTTTTGTTTCATTCATTACTTCTATGTGCCATTGAAAATAATATCAAATCACATTTTGCCTTATTAGATATTAAACAGAAAATGTTCACATGGTCCGTATTTCTCTCGTTTTTTTTTTAGATTTAGATATGAAGTGTCAGATTTAGACTGCCATGCATGAAATAGCTGGACCTTGTGGTCAATTTAAGGACACAGATGACTTGCTTTCATTTAATCTGACCTTGTTCAGCTTCAAGTGACACTGCAAGTACAATATACCTCTTTCTGTATATTAGGAGAAACTTACAACTGTTTTTTCATGAAATCACATGACCATGCTTACTAACCTCTCCAAAGCCACAATATCAAATATTTTCACAAAATTGGTGATATATTGAACTCTTCAGTTGTCCCCAAACATATTAATACATCCCATATATCACGCTAAGAAGCTATTACACACAATAATGTATTAACCAAAATATTTATGGTGATCAGATCACTCATATCTTAGATGGTACCTATATCTACCTCAACAAAAGCAAAGATCACCAGTTTCAAAGGGCATCATATTGTGTTGTTTGATGGGTATGCTTTAGACACAATTAGTCCCTATCACGGCAGTATAAATGATGCATCCTTAACTCAATCTTGGAACAATTCAACGTCCTGAAATATTCAAGTAAACGACAATGTAATTGTGGATGGTAGTTTCAGGGACATCTAAGACCTGTTAACTGAGCTGGAATATGACGCTAGAATTCGGTCGTTTTTACCAGCTGGAAAATCATGATAAAACAGTTGATAACGGTTAGTGCTGCACCAAACGTTGCCAACGTTGCATCAATAATATATTACTTAAGGTATTATGTGCATTTGGAACATCAAACCAAATGTATGTAATATATGTATACATATATAATGTATGTATGTGCTAATTAATTAGTGTCGTTACGCCTTAAAAATATTAATAACGTTATTATCTCCCTTCATGCATTATTGATTGTATTACGTCATAATGTTGTTACCAAGTCATTCAAGAAATCGCCTGAAGATAGCCGAGATACGGCTTGAAAACGTTAGCGATAATCAAGTTTATTTGCCTTGTTGGCCTTTTATGTTTACATATTTAAACGATACACAATGTTCTCATCTAATTGAACTATATATATACATATATATATATATGTATGTAAAAATATATAAAAGCCACTCCCTTTCGTTTCAGTTCTTTTATGAAAAGAAAAACATACTGATAAAATTTGAAATATTTTAATGATTCTTCCATCACAAGGAAATCTGTCTCTGGAACTTTTACCGGTCCCGGAATTCTATGAATTTTTCGGTACTAGAAGTACACATATGTGGCCAAAATATGTAAAATATTTTAGATGGAAGGCAGCTGTAAATTAGTCGAACAGTTTTCCATAACTTGTATTTGTTGAAATTTTCATGAAAAACTACATAACTTGTTCATAATTGTAATACTCAGCTTTATATTTGAGTTCAAAACATGAAGCAGACTTTTATGACAAAGATTTGATCCAGTTTAATGATTTATTACAGGTTTTAGAACAAAATTTGGGGGAAGTTATGCACCCTGGCTCACACCCATGACCTGGATAATTAGTTAGATCATAGCACAGGCCATCGATGAATTTTGGATTTTTTAAAACACACATTCTCAGGAGTTTACTGAGGTATTATAAATAACTCACAATAAAGATTAAATTGAGATGTTGGCAAAATTACATGTACCGTGAAATAGGTCCTTTCGTGGAAAACAAAAGATTTTCTGTGGAATCGGCATTATTACCAGGTACCTTTTTTCCTGTTAGACCCTGTTTAAATATTGCTGATTTAAATGCTAAGGCATTCCTATATAAAGAGACTCTAACAGAATTTCTGGGTAAGATGGCGATGGTACAGAATCCTACCGACATGCCATCGTTACCATAAACCAAAGTGTTGTAAATGTCTACATCTTGGCATCTGACTTTCGACAGCGTGACATAAACAACTGCAACCTTAATCGGCAAAAGAAATGATCACCGGACAAGAACCAAAATGTGGATTATCTAAATGACCTGTGCATAAAAACTATTGAGCGGTACTCATTGATAAGTATTCACACTGGTACCATATTCAAAGTGTGCTGACATCTCACCACAATTTTAAAATATATGTCCTCAGTAATGCAAGCAGAGCTGAATAGCACTTGGCTTCCCGATTCTCACTTCAGTGTTGATAAATATCACATATGAAATGCCGACGGAAACTCACATTAAATGAAAACAGGATTTGCTTATTCACCGCGTCGAAACGATGGAGTGTCAAAGATTTTACAAAAAGACACATTAGTGAAGACAAAAATTACAAATGATGTTCGAAAATTCTTTTTCTTTTTTAACAAAATAAAGTGTTAAAGTGGACATAAACTACTGTCTATTAATAGCTAAAGAGCAGATTGAGTGTAATATTCTTGACTTGTCAAATATAGTTTCAAAACCAGTCATCCAAAAAAACCCCACTGAACCAGCAGTAATCTGTGTAATTTTAAACAACAAACCGAATTTTACCGAAACAAAATATGTTCATGAAACACTATGCATCCCGTTACATCATAATTATGAAGAGGAGGGATATTGAAACTGTACTGTGTAAGGCATGTGTTAATTGGTTGGAAACTTAGTGAAACACTTCACTGTGCAATAGTTAATGTTTAAGCTTTTTCAAATGTAGGTCAAAGGCCACGGTCAAAGTCACATGGTAAAAACAATAAAAAAATCACTTCATATACAAATGCATAGGGGTAAAACAACAGAACGTTTAGTTATCCATAAGACCTTTTATCAAAAACAGGGCTGTCATAATCACGTGATCATTATAGTAAAAGACAGTGGAAAATATAACCAAACTGAAGTAGCTCTTGTTTTTTCATAACAATTTCGTGAAAATTGCAAGAATATTTGGATCAAACTACCATATAATCGATGAATGTCTTAGCCTGCAGGTACTGACAAGAACAAACATTAGGATAGATGTTTCAAATTCCAACCTGTCAATGAAAATTTCACAAGCAAACAGTTCTAGCCATCTCCCAATACAATTAAAAATAAGAATAAGAAGAAAGAAAAAAAGGCCATCACAACGTCTAATTCAAACTACTGCTATCACACCAAGCACCATGAAACAAGTAACTGAACTTGTAAATATATCTCTCCTCTGAGTTTACCCAAACATTCTTCAGAACAAAATTCGCTGTTTCCCAAATTGAGTCCTACTCCTCCACCTCATAGGGCTAACCCCCACTGTTTATACGAATTTATTGTCCCTTCACAGAAGGAGGTTTCAGATCCTTGCATTCCTACAAAAGTGTTTTTAAATGCTCTAAGTTCCATATCTGACCATACCCCTTCCGCCCGATTTGATTCCGCTATACTCAAGGATGATTCAGACCAAATTGGAACAGAATTCTAAAGAGGAACGTTTGTTAAAGAATTTGCTCTTTTCCCTTTTTGGGCCGGGTCCTCTTACCCAGGTGGACAGAAACCCCGAACAATTTATACTAAATGTTTTCTTCATCTAAAGATTGTACAAGAGACACAAACGTGAATAGAACCTTTTAAAACTTTAGTTTATACAAAACTTATTTCTCTCCACCCTAGTATTCTGCAGACTAAATTTGGACTGAATCCATGCATTTATTCATAAGAAATTTGTTATATTTACTCTATTCGGCCCAGCCCGGGGGCCCTAGGGGCCTACAGTCACCATATTTACAAAATTGTTATTATCCTGCAACAAGGCATGCTTCCGACCAAATGGGGACTGAACTGAGGCATTATTAAAGTTATTTTTAAGAATTTCCTACAGTTTTCCTCTGGGGCCATGTCTCTATGGTCCCAATTGGGGGCAGACCTAACGTTTATATAAAACTGATTCCCCTTCACCTAGGCAATACAGATAATTCCCTTTCACCAAAACATGCCTCAGACCAAATTTTTAATGAGATTCCTTATGAAGGATGCTCTAACTTACGGATCTGAAAAAAAAGGCTTCTGTCTGCCTTTTTAGTAACCTCTTCCTTCCGATGATGATGGACTAGCAAGTTTGGCTTTAGCGCTATTGTAAAGTTATCTGAAAAAAGACGTTAAATTAAAAAAGCATGCCAATATATCTCAAAGATTTTAAAATGCAGTACCACAAGGACCTATTCTAGACCAGAATCTTTTCAATAGTTTTATGAACGACATCTTCCACCATAACTCTGCTGTCGGCCACACAATTAGTAAAGCACACTCTTAGCTAGACATGGTCAAATCGTCACTACGGACTTCAACTCACTCATATTCTGGTTTGCAAGCACAAACAAATACTAAGCCGTGACAGTAAATAACAAAACACAAAAAATAGGCTGCCACACAATCAAATATGAGCCAATGTAAAATTTCTAATGGCGCAATATATTTCTTACTGAACTTTCATACTCATATCTATTTATTATCTACAAAAAAACATTCAAACAATTCAACTCATTCAAACGTATTAAACTAGCTATCATTTAGGTTTTCAACTTTTCAATTTCTGCCCACTTTCATGGCACTTTTGCGGCGAGACAAAACACACAACATATAATCAAAGTGGACAAAGAGCACAAAAATTCAATTGTGACAAACAAACATGAAAATTTACTCGTCAAAATTAACGAAACACAAAACAAAACGATCAATATCAAACTCAAAAATACAATGAGTTACCTTCCTTATTCGCAATGTACTATGTACATTGTGTCATAACGTGCTAGACATTCCGTTTCCTCCGTTTAATAGATTTACCATATCTGCCTTACTGCCCAAATTTCTACATTATGTATTAATGATGTGTATATTGTTTATTCATGATCACCGGTCAGGATCCAATGCATATAATTATAAAATATTTTGCATTTCGGATACATTGTATTCTACCTCTCTTGCTGTGTTTATGAACTTCGTAACAGGCATACCATGTTTAAATTCATTTTAATAGTGGCACGATTTCAGAACGTACATTCTAGAATTATTATATATATATGACAATTATGGTGTTACTGAATTATGGTACTAGTACACATCCTCGTATCAATTTTAACATTTCTTTTCATCAGTTTGGTTTCCTTCATTGGTTTAATAATATGGCATTTAGCATCACTAACGAGACCTAGAAGGACGAAACAGATGTATAACACAACTTGATTAATTGCTCTGCTGTGTCTTTGTATCATACGGTGGTATACATTTAAGTGACTTTTGTATAATTTTATAGTACGTGACAGCAACTCAAGTTTAACTCAGAAATGACCCTTCAAGCACGAAACAAATCATTCAAGATGATAATACCGAATAAAGTGAATTTGCGTTTTGGATACAATGTTCTTATAATACATTAAAGGTCATTTCTACTAGAAGTGAAATTGTTAAAAATTTTATCATTAAAATTCAGAAATTTGTAAAATAATATACTTAACCAGTGCTTGAAGTAACGATTTTGCTTACCTTTTAACACTCTCAGTTCCACAGGACTTTGTTCAGTTTGGGATTCTTTTTGCGAAGCATGAATAACAGAAGATCATGGATGTTTGTTGTCGACTTGATCCAAATACGTGGACGTAATGTTAATACATTGTTATATAAGTGCGTCGAATTCGAGAGGATTCTAGACTTTATACATCATGAGATTGTCTATAAACTATTTTCTAACCTAGATTGACGGTTCATTTTTGTACTCATTAAACTTCATTGTACATTGTTTCAGTACATACATCATCATGGTTATTGTAGCAACTTTAGCCTGCTATTTGCATAATCGTATGGCATGTTATTCATATGCATATCATTTAAATATAATGTGCAACATATATCAAACATTCTTAATTAGTATACAATACGAATATTTTGGCAGTCAGAAAGACCAGTCCAAATACTTGCTATACAACTACTGGAAAATAAAACATTGTGTAACAATTTATGTTGTAAATTGTTTTATTTCTTAAAGGCAAATGATTAATTTTTATTTTTTATGAGTTTTTGCAAATTGTGTTACGGATTTTCCAGCATGTTTCGATATTACCATATGATTAAGACGGTTAAGTTGTTTACTGAGAAATGTAACGCTTTTGTGAGCGGATGAATCGCCTTATCTCTCTCAACATTAATAGTTATCTTGAGAAATATAATTCTACTTACTCTTGATTGAAATCTCTGAGATTCTGTCATTGCAGGAGATTATTGTGTTGAGTTTCTACTGAAAGAAATATCAAAAAGGTCATTGGAACCAGATTTGACTGGTCATGAGAGGATTTTACCCCTAATAATGGTCTTCCAGAGAGGGTGTTGCCCGAGGTATTAGTCTTCCAGAGAGGGTGTTACCCGAAATAATGATGATCTTAATGAGATGTTAATGCCCTGAGATAATGTTCCTTGAGATAGAATATCTGGATTGTCGGGATATGTTCACATCATTGAGTTTCGGTAGGCTTGTACCGAGTGTATTTACGTTGTCGGATTTGTTTTCACGACGTCTTTGAGTTTCAGCGTACTTGTACTAAGAGTATTTGGATTGTTGGGATAATTTTAATGTCATGGAGTTTTGGTATGCTTGTACCGAGTGTATTTGCATTGTCGGATTTGTTTTCACGATGTCATTAAGTTTCGGCATAGTTGTACCGAGTATATTTGGATCGTTGGGGTAATTTTCACGACGTCATTCAGTTTCGGCATGTTTGTACCGAGTGTATTTACGTTGTCGGATTTGTTTTCACGACGTCTTTGAGTTTCGGCGTACTTGTACTAAGAGTATTTGGATTGTTTGGATAATTTCCATGACGTCTTTGAGTTTCGGCATGTTTGTACCGACTGTATTTGCGTTGTCGGGTTTGTTTTCACGACGTCATTGAGTTTTGCATGCTTTTACCGAGTGTATTTGAATTGTTGGGATAATTTTCACGACGTCATGGAGTTTTGGCATGTTTGTACCGAGTGTATTTTCACTGTCGGGTTAGTTTTCACGACGTCACCATGTTTTACAACGATGACGTGATCGATGGGAAATTGAGGTAAGTTCTTCAATCAAACATTCTGTATTATTCGCCTTTGGAATTTCATTGTTCGATTTGACCAATGGCATTTATCTATTATGGAGATTTTCTCATTGTATTTGTTTATTTCGTAGATATTTTAGTCAGTCAAACGTTTTCAAACATTTCAATTACCATGCATTATGTAACGGTGAACAATATAACAGATGTTGACTTTATATGGAAGAGCTTTAATGTTGCCCATTTGTCATCGCATGTCATAATTTGTCACCGTTTGTCATAGTTTGTCATCCTTTTTCATAACTTTGCGAAATATATAAATCATTTCTGTATATTTAAAACTGGGTGGAAAAAAAATAAAATAGAAACATAGATTAAAAAGAAATAGATAAAAAGGATCAAAAATGACAAAAAGTATAAAAACAGATTAGAGAAAATTTATTAAATGAATATTTGAGAAAAAAACGTAAAAAGTGTTCCAAGTAATGAGTAAGAAAAGTAAAAAACCGGTAAAATGAATGAAAACAGCGAAGTATGAACCAAATTGAAATCACTTGAAATTGTAAAAAGTGATGTCTGTCATACAAATATACCTATTGTCTGTCATACATATATACTTATTGTCTGTCATACACATATACGTATTGTCTGTCATACAAATATACCTATTGTCTGTCATACATATACTTATTGTCTGTTATACATATATACTTATTGTCTGTCATACATATATACTTATTGTCTGTCATACACATATACTTATTGTCTGTCATACATATATACTTATTGTCTGTCATACACATATACTTATTGTCTGTCATACATATATACTTATTGTTTATCATACATATATACTTATTGTCTGTCATACATATATACTTATTGTCTGTTATACATATATACTTATTGTCTGTCATACATTTAAGGATTGTTTCTTATTTTCTGAAGCAATCCTTATATTTACACTTGGTCACTTTGAAATTTAAAAAAAAAATTAAAAATCACCTTATACACATTGTTCGAATAGCCGCCCGCTTTATAGAACAGCCAAGTAAATAAAAAAAACACTAGGTGGCGCTGCCGTTGACAAGTACGGTTAACAAAATAGTTCTCAAAGATGAGAGTACAATCAACATGTTTTTGGTAATATTTATTTAAATATTTAGACACCTTCTTTTAATTTTAAGAATCAATAGTTCATTATTTACACAATATTCCTCTATTATAGTACACAAATTCATTATTTAACACCGCGCAGGTATATATCTATAAATACGTGATGAGGCCGCCCGATCAGCTGATCGAAAGAGCGGGAAAACGATGAACATGACACGCCACTTTCTCCAAGTTGATAATGCTAGTGCGTGTTGTTGAATGTGAACGTGCATCCATGGAAGGATGAGTTAGATAGAACCCTGATGACATGTTTGACTGAAAGGCTGCAGCAGAATAATTCATACTGAGGTTAGGTTGTGTATTTTCTGAGGGCATCGGTACACCATCGGCCCCTTGTCATCGGACATAGCGCCAGCCTCAGTCATGGTGTCGGTGTGTTGCAGACGACAAAATTCCTATCTCGCGCGCTTAATTCCAACAAGATCGATTTAGGTTTACTAATTCATTTCATTTTTTTATTAATGCCATATATTTTAAAGTTATTTTTGTAAGGATTGACATTTTTCTTTACTTTTCCGAACGACATAAACTATAATCTCGTTTTGTAGCGTTCGCAACTTGGACAAGTAGTTCTTACATTTTAATTGATATCTATGCGCAAGCCTAATCACCGTATATAAATATCGAAAATTATTTAAATTGGGTTGGGCTTACTTCATCTAGAGAGAATTCAACGCAAGTTTTAATATATATACTTAATGTTTGTCATAGACATATACTTATTGTCTGTCATACATGTAGAATTGTCTGTCATAGATATAGACTTATTGTCTGTCATAGATATAGACTTGTTGTCTGTCATAGATGTAGACTTGTTGTCTGTCATAGATATAGACTTGTTGTCTGTCATACATGTAGAATTGTCTGTCATAGATATAGACTTATTGTCTGTCATAGATATAGACTTGTTGTCTGTCATAGATGTAGACTTGTTGTCTGTCAGAGATATAGACTTGTTGTCTGTCATAGATATAGACTTGTTGTCTTTCATACATGTAGACTTGTTGTCTGTCAAAGATGTAGACTTGTTGTCTGTCATAGATATAGACTTGTTGTCTGTTATACATGTAGACTTGTTGTCTGTCATAGATATAGACTTATTGTCTGTCGTAGATATAAACATGTTATCTGTCATAGATATGGACCTCTTCTCTGTCATAGATGTAGACTTGTTGTCTGTCGTAGATATAAACATGTTATCTGTCATAGATATGGACCTCTTCTCTGTCATAGATGTAGACTTGTTGTCTGTCATAGATGTAGACTTGTTGTCTGTCACAGATTTAGACTTGTTGTCTGTCATACATGTAGACTTGTTATGTTTTGATTTGAAAAGTGACACGTTTCCAAATATACAAATTTGTTTTACTCTTTATATCAGATGTTTTGAAATTCAGACTGAAGTTTGAGTCTAGTGCACCTTCGCATCGTAGTTTTACTTTTCTTTTGACCATTTTGTTTCCCCATTCGTCGCTTTGGTTTCGAAATCCATGCAGACGAGTGCTAGTAAGGAAGGAAAATAGAACTGTATGATGTAGTTTAAAGCACTGCTCTAGTAAATCTAACTCTAAATTTGTATTTAAATGCGTTAATCATTCATGTGTATATCGTATCTTTAACTTACGAAAAAAAAAGGATTTCATTTTAAGGAGCACTTTGAAATGCGCATAATTAGAGTCTAACGTGAAATTCGACAACGCTAAGCAAAAGAGAGACTGGCACTCTAATGAACACGGATATAGCTGTGTATGGCGCAGATTAATTTGTGATTAGTTCTACGTATCTAATTTCAAATTGTAATTCTAAATTTATATGATGAAAACGTGTTGAATGTTTCTATGTAGATGTCGTATAGTTGATAATGAAGAAGTCCAGTGGTTGTTGGAAGTATTTAATTGTCTGCATAAATTTATACACGATATACATATAAACAATAACCGTCCTTTACCGTATCAAAGTTTAGATGTAGAGATGTTCTTGCTCGGCCAAAGGTCCCGCTTGTAGAGACTAGCTTCTCTCTTGTCTGGCCTCCGCTCTTCTTTTCCATCCACTCGCAGACAAAGTGAGGTCTTTTCTACTAAAAAAAGGTTATGAAACTATTGGTAAAATAAAATTACACAAAGGATAACAGGCTATCAAATATTGAGTAATACATAAGTAGTTGACATAGACTTATACATTGGAATATTCGTAGATTATGCTGTTTTCCACAAGATAATTATACACTGACCTTCAATATCTAGATAGGGCTCAGGTAGTTACTTCATTATCATTCGCGACTGCACTGATACATGGACATGTGTCGTAGATTAAGTAACATCAGTATGCCCTGGCTACTGGTCAATACCTAATTGCCCACTGGTCTATAGATATCAATAACTTAATTAATCTAGTCGCATTATGGCAGATAAGTTGTGTTTAAAAATCTGACATATGTCTACCTGAACATAATTTCGAATAACTTAATTAATTTACATGTTAACTTTTAATATTTCATTTGTATTTAACTGTGTTATACATTTGTGCATCTTTTGTAAAATCGGAGTATGGAGTGAGGTTTTAATTCCCAGAGAAATGTACATATACATTGTATTGTGTTTGTAACGAATTCTTTATTGAAATAAGATTATTTCGAGTGCAATGTATAAATCTGCATTCCCAACTCTTGTTGGTATTGATCGCTTATAATGACTTGATTTTAACTAAGAGATGATAACTTACAGATGGTCTTATTCTGCTATTTGTGACATTCCTTGTGTGTAGCATGTCACTGGTATCTTTCCGCTGCGAAGCCTCTGTAGACGTCATCAGGTGGTTTCCAGCTCTCTTCAGATATTTCGACCCTAAACCACAACATCCTCCGGCGGGTGGGTCAGCAGTGGTGGCTAAACCACTGCTCGTCTACGTTGGCTTCCACATCGGCTCATCTCGTCGTTGCCATAGCCAGACATCTTTATCATGTGAAATCCGTTAGGAAGAATAGTCATTGTGACGTCGAACAAAATGACAAGAACAACACTTACCACACTCTTTGCCTAAGATTACATTATAAAACAGAACACATGGAATTATCATCGATGTATATGTATCTGAAAAATAATGTTAATCAAAATGCATTACCGTGACAATTTGTAAATGATATTAAACTTCTAACTCCCAAGGCGTCAGATAGTCATTGCAACTGTTACAAAAAATAACTGTGACATTTGACGGGGAATAATGCCGAACTCTCACATTGAAGGCGAGCACTGAAACACATTCATTTCCATTTCTGTTCGGATGGCTGAACCATCGCTCCTTCCGTGTCCATAAAATGTCCAAGATGTATTTACTGCAACAACGATAATGAAATGTAAAAATCAATACTTTAATTTTCAGAAGGATTACTATCTATTTATTGAAGATTATGAGCATATTAGCTAGTTAAAGAATAAAGAAAATATAATCTTTCTGACAGTTTCTATATTACTTTTGCATTTCGCTATAGGTCATATCACACCGCAACTGATATCGCTGATGAATTTTGAAGTAGAAATATAATTTGGTTAGTATAGTATTCAGGTAAAGAATTAATTGTTATACTGTTATGGTGATTTATGGGCTATAACAAAGTAATGTTCGAGGCCACATTCCCTAAAGATCCGATCACAATCCGATGATATGTCAGGTGGTAGAGCGGGAACCAAAAATTTTATTTATGATACAGCTACCTGAATTTTGACCACGAGAGAACGAGACGAAAACACATGCAAAAGATTGGAACTAAGCTTATAAAACGTCATGATAATTCGGTGGAATGTATCGATGGTTATGATCATAATCTAAACATAATGATAGGATAACTATTTTTTCTTCTTTTTTTTTTTTTGGGGGGGGGGGGGGGGGGGGGTGGGGGGGGTGGGTGGGGGGCTGGGGATGGAGGCAAAAGGCAGTTAATTAAATATTGTTGACTTTATTCGGACATTCTTTATATATACAACAGTTTTACGGTTTATCTGAAGTACAATATCAAATAGAATAGTCTCAGCAGTGTTTACAATGTTATGATATCGGGAAACATTAACTTTATCCGCTCTGTTCTACCATTGCGTTAATGACAAACTAAATGTTCTTCTTCTAGGTTAACTACAAACTCATTTCTTTTTAGGCAAAGCTGAAAGATAGTCCTTTCTTCAACATCTGTAACCGTGGCAGGAATATTAATGTGACCAATTTCTTTCTTTTGTTGGTTTTGTTTGTTTTCCTGATGTATGGTTGTGTGAGCATGAGTTATTAACATATAGAAATTTTGTTTATTTCAAGTTATACTGATCCCGCTTGATGTAAGCACGCGAGATGTCCTAATGTGGGAGGACATCGGACGTAACCTGCACAGAGAATCCAATCCCGGTCAGCTAAGTGAAAGACGAGTTTGTTACCACCGGGCCACCTGACTGCCAACTGAACCATTAGTGTCTAAGGGAAGAAGAAGACGTTAACATGTTGGTTTTGACGAGTGTCTTCTTAGAATCTAGCAAAATTGAAAAGAAAACAAAAACAAAACAAACAAAAAACCCATCACATTGACGCCATGAATCTGGCAGTCCTATATGTGGATCTATGTTGATCAACACGCGCTCGCTTTTAGGCAGTGCCCGTTTCATATTAGAATATTGTTGATGCCAACTCTCAGCTTAGAAGTATCTAATGTTGAAAGTACAAGAGAGCGTTGTGATAAGTTTTAATGAACTCTAGTTTTCCTTTACATGAAACAAAATTTAAGCAATATTCTAGGTGTTTTTTTTTAAATATTGAATAAACTGCTGTTTATATGAATACGTTAGCATTCACATCAAACATGTTAAGCTAGACATGTTCTTAATATTCAGTACATGTCGTTCATTATATGAAAATAAATCAATATATTGTGCTTTGTCACACCATTCATCATTAATTTGTAATGCACATGAATTGTTCGAACAAGAGTTCGTTGACCGTTGCCAGTGCTGGTTGTCATAGATGCAGAGAGGTGAACTTGTCAGAGAAGTAGACTTGTTGGCCGTCTTAGATGCAGACATGTTCGCTGTCATAGAGGTGGACTTGTTGGCTGTCAGAGAGGTGGACTGGCTGCCTGTCATAGAGGTGAACTTCTTACCTGTCATAGGCTTGGGAATTCACGCGACTGCCATGAATTTCCACTCATCTGGTCACACACAAGATACGGTGGCCCCACAGGAACAACGAAAACACCGAACGTACACAGATATATACCTACGGATGAAGTCTTGTTTCAGAGCAGCAACCTTCAGTACAAGCCCCGCCGTAAGCATATTCTTCAAAGTGTTGAAAGCGATGTCAGGACTTTCCTCTTACACTACTTTGTCGGGATTATCCTTCTGTCAGGGGAACGCTGATAGCGGCGAAGTTTGGAATGAACTTACGGTAAAAACCAGCCAATCCCAAGAACGATCGCACTTGTTTCTTATTGGTGGGTGTAGGTGCTTGCGCAATCGCCTTTACTTTCGCCTGCTCCACTTCTAGTCGTCCTAAACTGACCACATGTCCGAGGCAAGGTAAATTCGAAAAAGTTAGCGCGCCCTTGCTGGGCCTAGCAGTCAATCACGCCTCGCGCAAACGTGCAAACAATTCATTCAAAACGTCTAGGTGTTCTTCCCATGTGGAGGTGTACTTCAGAATATCTATGAAATTATCATTCCTGCCAAAAGCTTCCTCATCATATGACTAACCCTAACACTAAACTGTCCACCTCTATGAAAGCCAACAAATCCACTTCTATGACAACTCACATTTCCATCTCTCTGACAGAGACCATATATGCATCTATGACAACAAATAAGTTCATCTCTGTGACAACTAATATGTCTGCATCTATGATAGCCAACAAGTCTATGACAGATAACATGTCCACCTCTATGAGAGCAAACAAGTTGATTTCTATGACAACAATCAAGTCCACCTATATGACAGCCAACATGTCAACCTCTGTGACAGCCAACAAGTCCACCTCAGAGAGATGGACTAGTTGTCTGTCAGCGAGGTTAACTTGTTGCCTGTCAGAAAGATTAACTAGTTGCCTGTCAGAGAGGTGGACTTGTTGCCTGTCAGATTGGTTAACTTGTTGCCTTTTAGAGAGGTTAACCTTGCCTGTCAGAGAGATAAACTTACTGATCGCGGGAACTCGGTGGATTTCCCCAAGAATGTTTTGGGGTAGTTTTGGGCAGAGGAGTTGGGGCAACTGCTGCCTTCGGGGCACTTCTTGGGGGGATATCCCTAGATAGAGATGCATAACATTTTCCTTTTTGTCTTGCTCGAATGTATAGCCAGACTAAGTCATCTTTAAAATCAGTTGATTTGGTTTTTTTTCAGCCTCACTGGAATTTACGAATCCCAATCGGTTTGGTTATTTGAAGCAAAGTTTCGTAATAATATCGTAATGGAAACTAATGCAAGATCTTGCCTGTCTACGTATTTGTATTGTCGTTAATTTTAAGTGTCTGGCTATTATACAGTCACATCGCATAAAGACATTTGACATTTCACCAAGTGTGTCCTGGGTTTACTGACAATTGAGCAATCTTGCTCATTTTTAGGCGGGGTCTCCTGGTAGCAGAGGTGATAACTACTTCACTGAACAATGTACGGGAGGTCAGTTGCATGCTATCAGAGGCAACAGGTATGAAGCGTCTTGTCGATAACCTAACAGACACTTTGACGGATAATCGTATTTGTTCCAATCTGTTCCTTCCCTCCCAACCACATATCAAGAGTGTAAAATGTTACATACATATGGGCACAGGCCAACATATACACGTTTAAGTTCTCAGCCCAATATGTTGACGTATACATACAGCAGCTAACGAAGACGATACACGCGTATTATCGATATAGAATCGCTAACTAGTGACAAGTGCGAATTTGTTCATCTAAAAACCAATTACATATATACAACTTAAGAATAGTCAAAATATGAATTAACAACAACTATTTTCTATCATGCTTCATTTTTTATTTATGAGATTCGTGGATGAATATGCTCGAGATAAGTCGGCCGTCGATTGCATATTCATATCAGTCGACACGCAGTGCAGTAGGATAAAAGGCCACCGATTCCCATGATAGATTTTAATTGCTTATATATCGGCTTTCCATAAAATCATAAATTAGATTACAAAAAAGGAATGAAGCGAATCTGTAAATTGTTTCGTCTCACATCACTTCAACCCATTATGGTTACAAGTAATTAGTGTAGGATGTAGCAGACAGAGAGAAGTATTGGTTTTATGGGCTTAAAAATTGGTTAAAGAATACACCACATAGCCCTCCAGTGAACACCTGACAATAATTCAGCACGTGAAGAATTGAGAAAAAGGAAACGTTTGTCACTATTTCAAAACGGGCCAGTTGTAAGAGATATATTGAACCCAAATGATTAAATGACAATAAAGTCAACCCCTCTAATCTACACGGGTTTTCGCGTCAGTCGACTCCTTCTAGTAGTAAGTAGATAGTATATCAGCTTATTTTACCAAATCATAAATATTTCTGATGTTCTCTATAGCATATTGGTACAACAAAGGGAAAACTCGTCTGTTTCGACTTCGTGTTGATTACAACAGAGATATTGGATGTGTTTCCACTTAGTCTAATGACAGCATAACGATTTCATGTCAGCTTCCTCGCAAAAAAAGTCGTTCAATGTTTTTTTTTTTTTTTTTTACAATAATGTAATGTTTACCATACATTCCCAATGACTTACCGCTCATTTTAATCTATTTAGTCCCTCATGTTTGGGGTAACCTGACTGTCATATTTTATATATTCAAATGTTGATACAGCAACAAATAAACATGTTTTTGTTCGAAATGTTACATTTCAGGGCCATTGCACTTCCCCATCCTGTTTTTTTTTTTTATTTATGAAGACAAAATGATTGTCTTCGCTTTAGAATCATCTCTTCTATGAGACCTAGAAAAAAGGAGCTGTATGGTGCTGCTGAGTTCATTATTTGGTTGTCTAGTATCTAACTTTGCATTTAAACATGCGATTCACTTGGGTATATTTTGTATCTTATCTACGTATGTATGGGTACCTCAATATCCTGATTTGCTTTAAATTGTGTATGCTATGATGTATTATAACATCTTCGATCTTGCCAGTAAGGTATCTGTGGTGTACTTGTGTACACAAAAACAAACATAAAACAACACGTGCGCCGTTGTTTGTCAAACAAATATATCATCCTAAGATCTTGTTCCTGCCAATAGTCTCCGTAGCGAAATTAAATCAAACTTACCATACTTACACTCTCCACTGTTTCACATGTAATTTATATATGTCGCCTGCATTACAATAGAGTGACGACTGCACACACAGGACCACACACCGGTGATGTATGCACAAATTGTTGGCAATAAATCAAATTAATCATTGATAGGGAACGTGATGAACGTCACTGTTTTTTTTTTTTTTTTACGGTGGTGCTTATATTTTGTTTTTATCCAGGCAGTCCTGCTGTAGAAAAGCAGCATTCTTTTTTTTCAAACGGCCAAAATAAAGAAGGTTCCCTCATGAAACATTTTTTACTAATGGAAAGGATCTGTATTTCGGCTGTTTACTTTATAACTTCACATGCAAAGTTATATGTTACATTTTGTACCAAATCTTTATTTACAATGCATTAACGTCATTATGACACTGTGATTCAGACACTCCTGAGACAGATATTGCTTCATTTCATCCCAAACATGCTCTATTGAAGACAAATCTGGTGTCACAGAAGGCCTGATACCAATGCCTTCTACCCTTTACCCTTTACCCTCTACACTTTACCCTTTACCCTTTACTTCTACCCTCTACCCCTACCAAATATCCAAAATACAATACCTTTAACCCTTTACAGGTCACGGCGTCCTGTTGCGATCCCATCTCTGTCGTGCGTATATATATATATATAATTTTCCTATTTTAAAAACTGTCCTCATTGTAGTCATCAAAACATCACACTCTAACCTTCTACCTTGTTATAAGAAACGTCACACTCTAACCTTCTATTGGTTGTGTTATAAGGTGAAGGGGACCGTGCAGTCATCAAAACGTCACGTTCTTACCTTCTACTGGTTGTGTTATAAGATGAAAGTGACCTTGAAATCACCGAAATGTCACACTGTATCCTTATACGGGTTGGGTTATAACAACTTTTTATTCCATATGTAATTGTGTCTGAGTTACAGACAATATTGTGTTATATATTACTTTCGTTTTGTTTGGGTACAAAATGAGTGGATGTGGTGCATATGAGATGATATAACATATGAATAGTGTAGTTTATATATGTATTTACCTCTAAATGTACAATTTCATTTTAGATAATACAATTTACAAATGATAAAGACGACAGCAGTATTTTCACGGGGTCACACGTTCGTTCCTTAATATTGTTATGTTTTTACCGTTTATATTTATTTATTTATTGGTAAACTAATTCTAGCTACGAGTGTCGTTTAATTTAATTATTCATGCCACGCAACTATTCCTGGTTAAAACATGAGCTGTAATCTCAAGTGATGATGAAAGGCAGCCGACTATTTACATGATAATATCAGTAACCAAGATTCCGAGTTGAGAGTGGAGCCATTTCATCTCAATGTCCAATGTATATTCATGATTAGTAAAACGTCATATCTTATATAGTTATTTGATCATTGAAATCATCTTTTGTTTAACCCACCCTTGAACATGTTCCTCATGCACGTTTATAGACAGCTATGAACTGTAACAAGTGTTTCGGTACGGTAAAACGCAATGCCTCTATGGAATATTACAACGGTAAATATTCTATCATGACATATTGAAACATAATTAGTTGCAACCAAATTAGAAGTCGCATGACTACAAGTCAAGGTCATAAGAACTGAAATGAAAGTCAAATGTCTATCTATATTTCACAACCAAATTGGGTTTATTTTTTTCTCCAATGAAGCAATAAAAAATTCCAAATCAACGTCACTCTAGACCCTCTCTGTATCAGTTTTCAGTACTCTGGTTATCGTTTACTAAGATGAGTACATATATCATAATGTCGAGTTACTACTCCGATTAATCGTGTTAATCGATATATGATAATGTGTGCGAAGAAATGAAAGGCCACCATGGTACAGGAAAGGGAGGAAGAGGGTAATGGGGTACGGAGTACATGGTAGGAGGTAGGGAGTTGGGAGTAAAGGGTACAGGGTAGAGGTTAGTGGGTTACAGGTTAGGGGAGTAGAGGGTACAGTGTACAGGGAAGGGACGAAGGGGTGTGGGGTACAGGGTAGAGGAGTAGAGGGTACAGTGTACAGGGAAGGGACGAAGGGGTGTGGGGTACAGGGTAGAGGAGTAGAGGGCACTGGGTACAGGGAAGTGAGGAAGGGGGTGGGGGACACAGGGTAGGGGTGTAGAGGGTACAGTGTACATGGAAGGGAGGCAGGGGGTGTGGGGTACAGGGTATGGAAGTAGACGGTACAGTGTACAATGAAAGGAGGAAGGGGGTGTGGGGTACAGGGTAGAGGAGTAGAGGGTACAGTGTACAGGGAACGGAGGAAGGGGGTGTGGGGTACAGGGTAGAGGAGTACAGGGTACAGTGTACAGGGAAGGGAGGAAGGGGATGTGGGTAACAGGTTAGGGGAGTAAAGGGTACAGTGTACAGGGAAGGGAGGAAGGGGGTGTGGGGTACAGGGTATGGAAGTAGAGGGTAAAGTGTACAATGAAAGGAGGAAGGGGGTAGGGGGTAGAGGGTATGGAAGTAGAGGGTACAGTGTACAATGAAAGAAGGAAAAGGGTAGGGGGTTCAGGGTAGAGGAGTAGAGGGCACTGGGTACAGGGAAGTGAGGAAGGGGGTGGGGGACACAGGGTAGGGGTGTAGAGGGTACAGTGTACATGGAAGGGAGGCAGGGGGTGTAAGGTACAGGGTATGGAAGTAGAGGGTACAGTGTACAATGAAAGGAGGAAGGGGGTGTGGGGTACAGGGTAGAGGAGTAGAGGGTACAGTGTACAATGAAAGGAGGAAGGGGGTAGGGGGTACAGGTTAGGGGAGTAGAGGGTACAGTGTACACGGAAGGGAGGAGGGGGGTTGTGAGGTACAGGGTATGGAAGTAGAGGGTACAGTGTACAATGAAAGGAGGAAGGGGGTGTGGGGTACTGGGTAGAGGAGTAGAGGGTACAGTGTACACGGAAGGGAATAAGGTGGTAGGGGATACAGGTTAGGGGAGTAGAGGGTACAGTGTACAGGGAAGGGAGGAAGGGGGTGTGGGGTACAGGGTATGGGAGTAGAGGATACAGTGTACAATGAAAGGAGGAAGGGGGTAGGGGACACAGGTTAGGGGAGTAGAGGGTACAGTGTACATGGAAGGGAGGCAGGGGGTGTAAGGTACAGGGTATGGAAGTAGAGGGTACAGTGTACAATGGAAGGAGGAGGGGGGTGTGGGGTACAGGGTAGAGGAGTAGAGGGTACAGTGTACAATGAAAGGAGGAAGGGGGTAGGGGGTACAGGTTAGGGGAGTAGAGGGTACAGTGTACACGGAAGGGAGGAGGGGGGTGTGAGGTACAGGGTATGGAAGTAGAGGGTACAGTGTACAATGAAAGGAGGAAGGGGGTGTGGGGTACAGGGTAGAGGAGTAGAGGGTACAGTGTACACGGAAGGGAAGAAGGTGGTAGGGGATACAGGTTAGGGGAGTAGAGGGTACAGTGTACAGGGAAGGGAGGAAGGGGGTGTTGGGTACAGGGTATGGAAGTAGAGGATACACTGTACAATGAAAGGGGGAAGGGGGTAGGGGGTACAGGGTAGAGGAGTAGAGGGTACAGTGTACAATGAAAGGAGGAAGGGGGTAGGGGGTACAGGTTAGGGGAGTAGAGGGTACAGTGTACAGGGAAGGGAGGAAGGGGGTGTGAGGTACAGGGTATGGAAATAGAGGGTGCAGTTGTACAATGAAAGGAGGAAGGGGGTGTGGGGTACAGGGTAGGGGAGTAGAGGGTACAGTGTACAGGGAAGGGAGGAAGGGGGTGTGGGTAACAGGTTAGGAAAGTAGAGGGTACAGTGTACAGGGAAGGGAAGAATGGGGTGTGAGGTACAGGATATGGGAGTAGAGGATACAGTGTACAGGGAAGGGAAGAAGGTGGTAGGGGATACAGGGTAGAGGAGTAGAGGTACAGGGAAAGGAGGAAGGGGATGTGGGGTACTGGGTAGAGGAGTAGATGATACAGTGTACAGGGAAGGGAAGAAGGTGGTAGGGGATACAGATTAGGGGAGTAGAGGTACAGGGAAAGGAGGAAGGGGATGTGGGGTACAGGATATGGGAGTAGAGGGTACAGTGTACAGGGAAGGGAAGAAGGTGGTAGGGGATACAGGGTAGAGGAGTAGAGGGTACAGTGGACACGGAAGGGAGGAAGGTGGTAGGGGATACAGGGTAGGGGAGTAGAGGGTACAGTGGACACGGAAGGGAAGAAGGTGGTAGGGGTTATAGGGTAGAGGAGTAGAGGGTACAGTGTACAGGGAAGGGAGGAAGGGGGTGTGGGGTACAGGGTATGAGAGTAGAGTGTCGATGTACAATGAAAGGAGGAAAGGGGTAGGGGGTTCAGAGTAGGGAAGTAGAGGGCACTGGGTACAGGGAAGTGAGGAAGGAGGTAGGGGGTAAAGAGTAGAGGTGTAGAGGGTACAGTGTACAATGAAAGGAGGAAGGGGGTAGGGGGTACAGTTTAGGGGAGTAGAGGGTACAGTGTACAATGAAAGGAGGAAGGGGGTGTAAGGTACAGGGTATGGAAGTAGAGGATACAGTGTACAATGAAAGGAGGAAACGGGTAGGGGGTTCAGAGTAGGGAAGTAGAGGGCAATGGGTACAGGGAAGTGAGGAAGGGGGTAGGGGACACAGGGTAGGGGAGTACAGGGCACTGGGTACAGGGAAGTGAGGAAGGTGGTAGGGGACACAGGTTAATGGAGTAGAGGGTACAGTGTACAGGAAAGGGAGGAATGGGGTGTGGGATAGGGGGTTTGGAGTACAGAACAGGTAAGTAGAGGGTACAGTGTACAGGGAAGGGAGGAAGAGGGTAAGGGGTATGGGGTACAAAGTAGAGGTATGGGTAAATTCTGCAGATTTTCGTTGAAATGAATTCAGTGGTTTTCCAGAAATAGTAGCAACTGTAAGAAAATATATGGATGCATGACGGAGAAATGTGATCACAACAGGCCACCATGATATGTTCAAAATTCTCGCAGAAAATAATGGTTTTCTTAAAAAGTGCAAACCTGTAAACGCGAGAGCCTCTGATTGTTTTCTTCAGCATGTGTTGCCCAGACTCCACATTTTTTATCAATCAAATAAGAGTTTTGAAATGATCGATGAGAAACATATTCTGATCATTGTGGGATTTTTTTATTTTGTTTTAAAACATACACAATTTATTTTTCCTGTTAGCATATGTCTGGGCCTTGAAGTCATGAAAATGGTTTCAATTGTACACTTTGCAGTAGGCCTGTAGCTTTCAAGGTTAAACATTACCCCTGCGTGCCATATTTAAGTTAAACTTGATGTTCTATTAACATTGTGAAAATACGAAGTTGTTTGTTGGAATTTGTGCACCTTCAAATCTTCATTTTTATCACCCTACACACCAGCGGAGATTCTTTCGTATATTATTACTAGTATCAAACTTGAAATATGGAACAAATCGAAGTGTCTTTTTACATGAGTACATACATTTTAAAGATTTAATTTAAAACATAACACATACATATATATTTTTCTTCCTTCGGATTATGGTAATCTTTTAGATACATGAAATATTAACATGTTGTTAGGGATATAATATCCTGAATTACTAATTACACGAGTCTACTGATAAGTTAGTGGTGTAACTGCGTGGTTCCGGCAGTAGCAACTGTCACTATTGATCTGTTTTTGTCGAGAGTAGGTGTGGCAAGTACTACAGAAGGAGTAGTATTATCGTTTGTTTACTGACACACTATGCCTATAAAAAGACACCTTGGCAACTACTCTAGGTCAGATGTTCGATATTGGGTCTCGTGAACACTTCTAACTGATGTTAATACCTTGGAATTCGCTAAATATAATTCACCTTAGAATTAACTGATTGACCAAGTGACGTAGCGGATGTATGGTTGTATAAGAATATTAATTGGCAAGGACATATGGTTGGATTTGGTTGACAACACTCATTGGTTAGACACATAGGTATATCTGAAATTCAACCATGTGTGGAGGAAAAAAAGCCGTTCCTGGTCTTTCTTTGTTGTAGCTTGATGCATGTTTCCGGCTGCCTACAACTATAGACATAACATTTAGACATAAACTAGAAACGATACTGCACCAGGAACTAGAGTCACGGACTTGTGAATGATGATATTGAAAGCTACATGTTATTTCGGGGAGAATGTAAGTAATGTGTTTCCATTGAAATCGTTACAATGTATTGATATCAAGGTCTGCATTGCACAAGTGTTGTGTTGGGAGCAAATGTACCTATAACTGCTGTTATCTCAAGATTGAAAACATTTCGAAATCGATATAGTTAAGTTATGGTTGAGATATGGTTACACTGCAATGTTGTCCCAGGCATGTAAATCAACATCGCCAGTTTTACACGCGCACAGCTGATGATAATCTCCATCGAAAACGTTAATAGGTTTGACAGAACATAAAGAGCAATGGTAAAATGCTTAGAATTTCATGACGATTGATATGTCATATCATATCTCTCAGAACGTCTGTATATCATGAGTAATTTATATTGTTCTTGTAAACAAATATTGTATCTGAATGAATGTATACATAATAATCAATCAGATAATCAAATTAAATCCTAATCAGGCAAGTACTTCATAGTAAGAGGAGCTAAACTCACAAAAGTATGGGTTTTGTGCCTAATAATTAAATATGAAAAATCGCATTATTCATTCTATCGATATAAATCTCGCTTTTCAGGATGGATAAGTACCACAACATCGTGTTCTGGTGAACTCGGTCTTTGTTTCACGATTGAACATTTTGAAGCAGTCCGTGTATTATGTCCGATATACTGATGGCCTTCAGAAAAGCTGTTAACAAAGCTAAATTGAATGAAGAGGAACAGAAACATGTCCGCCAATGCTTCATCTGTAATGAAGATTTCAAAGACCCTAGACTTCTGGATTGTTACCACACATTTTGCTTCGAGTGCATTAAAGAATATATAGACGTTAACTCCAAAGGAGATAAATTCAAATGTCCGCTATGTACAACGGAGACAAACCTCCCGCAAAAAGGACCGGACGAGTTTGAAAAGAATTGCTTCGTTGGAGATTTGCGAGCAGGCGATGGAAAGGGCGGAAATGAGAAACAATCATGTGATGTATGTTATAAAGCAAGGGCAACATCATTTTGCTACGAATGTAACCAGAACTATTGCCAATTTTGTGTTTCTTTTCACGAAAAATTTCAAATCACTCAGGATCATAACGTTGCGGGACTGGACGAAACAGGGACACGAAAGGTGAAACGAAAGGTGAAATGCCCGACACACGAAAAGAACGAGATTCAGTATTTCTGTGAGCAATGCAAGAGTCTTATTTGCGTTGACTGCATGATGACCACGCATAAACACCACAAATCTCGCGATGTTGTGGAGGTAGCCAACGAATTTAGACGTGATTTGGCATTAGAAATCAACAAAGAGGAATATTTTCAACACCTCGAAGCTTTGAGTGATTATAGCAAAAATATGAAAAAGAAACGTGAAGCAAATGATGGAAACGAAGATAGGCTGATGAAGTCTGTTGAAGAACAGCTGGAAGCCTTTCAAAATGTTTTAAATGATATAAAACTGGACTTCATTAGTGAGATTTCCGATACAGGAATGGCTATTCAAAACGAGGCAAAGGATGGAAGGAATACAATGGAAAGACGATTCAAATCCTTCGCGGCAATTTATTTCTTTAGCAAGCTTTTGCTCGATCAAGCTGATGACACAGCAGTTGTATCTCACACAGTAAATCTTAGAAAGCGTCTGGAGACCCTTAGTGCTGACAATACAAGTAGAAAGAAAATGGAATCGGAAAGTGGCATCGCCTTTGAGCCAGGCAAACTGGATAAATCTATATTGAAAGAATTATTTGGTAAGCTACACGATCCCAGCTCAGAAGAAAATGAAAAATCAAATGATGAAAAAGCAACTGAAAAACCATTATTGATATGCAAATTTGAATGTCCACCTGGGGACTGTGTCGTTTCTGGCATAGCTCCAACCGATAATGATATGGCATGGGTTTGCATGGGGGCTGAATCGGTTTTGCACTTGTTCACTCTAGAAGGAGCCTGTAAAAAAACGGTATCGTTTAGTCATGTGTTAGACGATGTGACTTACATGAGTGGACGAGGTTACCTCACGTCCAACGGGGCAAAAATGGTCCGTGCGGTGGATGCGAATGGTCGAAAATCTGTATACACAAAAGCAGAAATGTGTGTTAGAGGTATAGTAGCAGACACAACAAAAAACCTGCTTTTCGTTAGCTGTGTTGAAAACGACGTGTTCTTTGATGGCAAGCTTGACGATATTTCATCCATAATTTCTATAGAAAAGAATGAAGGAATTGCAAGCATACCAATGAGCCGTGACGTTCCGTATCCTGCAAGACTGGCTTTAAATAACAATAACATTATCATTTCTGATTGGGTAGCACAGGCTGTTATCATACAGGACAACCAAGGTAAAACAACGGCATGCTACCAGGGAGACAAAGATAACGAAGGAAAAAAAACTGACTTCAATCCAAGAGGCATATGTGTGGATGAAAACGGATACATTTATGTGGTCGATATTGAGACAGACACCATTCAAATGCTGGACTCTACAGGAAAATATCAGAAAGATTTTCTAAACAAAGACGATGGATTAGAAAGTCCTTGGTCTGTCGCGTGTGATGCAGCTAGTCGACTCTGGGTCGGCTCTCAAAATGGAACCATAATGATATTTAACTTGTCCTTGACAGGCACATCTGGTTCTTCTGAAAGTGACAAAACACGGTCATCGACTCCGGATCAGAGAGGTTTGTCAGGAAACAAGAGCAGATCAGACACTAGCTCTAAAGCTGGAAGTCGTAACGGGCACTCGAGAGGCTCTACCGGAAGTAACGAGAGCGGAAAATGATAGACATGGTATTTTTAATTATACCAACGACGTGTGAAGTATTCAGCAAGGATATTTTTTTATATTTGATATTAAATATATTTCATGATTATGACATGATATTTAATAACTATCACAAGAGGAAAATATACATTTAACGGGAACTCATTACATTTCCTTTGTTTATTTTTGTAGTCAGGTTTGTCAAGTAAATAATTACTAAAGTCTTCTGTGATCCGCACTTTTTATTTAGACATTGTAAAGAAACATGAATTTGTAGTACAAAGAATGGAACTTGCAATACAAATGTATTGTTTGCTTTTAATAGCATGAATAATATAATATAATATAATAGTACTCATATACAGTGACTAGACTACTTACTAGGGAATCAGGTGTGTGATGGGTGCCGGTCAGGTGCCCAGTGAGTGGACTGGCCAGGTGAAAAAAGATAGTGGACAGTGCACCGCATGCGCTACTCATTCACTCGCTTACACAAATATCATTCACAGCCCGTGCTTAAAACTCGCGCTGGTAACATTGTTTAACAAGTTCACCCGGTTACACTTTAATAAAGAAAAGCATGAATAAAGGCGATTCAACATAAATTATGAGGCTTTTGATGAAAATTAGGGAAATATTAGAGCTACCATTGACGCCAGATAGTTCGACGTTACGCCTGACAACAAGACAACGCTGTTTCAATAGGCTGGTTTTTATTATATTGTACCATTTTATGTTAATAACTAGTAAGAGTCGCTTAAACATGTTTTATATACAAAGTTGGAGAAAATCAGAAAAGTTCACTTGGAATATTTCAATTTCAATTACAGCAAATTTTATTCCTCAAAAAGGGCAAAGGCATAGAGCATCAGGCATTGCCTATTCAAGCTTTCTCCAAGCAACTTCTGGATGGCAATACAAGTGAATTATTAAACACATATAGACAATACATAATAGATCAGTATATCATAGTTTCACCATTTCCCCACTGGAATATATACAATTACGTTTAGTCAAATATTTTAGTGCCTATGATATATTCTGAGATACATTGCAATAAGAATACATTTACTTCTTCATCAAATTCATGACACCCTTGAATTAATACATTAATATTAAAATGATCATTGGTAATATTTTGGTTTATCAACTAATTTCATAGAATAACTATTGAATGGTTGTAGAGTAGACAGGCCAAGAAGTAATGTTCTGCAGATTCTTCGCCTAAATTAAAAGAACATAATGGAGAATCTTTTGAGTGATCAAGAAAGAGATCAGAGTTCAAATTACTGGCTTCATTCCTAAGTTGAAAGAAAGAGATTCCCAATTAAATGGGCAGTGCCTCTGCGCAATCCTGTAATAATTTTAGCAGCTTCTAAATGAAATGATTCTAACTGTTGCTTAGATTGTGCAGTGCAGTTGTCCCATAACATATCTGCATACTCTAATATCGGCATAATATATGTTCTCTAAATTTTCAAAAGTTTTTTTTTCATATTTCTTTTTTAGTGATTTTAATACATTTATTCTTTTAAATGATTTCCCATATATATACAAACACGAAAAAGAAACGCCGGGTACACTAAATATACTACAAATGATTTATTGCTTGGCCTAGAATATTGACACTCGGTCAGGTTGATGTGTTGTTCGCAGTCACTAGGTACACGTGTTTAAAATCACACAATACCTGACCTCCGCGCTCCGTGCGAGGCACGTGCTAAAATACAAGAATCCCGTGCAGGGGAAAGTCATTGAGTTCGCCAATGGAAATTTTCAGTCTATTTGATACTGTTCAAGTATTCAGATTGATTTTTCAAAGTTTGATTCGAATTAAGCAGATTACATCCATGCCACGATTGACGGAAGTCCAGCGGGGACATGCTATATGAATGCTTTTGCAGGGTCAGGGCCAACTTCAGGTTGCTGCACATTTTGGTGTGCATATTCGGACAATTCAACGTCTTGTCCAACGTGTGCGAGTGACGGTGAGGGTCATCGACCGACCGCGAAGTGGACGTCCGCGCGTCACGACGCCACATCAGGATCGGTTTATATAAATTCCATAATACATAGAATTTATTGACAGTTTAATAAATTCCATAATACATGTAAGATTCTGTTTATCACATAACCAATTAAAATGGAAAATCGCCAGAACACTACAATTTATTTCCACTATGCAATCAGCTGTTTCTATATAGGTCAAAACCAACGCACAGTAATCATAGTTTTATCCATCCGTGTTGCAAATAGTACCTTTTTTCAAAGATTGAATAAAAGATTGTTGTGTTCCAAAATAATATCGACAAAGTAAAGCATTTAAATTCTGTTTAATGCCAAAATTACTTTAAAAAATCACACAAAAAAATCTTCTGGAAATTCACTTGGTATTGGTAACATGACGTCACTCGCCTCGTCATCACGGGTCATCAGGTTCGGCCTAACTGCTCCAGTTACTGCGTCACTGTCACTTTCAATGATAGCTTTTCATTTATTTCTGGTAACTCAAAAAATGTATACAAAAGTTTCATGTCATACAAAGTTTTGCTCAACGTATTCTTGTTTGATTGATCCTGTATAAACTTCCCCACCTCATCTTCTCTGACTGAAACGACTTGGTTCAGGGGCAACAGGACCGCCATCCGGAGCGGTCGTCTGCTGTTGGGAGGGATCTACCACCTTTTCAATAGGATCGCGCTCAAGCTCAATTTGAAAGTCAATCCCACACAATTCAACATTATAAAATACAGCAAACCCCCGTGGGATTATTTCCTTCACCACACCAGTCCCCTTGTAATTAATAAAAAAACTGTGTCGCCAATGTTGATCTGGTCAGCCATATTTTACTACAGTTTGTTGTCGTAGTAAATGTGGTGTTAGCCAACACATTTTATGATACAGACTATACTTATAGTTAGGTCAATATTGCAGTATAGTGTTCTGATATAGAGTATAGGACAGCCTCGTTTTAAGAGAGAGCTCGACGGCTGCCATGATGTAAACACCAGTGCTGAATAAATGTCCAGTGTTCCTGCAAAATACATGTCCTCCTCGTTGTAATCAATAACAGAACAGTAAATAAAAGTAGTACGCGCGCGGGCGTATGAATACGTTCCCACGGTTTTGACCAATCAGCAGACCCCAAACCTTTATTACACATGTGTATTACCATCATTATGACATGGGCGTATGACATGGGAAAACGGGTCGGTTATGTGATAAAAGACTTTCTCACTTACGTAATCGCCATCTCACAGCTACCGAAACTGCAAATAACACTATAGGCAGTCATAACCGTCATATTCATCCTGATACGGTTCGAAACCGATTACGCGTCAATGGCCTAAGAGCCCGACGTCCCTATGTTGATCTGCCCCTAACTCCTGCGCGTCGCCAACGACGATTGGCTTGGTTACAAGCACACTCGCCCAGAAATTTTCCTATGAGGCAATAGAGACGGGTATTCTTCACTGACGAATCCCGGTTCACTCTCTACCGTTCGGACGAGCGACGTCGTGTATATCGACGTCGAGGGGAACGTTACATCGACGCGTGCGTCGCTGAGCGAGATAGGTTTGGCGGTGGTTCAGTATGTGTTTGGGGTGGTTTCTCCTATGGGTTTAAATCACCCCTGATCGTGATTGACGGTAATTTAACCGGCGTAAGGTATAGAGACGAAATCCTTCGCCCAGTTGCCGTGCCATGTGTGCAAGCACGGAACCTGATATTCCAGCAAGACAATGCCCGGCCCCTTGTCGCTAGAGTTTGTCAGCAATTTCTTGCCCACAATAACGTAATCCCAATCGATTGGCCAGCATTCAGTCCAGATTTGTCTCCAATTGAGCGTTTGTGGGACGAATTGGATAGGAGAGTTAGGAGACGTCCAAATGCCCCCACTAATCTGGTCCAGCTCACACGTGCCTTGCATGAAGAATGGAATAACATCCCCATTGCAAGAGTTAACACCCTGGTGAATTCCATGCATAGAAGAATCAGGGCTGCGACGGCTGCACAAGGAGGACACACAAGATACTGAAATGTCCGGCCGTGTTGCGCAATACAAGTAAGGTCATCGCTAAAAGGGGGGTATTTTTGACATAATTAGCATTGATAATAGATAGAACCTTCAACAAATGGTTCCAAATAGATGAAATTGTATACAAAAATGAATGAAATAATGTAACATTAAATTATATTATTAAAAGAATCTTTTTAGGTTACACGGCGTTTCTTTTTCGTTTTAGTATATAATTTACATGATGAATCCATTTACCATCTTAAGAAAAAATAACACCTAAATGTTGATGAGTTACACTCTAGTGAACTCGGACATTATTAAATAATATATCTGGGTGTATTATATATATATTTTTCCTGGTAAATTTCATTGAAACAGTTTTAGAAGGATTAGAATTAATATCCAACTGGTTACCCCAAGATCTAATATTCAAAAGATTTTCTGAAATTTTATTTGCTATTTCAATATTGTTATTTTCAACCCTTAGTCTGATAGTAGTAGTAAACCAAGGTTTGTCATTTGGTCGTATTGTAACTGAACAATGGGGTACATGTTCTTCAATTTGTTTATTTATGGTATAATCAATATATTATTGAAATCTTTTGCATCATTGATCTGGAAAATGGAAATCCAGTCAATATTACTTAAATTAGCATAAATCCTCTCAATGTCAGCACCATCATATTCAAATAATGTTTTCTTGTATGCAGTAAGTTTATATACCGAATATGAGATGCTAAATTTGATAAGACAATGATCACAACTAGTGGGAGAAGGAACAGAAGCCTCATTAATTAACCTATTGTTGTTAGTAAGAACAAGGTCAATAGAGGCAGTCGTGGTCGGTGTAATTCTTGTCGGTTCATTGATTAAACTGGTTAAATTATATTTCGTAAGTAGTTGACCTAGATGAGAGTATGGCTGAAGAGCTATCATATCTACATTTGTGTCAACTGTTAAAATTACATCAGTAACACCGTCATCAAAAACTTAATCAAACATACCATCAGCTTTTTGCCAATATTCAATTGTAGATTTAGGTCGGTAAATGCACCCAAGGAGTACCTAATGGTTGTTAACTAAAACATCTATCCAAACAATTTCTATATCATCACGTTCTAGATCCTTTCTACACTTGCTAACAACAATATTCTTTGTATATATACTAATTCCATCCCATAAACCTAACTGGCTATCCTTTTGGTAAAAATCATAAGAAAAGCTGTCTAGTGTAAGAACATCAATGAATTAGGATTAGTTTCTGTAATACACAATATATCACTTTCGGAGAGTTAGCTTTCAATTTTTTTTTCTAATTGATCTAACATTCAGATGAGAAATTTGAAGATTGCGTAGAGGACCAGGATTTAATTCAATAGCAATACTCCATAACTAAAGAAATACTATAATCGAACAACAACATTGTTTTCAAGAAAAGATAAACCATAAGTACAAAGTATCTCAGAAAATATACAAGATACACTGTGCAGTATATTAATTGCACGCACCTCGTACACGTAATTAAGTATGGATAAACCATCAGCCAATATGTAAGTGCTACTGTACCAAGTGGTACACGTGATAAATGGAGGACAAAATATGACAAAGATAAATTATTACTTGGGACGAGACACATTATATACAATATTACATATATATTGATATACAGAACCAACAAAGGCATAAACTTGGTACGTCAAAAACTGCTAAGGGCTGATTTATATGATACTTATTAAATGTTACTTTTTTCATGAGTCGGAAAGAAAAAAAAATCTGTTAATTGCCAGCTGTGTAAATCATCCCAGGTAATCTGCCACTACACTTTGAATGGAATAATTCCATTATGGATAAATAAATCAGGTTGCTAGCGCCATATAGAGCTGACAGACGATGGATGATACGAGACGAGCAACCAAGCTGTCCCATCGTGTTAAAAATGTAGTTTCGGGATTTAATGTCATTGCTTTATAATGATTCATTTGAATTAAAGATATGATCAATGGATTAAGCATGCGATACCTCACTGCGCATGCTCTCGGTTTATACGTTATAGTATTATTTGGACAATTTCAGTATGAAAAAGTGTAATTGGTATGAATCCGTTGTATACAGTCACAACAAATCATACGTGACGGCCAAAAGCGCTCGTCAGCCACACAGGTGTTGAATAAAAAACGCGCACACTGTAAATAGGGCCATTCCATTATGGAGAGGTAAATCAGATGTATGTGCCCTGTAAAATAAGTAGACATGCAGATGAAAAACATTCAGGACAAGCCATCACACTGTTCAACCAGATGGGTGCAATAATGAATAGTCAATCGAGTGTGTTTTTCAGGATCCTATTACCAGTGGATTAAACACAATATATCTCAATACTCATGTGTGTGGCACTATAAATTATGTACGTTTTAGTATTATTATAACAATTCCAGTATGAAAGAGGGTGTCGTTTTAATGGACCTATTTTTTTATAATCACAAAAGACCATCCGTAACGACCCACAGCGAAGATCAGCCAGACAGGTATTAAATCAAGTATGCGTACACTGGAAATGGGACCATTCCATTATGGAGAGGTAGATCAGGTCGTACGTGCCACCATCAATGTCACTCGAGCGATGGTCCCAAAACACGGATGCCTAAACATGGTATTATCACATGGGAGAGACATATGGCCAATCGCTTATAGGGTATCGTCACTCAATTGACGGTCCCTTCTGCACATCTCCGGCCTCACTGAGCATGCCCAAGATACAAACACTTTCAGTATATGACGGCTGCGAGAGTCACATAGCTCTAAAACATGATAAATCTAATGTCATTGACAAAACAATTTGACTTAAAACTACATAGTAAAGTGGTAAGTACAGGTTAACTTTCATTGTTTTGAAAGATGCAACACAACATTTCTAAAGGGTTGTGAAGTACAGATGTTTGAACCAGCAACACTTCAGTCACTAGCTAGATAATCTACTTTTGATTAAAGGGACATTCACACAAGCCAAGGCTAGGATCATCTTAAACAATTACATATCGCTACTTGAATTTGTGTATCTGAGTACAAGGACATGAAAATTTGCATTATAAAGTCCACTGTATTTGAACTTAAGTAGGGCAAAGCACAACTTTTGTGAGGGTAACTGTCATGTCATATTATTGTACATGCGTTTATTTTCTCATGATGTCATTTGTATTAATGATGCAAATTATTTTATAACATATTACAGCCATGTTAATTATGTTTATCAGAAGAGGTTACTGGTTTACAGAATTGTTATCGGATGTTTTTAACATCTATGCCTTTGTTGAATCTTATTTTACAACCTTTAGTCTGGGCATTCGCAGATGGAAATTTTCAGTATTGGTAATATTCAGAAACACAAACTACTTCATTGGTGATGCGGTTTTGGTTGAGACAAAATGTAGAATGTATCATGTATGTTATGAAAAAGTTTCATCACTCAAACTTTTTCAGAAAAAATATTATCTTAAGTCCATTATTAACCTTATGTACATATATACCAGAGATTATATATTCAGATTCATTTCAGATGGCTACCAGGGATATGATGGGGAGCACATCAGGAGTTTGGATACTTGAAAGCTTGATGTGATGTTGAGATCTTGTAGATGGCATCCTTACAACATCACTGACTGATTATTTCTGCAGTGTTTCTCAAAGACTAAGATATACACAATTTGCCTGTTATAAGTGGTAAGTTCTGGTATTGATGTAATACACTTGGCATTAGATAAAATAATGGTACTGGATTATGTTAACTACTGTATGCACATGAGTTTTCTCCATATACTCTGGATTCCATCCTTAGTAAGACAATCTTGAACCATGTCATGTAAGGCAACAAGATAGCCGAAGAATAACCAAGATATTTGAGGAGTTCATATCATTATCATTGTTTCTCTAGAGTTAAACATATTACTGGAGGTACATTTCTCAAACGTCTTATGCAGATTTGGGCCTAGTTGTGCCCATGTAATTTTGAGACGGATCAGTGAAACAAAATGGCCGACAACCTTGGATTTTGACAGTTGAAGTTTGATATCATTATATCTTGAACATTAAATTATAGATATATCCCAGACTTAACTTATTAGTAAAGTTACTCCCTTTCTCTAGTTGTGTTCATTCAATGTTGAGGCAGATTGAAAAACAAGATGGTCGACATGTGGCAGTCTTTGCTTTGACAGTTGAAGTTTGTTGTGCTTATTTCTTGAGAGGACTACTGAATGGATCTCTCAAATTTCATAAAAAGGTTCTTTCTGGTCCCTAGTTGTACCTTTTAATTTGTGTTTGATCAGAAAATCAAAATGGCTGACAGGTTTCCATGTTGGATTTGACAGTAAAGAAGGGAAAATATGTTATAGAAAGACCATCAAGTTGAAACTACCAACTCCAAACATAATTTAAAAGAAACATTAGATCAAACTTCATCATTTTGTTTTTTTAACTTCACTAATGAGGGTCCATTTACTTGAATCCCAATTCATACAGAAAACAGTTGGCTGTCAGGCGTGCAGTGATACCGTGGATATAATGATAAGTGATCCTAAGCAGTAAGTATCTGTCTATACTCTGGAGTTTATACTAAAAATTATTTTGAAATATACTTTTTATGCCAATATATGTCAGTATGTTTGTCTTTTTGTCAGTACACAATTAGATAAAAGTACAATTTGTACGTAATCGTGTCAAATTAGACACTGGTAATTTTGTTTGACGATGTTTCAATGTACCAGAGTTGGTGTGCGTCTAGGAGAACATAAAATCAAAGCTTAGAACGGTAGGTATGGATATTTAGAATAAGACAGTCAACAATATTACAATTTAGATGAGCAATGGAGATGAGAACTTTCTTTAATGCATCTATCAGAGTGATCAATCCATATATAAAATATAGTTAATGACGATACGCAAGTGATAATATAAAGAAAATTGTTTAAAAAAAACACACAAGAAAACTTAACTTTTTCTTGTGTTTTTTTTTAACAATTTATACACATATATATATATATATGTGTGTGTGTGTGTGTGTGTGTGTGTGTGTGTGTGTGTGTGTGTGTGTGTGTGTGTGTGTGTGTGTTTTGCATATATGTATGTTTGTGCGTGTTTGTAAATATATGTAAATTTTGATTCATTTCAAAACAATAGGTCTAGCAACTTACTACCTCTTATATATATATATTTATTTGGCACAGTGTATTTCTAATGATGTACACACCATTCATCAGAATGGGATATATGCAATGAATTCTACCTTAATGGAGCACAGTGAACAACGAAACAAAGCATCTAGTGAACTAGAAGTCACAGAAATGTATTGTTAACTGTTTGCCTGACTTCAAAATTTTTTTCCGCAATATACGACAACATGTCCACTTGTGAAAATTCAAACTGAAAGTCTCTAATCACAACAAATTAAAGAACGCCATGATACCTTGAGTATGGAGATATTGATCACTAAACAAAATATTCATTGTTCTGACATCAGTGACAGTATTGGCACACTTGGGAAATATTTTGGCGTTTAAGTAATGGAAAAACAAAGTTTATCTTTGAACAATCCTACAAGTATGTCGTCATGTTTGTATATAAAAAAGACACTGACTTTCTTAACAGGGTTCTATAAGCAAATGATATTATTGACATTTTGACAACTTTTGTTGCTAAAATAGGCCTATGATCTTCAGTATGTAACAAAAAAAATGAATATTTCGAACATGAAATATATTGATTATGGTAGCAAAGGGACAGATATTTGGGAAAAATGAAAGATGATTCGAGATATTTAGATTCCTTTTGTCTCAAAATGACAAGGAATTATGACAACAACTTTAACAAAAATCATTATTCTCGATCCGAAACTAACATTTAATTGCATGTATAGTATTGTTCTGAAGTTACGATCAATTGTTGTCTCCTGTATAGATCAAATGCAATAGGGTTTTGATACTCTATAGTATGCCTGTTGGGTCTGATGTGAATCTCATTTAGATACGTGACACTACTTACTTGGATTGACCTTGATTTACATTGAGGGTGTCATCGGTTAAGCACGCTTACACTTCAGCAACACTTTGTCTTATTAACACTTTTTTGGGGGAATTTCTTTGTAGATCTTTTCTTTGTTCGTATTTTACCCTTGTGTTATCGAATATGTGTTAACATAATGCTGCACAACCAATGGTTGTCAAACACGCCGTGTAAATTTTGTTTCCTGCTTTCAAGTAAATCATTTTTTTCAAAGTTTTGAATAATGAATAATTCAAGAGAAAAATAACCATATTCCACATGTTTCGTTCAAAATAAAAAAGAACTCTTTTGAAGTTGAATCGACCTGTTCTGTACCCATGTGCGTTTTCTTCACGTCATCAGTTGGGGCGTAGGGTTTGTGAAATGAAGTAAATAAATATGTAAAACTAAAGTGAAGTTTGTTCCGTGTGGTGATGAGTGGTGATGTAGAAGTCCAAACTCTGTTCGGGAGTTGTAGGTTCATTGAAATGTAGGTTATGGAGGAATGGAACACTCACATACCTTCAGGAGCCGATACATACTGGCTAGAAATATGGTCGTATTTATGCTAAAAGTGTTGGTTAACTGATAAAGTGATATTACATATTAGCTAACAGGTAAACAAGGATTGAATAATACACGAGTTATTGACATGGTCTTGCACACATAAATGACAATAGATTCGGCTGTTTACAACGACATAACGTTACACTGACCTTTATACACACTTCTTAGATAGGCTTCAGGTAATGATTTACATAACCAGGGAACAAATTAATGCATCAACATGCTTAGTAGATCAGCAACGACAGAATTTATTTTGCCCCTGGTCAATTCATAATTGGTCACAGAAGATGTCAGTAATAAATTAAATCTGACAGATACATTATGATGAAACATCTGACATGTGTAAAACTGAACACAATTTTGATAATTTTATTAATTTACATATTAACTTTTGATAGTTAAAAATTGATACATTCATAAATGGAGATACACTGTATCATAACCCAATACAATTTGTAACTAGAAAGAAATTGGTTTTATATCTTCAAAGAGAGAAAAAACATAAAAAAAAAATCCAAATAAAAATATAATTCGGTCAAACTTCACACTGTCAGCCAATGAAAATATGCTTGTAAACTTTAATCATATAGCGAGTATGGTATAACATGTGAATTTATGCAACTATTAAAATGATTAATTGATACATTTTGAGTTGAAAAGCATTCGTTTTTTCTAGCGGAAAATATGTGTCCGTTAATATGTCCTTGTTTTATTTATTTTTATGGTAATGTATACCTCAGATTTAGCTCACCTGTCCAAAGAACGGTCACGGGCCGTCTGTCATGCGTCTGTCTAGAGGAATCTCATTAAAAGCTATGATAGTCAAATAAATCTATGACAGCAAAAACAAGTCCATTTCTTTGAAAATCAACGAGTTAACATCTGTGACAGATTTCACTTGTGACCGCCAACACTTCCATATCACTAACAGTCAACAGGATTGTCTTTTAAACAACCGACAATCTACATACACGACAGCCAACAAGTCTATACCTGTGACAGCAATGGCAGTGATCAAGTCTACATCTATGAAAGACCGAAAGTCTATATCTATAACAACAACATGTCTACATGTATGACAGACAACAAGTCTACATCTATGACAGACAACAAGTCTACATCTATGACAGACAACGAGTCTTTATCTATGACAGACAACAAGTCTAAATTTGTGACAGACAACAAGTCTACATGTATGACAGACAACAAGTCTACATCTATGACAGACAACAAGTCTACATCTATGACTGACAACAAGTCTACATGTATGACAGACAACAAGTCTACATGTATGACAGACAACAAGTCTACATCTATGACAGACAAGAAGTCTATATCTATGACAGATAACAAGTCTACATGTATGACAGACAACAAGTCTACATCTATGACAGACAACAAGTCTACATCTATGACTGACAACAAGTCTACATGTATGACAGACAACAAGTCTACATCTATGACAGACAACAAGTCTACATCTTTGACAGACAACAAGTCTATATCTATGACAGACAACAAGTCTGCATGTATGACAGACAACAAGTCTACATCTATGACAGACAAGAAGTCTATATCTATGACAGATAACAAGTCTATATCTCTGACAGACAACAAGTATATATCTACATGTATGACAGACAACAAGTCTGCATGTATGACAGACAACAAGTATCCATCTATGACAGACAACAAGTCTACATGAATGACAGACAACAAGTCTACATCTATGACAGACAACAAGTCTATATGTATGACAGACAACAAGTTTAAATCTTTAACAGCGAACGAGTCAATATCTATGACAGTGATAGTCAGCAAAGCTGCATCTTTGGCAAATATATCTGTAACACCCAGACACTCTCCATTGAAGGCAGATTTTGCTGTCAACAAGTCCATATTTAGGACACTTACCCACACTACATCAATAATAATCAGTAAATCTTGACCTGTGATAGATTGGCATATACATATATGACAACATACCAGTATTGATTGGCAACATGTGCACATCTGTAACAACCACCTCGATCAACATCGATGAATGTAAACAAGTTTTCATCTATGATACAATTATTCATCAATGACAGCACAACAGATCTGCGTTAAAGGACTGTGTCAAGAACACCCCTAACTGCCCCTAAAGGCCCCTAACTGCCAGTGCTAGAAAAGAAGTATATGTGTTTATAAGGGAAACATATAAAACTCTGCAAAAGTCGCTTTTAGGACATTTCAATTCTAACGTCTATGACATTTGAAACTATGACTGTATCTCTAAAAGGCATATATCATCTTAAAGATGAATGCTTTTTCCTCAAAATGAGGTATGCATCTGAACTTTTACTTCTCGAAATGTACCCAAAATCGATCACAATACACGTAAAATATCCAATTAGAGATAGGTTGAAACGAACTCATAACCCACTTCACTGAAAATCAGCTGATGAGTTTGAATAGTACGACAAAACGCTTCCTTTCTCTAGAAATATGAACTAAAGACAACTAATTTACGTATTGTAGTGTTGGTCCTCAAAGCGATTCTTTTATTCAGTAACAAAGACGACCAGCGAAACGCGCAAAAATCAAACTGATGCTTATCAAATTAAAGTGCTTTATAGCGAAATATTTACTACATGCTGACTGTGGTCGATGTCGCGTGAGTGGTTGGAACGGTTGGACAAGCAAGAAAAACGCCAGGAACAGATCGGGAACGAGGTGGGACTGCGGAATATTTAGCACGTACAGTTTGGCAGGTCCAGTCATAGTGTTCAGAATTTAGCGTAAAGCAGGCTCGATGCAATTAGATATTTCCGAAAATGTTGGCGATATGCATTGTCTCTAAATAGATTTGATATCATAGAGAACTTTGCCATCCTTTCAGTGTCAGAGACTATCTCTTGAGAAATCTACATACTGATCTCAGTCAAAATTTTCAGGTCATTGACAGATCCGAATCCATGCGTTCATATTGCTCCTCTGAGTGCTAGAAGTCAACTTTTATTTTTCTCTACCAGCTTAGCGACCAGCTTTGGTCTAGCTAACGAGAAACTAAGTATCTTGTCCCATGATCCGCAGGATTTTATCTTTTATCTGCTGATATATACTTCTGTTGAACAGGTTTTTAAAATATTGATATCTTATTCACACGATCGATAGTATATTTGTAAATCGAGTCTCATTCTTTATTTAGTCAAGCACTCCTCTTCTGAATAAAGCATCACTCTTGCTTGGGATGGTGACAATTCGTCACGTTTCCACTGATAATGAAATTAAAGCGAAACATTCGACTCTCTCACTACATTGATGGCATACTTAACGATCAAATGCTGACTTTATTTTCGTTCTTTTTTTTTTCAAAGGGAATGTAAGAATTGACCTTGACAATTAGGAAACAAACTGAAAAAGACGACATTGGAAATTAATTAGTTTTTCTTTAAGCAGATATGATACATATTAGATATTATATCGGCTCATGAAATCTTTAGGGGTCAAAGGAGGCGATGTTTTTTTGTTTTTTGTTTTTTGTTTTTTTTTTCATGATTGTTAGCATGACCTTGGGGATTTGGTATCGGTCGGTCTCATAGGAATCTAAATGAAGTACATAGTCGCAAACTTTACGATTTTTTAATCTTGATGATAAATATCATATATATCACAAATTGTTGTGTGATAAAACACAGCTTTGAGTAGGACATCAGGGGCTCAAAATTATGGTCATACGATATTGTCTACAATATATGAATTCACGAGTCATGAATTTTTATAGTATCCACTCCCACTAATATTGTTATTTGTGAAAATAATTTTGTATAAGAATGAAAAGTATTACTAAACGAAACGCATATCCTTCCGGTTTTATTGTTGTTGATACCAGGGATATACATGTGCACACTAGCAGTTTAACGTATGGAGACGTTTCATGGCTGAAGGGATCTACCTGTACAATCAGCGATATTCTACGACCACCATTAATAATGTATTTAGAAGCGACTGCTCTGAAGCGTCTTTGTGGTGCAGGCAACATTTATTTTCAGAAATCAATATTAGTGTCTGAATAGTCAATATATACTCTCAAAAATATGTAAACCTTTGAAGTGCCTCGGAGAACCTAGCATACTTACCCTGACGCCAAAGGGCTATTTTGCACTTGTACCATAATTTCGTGAAAGGTACGTGAAACAATGACTAAACTTCTAGTTGGTATTATCTTCTTCCGATTTGATGGTAGATGTAACATTTACCACCAGACTGTTAATATACTTATGGGAACTAACTGTGCCCCTCTCTTAGCTCATATATACGTGATTTTCATACGATGCTGAATCTATCGAAAATCTTATCAAAACAGACCAGAAAAGCCTAATGCCATTACTCTCACATTTACCTACACTGATGATGTATTCTGACTAGATTTTTTTACCGTATCCATCGTATATAGCCACCAGAGTTGAAAAAAGAACAAGAATCCCCTTTCACTTCAGTCGCTTACCTCGATCTTTTCCCACAACGATACCAACAGATGCAGCTTTCCACCAAACTGCATGACAAAACAGATGCTTTCAATTCCCCAATGTGAATGTTCTTTTTCTAGAAAACAACATGCGTGCTTCTGTAACCAATGGTGTTGCCTTATATGATATGATCTAAACATTCCTGGTTGATCCGTTATAAACCAAAGGCAACAAAGAAAATATCAACGTGTAAACAAAAATCTTAATTCAAACTAAAAAACGATAAAATAGGGCAAAATATGCACAACTGAAATATTTACACGGAGACTCGTGAAACCCTACAGAGAGAATAAGTCACACAAACCGGCACCAAACATATTGAATTTCATTCTTCACGCTACATATATATGTATTGCCGTTCGCGTTTCTTTAATGAAAAAAAAGTCTCATAAAAGAGTAACTATGGACTTCTTACATTTGAAAACAATGTTAGGTAGTGATAGTAGTGAAAAAATCAATTGTTTTAACAGTTCTCGTTTGAGAAGGTGACATTATTTCCGTGTGTAGTATTACAAAAGTCTCCGCTATATATGTACTGTGGTTGTCTGCTGAATAATAGAACATGAACACGTGCCGTGACAAATTATCTGGAATCGATAAACAGTCGGAATACATTTTTCACGTAGACAAGATCGCATTAATTTTATCGTGAAACATTGAAAGGTCGATTAAAAGTAAGATAACTTTTGTCTAAATGGTGTCAGGATATTTCAATGAAATAAAAATGTCATACATGTACCTTATTTCAAAATGCTTAAGTAAATTGTTTACAGTGATCGGTATATGGACCGAACTAATGCGGAACATTGATTGTCCAACAGATGGTGACAAGTTCTGTATTGTTCTGTATCAATAATTCTCGTCCCAAATAAACTAAATTATTGATATAAAATGTTGTCAACAACCCCATTGCACACGTTATTTTTTTAACCTTTTGTTATATTAGCCTGAAGCTATTCCTTTCATGACGTCAAATTCAAAGACACATTCCCACATGGTTTTTGATGAAAAGATTACCATTACATGTATCTTGTTGCAAAGTCAAAAAGTGATGGCGAGTTTAAAAGAAATATTAAAAACAGGAAGTTGTTTCATATGGACTGTGATATCTTTTACAACTTCTGCAGAATCCACCTTGCTGTTATGTTATAAATCTAATGAAAGACGGTTTTAAGTTTTCAACACAATTACAGAATCGATTGTAGTAATATTTGATGGGGTCTACATTTACATCGATATTATATCTGATAATGAAATGGAAGCCTTCCAAGTCAGAAAAAACGATAATTTGTCTATATATAGATAGTGTCGACAGCTGCTATGGCAACTCGATGACGCTTTTACAGTGTCATCACACAGAATTGCATAGCTTCGATTCGGTATCATGACCTTCCAGCCGGTCACATCATTATAACAATGAACTCAATACCGTCCCAATCAGAGGATACCAGGAACACAAGACTGGCTTGGCTTGGAGAACAGTACCGGTGAACAAACCGTATCACCAAGGCAAAGCAAAATGTTTAATGACGTTAAGTTAAGGAAAACACTTATAGAAAATATAAATTAATTAATAAATTAATAAAAGCATTAACGTTATCAATTCACTTAATTGTGTTTTCTGATATCTGTAGTTTTAAATTAGAATAAAAAGGTGTTCTGGTGACAGCCGTCTTTAGGTGTTGTAAGGTGTTCTTGTGACAGCTGTCTATGGGGATGTGTTGTAAGGTGTTCTTCTGACAGCTGTCTATCGAGGAGTGTTGTAAGGTGTTCTTGTGACAGCTGTCTATGGGGATGTGTTGTAAGGTGTTATTGTGACAGCTGTCTATGGGGATGTGTTGTAAGGTGTTATTGTGACAGCTGTCTATGGGGATGTGTTGTAAGGTGTTATTGTGACAGCTGTCTATAGGGATGTGTTGTAAGGTGTTATTGTGACAGCTGTCTATGGGGATGTGTTGTAAGGTGTTATTGTGACAGCTGTCTATAGGGATGTGTTGTAAGGTGTTCTTCAGTCAGCTGTCTATAGGGATGTGTTGTAAGGTGTTCTTCAGTCAGCTGTCTATCGCGGGGTGTTGTAAGGTGTTCTTGTGACAGCTGTCTATAGGGATGTGTTGTAAGGTGTTCTTGTGACAGCTGTCTATAGGGATGTGTTGTAAGGTGTTCTTGTGACAGCTGTCTATAGGGATGTGTTGTAAGGTGTTCTTCTGACAGCTGTCTATCGAGGAGTGTTGTAAGGTGTTCTTGTGACAGCTGTCTATGGGGATGTGTTGTAAGGTGTTATTGTGACAGCTGTCTATGGGGATGTGTTGTAAGGTGTTATTGTGACAGCTGTCTATAGGGATGTGTTGTAAGGTGTTCTTCAGTCAGCTGTCTATAGGGATGTGTTGTAAGGTGTTCTTCAGTCAGCTGTCTATCGCGGGGTGTTGTAAGGTGTTCTTGTGACAGCTGTCTATAGGGATGTGTTGTAAGGTGTTCTTGTGACAGCTGTCTATAGGAATGTGTTGTAAGGTGTTCTTGTGACAGCTGTCTATGGGGATGTGTTGTAAGGTGTTATTATGACACCTGTCTATAGGGATGTGTTGTAAGGTGTTATTGTGACTGCTGCCTATAGGAATGTGTTGTAAGGTGTTCTTGTGACAGCTGTCTATGGGGATGTGTTGTAAGGTGTTATTGTGACTGCTGCCTATAGGGGTGTGTTGTAAGGTGTTATTGTGACAGCTGTCTATAGGGATGTGTTGTAAGGTGTTATTGTGTCTGATGCCTATAGGGATGTGTTGTAAGGTGTTATTGTGACTGCTGCCTATAGGGGTGTGTTGTAAGGTGTTATTGTGACAGCTGTCTATAGGGATGTGTTGTAAGGTGTTATTGTGTCTGATGCCTATAGGGGTGTGATGTAAGGTGTTATTGTGACTGCTGCCTATGGGGATGTGTTGTAAGGTGTTATTGTGACAGCTGTCTATAGGGATGTGTTGTAAGGTGTTATTGTGACAGCTGTCTATAGGGATGTGTTGTAAGGTGTTCTTCAGTCAGCTGTCTATAGGGATGTGTTGTAAGGTGTTCTTCAGTCAGCTGTCTATCGAGGAGTGTTGTAAGGTGTTCTTGTGACAGCTGTCTATAGGAATGTGTTGTAAGGTGTTCTTGTGACAGCTGTCTATAGGGATGTGTTGTAAGGTGTTCTTCAGTCAGCTGTCTATCGCGGGGTGTTGTAAGGTGTTCTTGTGACAGCTGTCTATAGGAATGTGTTGTAAGGTGTTATTGTGAATACTGTCTATGGGGATGTGTTGTAAGGTGTTATTGTGACTGCTGTCTATAGGGATGTGTTGTAAGGTGTTCTTCAGTCAGCTGTCTATCGCGGGGTGTTGTAAGGTGTTCTTGTGACAGCTGTCTATAGGAATGTGTTGTTAGGTGTTATTGTGACAGCTGTCTATGGGGATGTGTTGTAAGGTGTTATTGTGACAGCTATCTATAGGGATGTGTTGTAAGGTGTTCTTCTGACAGCTGTCTATAGGGATGGGTTGTAAGGTGTTCTTCTGACAGCTGTCTTTTGGGATGTGTTGTGAGGTGTTCTTGTGACAGCCGTCTTAAGGGATGTGTTCTAATGTGTTTTTCTGACACCTGTCTATCGCGGAATGTTGTAAGGTGTTCTTCTGACATCTGTCTATCGCGGAGTGTTGTAAGGTGTTCTTCTGACAGCTGTCTATAGGGATGTGTTGTCTACCGCGGAAGCGGAAATCATACCATAGGCAGGACTATGGATTAGGGAAGCAGGACTTTTTCTCTCTAGAAATGGTAAAATCATAAATAATATATCGATAGCACAGATATGCATAGACACATTTAATCACATCAACATAGTGATCCCAAAGTAATGTGTTTTGTTTAACACTCAACACGGTCTCCAGAACAGAAGTTAGACAAACGACCCTGATATCGCCAAACTTCGAAGTTTAGAGAAACGTAGTTGTTCCTGTTGTGTTTTTCGAAGTGAAGAGGTAAGTGACTGATGCAGAATGATAAGCAAAGATATGTAAAGATATTTAGTAGCTAAATTAGCTAGCTAGCTCACAGGGACAATCTTATGTTTCAAAACTTATAACTTATATTCAAGAAATCCCAGTTAACTACTAGGTATTAGTACAAAGGAAAGGTTCTATAAATTCAATTATCTGTTGGGTTTTTTTTTTTTTTTTTGTTTTGTTTTTTTTTTTAAATAAATTGTTGTAGACTTTCCGTTCATCAGAATGTCAGATGCCTTCGAATACCAGACTGCTAAGAAAACTCAGAGTGATGTCAATTAATCATTTCAGTGAATCAGATATGTTTCCCCTATGATTAGATAGTAACCTAGCATTGCCTGACTCATTCCAATGATATGTAACCTTGAAGTATTTTAATAGTCGTGAATTACAATTTACTTTGTCACATTAAACTTATGAACATTTTTTGTCTCGCTGTTTCTTATTCATTTAAATTTAAGCCCTAAACCCGTGTGAAAGATTTGAGTGTAACATTTCGATGACAACACTGTCAAATTCATCAGAAAAATTACCACCGAGTGTATTTAATTCGGAAGTTTTGTTTCGTTGGTATGAAATAGAATTGCGCATTGACATTTCAGTCGTTGAAAAAAGTGATGCTGCTTCCAGACAGATTTCACAAAACAACGTGTCTAGTGTTTCTTCGGGAATTATTTAAGTTTTCGTGTCATGAAGTTGATTGATGCGATTTTCAGAAAAGAATATCCATAGAAATAATAAATGGAGTTCATTAAGTGACAACATTGTGTTTGTAACGGATTCTACATTTGTAACCTGGACTGTCAGATCGATGTCTACTGAAGCAGACGAAATTGACTAATGTAATCATACCCTGAGGATGTGACACATCTGAGGGTAAGGGTTGAAAAAACCTCCACGGTACAAGTGTCTGAATGGCGCATGAATATCACTTTTTACGTTTTTGACGTCACCGTTTGCATGTAAATCCTTACACAACATGATATAGATCGTAAAATAATCAATCATATTTATTAATTAATCATGTACAATATAGTATTCCATGAATCATATATCAATGAAATGGATCAACATATGCGATATATACCACATTCATCAACATTGTTGTGCTCGAATATTTGTAGAAGGCTTGCGCACTGACAAGTTAACTCGTCAGAGTTTTGTCAAACTTTAATGGCGGTAAAACTCGACAAAAAACCGGAAAAATATCAACAATGTCTAACACACAAAATAGAAACCGGTCCGGAATCACGGCCGCAAAACACCATCCCCCTCTAGGTTCTATTAGCTCCCGCTAAAGGTCAAGTCAAATAGGTTCCTTATATTTCCGTCCAAACCGAGAAGTTCGTCCATCCTGTTCTGGCTGTTGTGAGGAAGTCCCAGCTGGCAGGAATGCCCTCGGATCAGAGCACGATACGTCGCCCTCAGTGGACGACAGATATGATGGGGGGAACTGCTGCCCAACAGGGATTACTTCCCTGCCTGTCATTGTTTCCTTTACATCAGGGGAAGGGTGGTCTTCCTCAACAATTGTAGGAAGGACATAGGTGTGAAGGGTATGTTTCAACTTGGTGACCCAGGCTGGGACGACATCCGATAAGTAGCGCTTCAAACGATCGTGGTGAAGAACAGACACCTTCTTGCGGTCACTTACCTCATACACGACAGGGCCATACTTTTTGGTTATCACAAAAGGACCTTTCCAAACAGGCTGAAGCTTTGGGGACTGACCCACTGTTCTTGACTGGTTCTTTACGTATACCAGGTCTCCAAGTTCATACTCCCTTTCCCTAGCGCGTAAATCGTATAATCTTTCCTGGTGGACCTGGGAAGCCTTCAAAGTCTTTCTTGCTGCCTGCTCAGTTAGGTGTATTCCCTCTAACAACCTATCAAGATAGGTGGGGGATCGTAAGGATCCCGCAAGGTCTTAAGTTCCCTGTAAATCAGGTCAGAAGGGGCATGGACCTCTCTGCCCAGCATAAGGCGATTTGGTGTAAACCCAGTAGCAGGATGTGGTGTACTTCTGTACGCTGATAAGAGAAGCGGTATGTTTTCGTCCCAATGTGCCTGCCCATGGTCTAGATAGCACCTTATCATCTAAAGCAATGTGCGATTGAATCGCTCAACCTGTCCATTGGAAGAAAGGTGGTACGGGGTTGTCCTGGTCTGTGCTACTCCAAGAAGTCGGCATACCTCCCTAAACAAAGAGCTTTGGAAGTTCCTGCCTTGGTCGGTATGGATCTCCAGAGGTGCCCCATATCTAGATATGAACTCCATTACCAATTTTCTTGCAGTCGTCTCGCTGTCGTGTTGCCCGATGGGGTAAGCCTCTGGTCTATAATGACAAGTATATACTTGTTCCCAGCATCACTGGTTGGAAAAGGGCCAACGATATCCAGCTGTAATCTATCCATAGGTGCCCCACTGATGTAGGTCTAGAGAGATGCTCTCATTGTCTTTGTGTTCTTTTTCTCTGAGGCACAGGCATGACATTTTCTGACAAATATGGCCACATCTGTTGACATGCTGTGCCAGTGAAAGCTTTTCTTCACTCGCTCAAGGGTTCTCTTCTCCCCTTGGTGACCTGAGAATATGGCCCCATGACAGGCCTGTATGACTTCCTTCCTTAGTTGGAACGGTATCAGGATTCGCACTGACTCCTGTCCAGCATACTCCCATTGGTAGTAGAGGACATCCTGTACCAGTTTGAGTTGTGGGAGGGTAAGCAAGTATTTCCGCAGGGCGGGACTACTGGCCTGGGCCTCCTCCTCGGCCATTGTCTCTCCATTGCATACTATGGCATGCAAAGTTTTTAGATCCTCATCTTGCATTTGCTCTTCATGGAGCTCTTTTGGACTTTTCGTCTGCAGCCAATTACACTCAGAAACATCACATTTGATGTTGTCGTTCTCCGATTCTTTCATACAATCCTTAACAGGTACCTTTGTGGACCGAACAGCTATAGGCACAACATCATCAACGTCTTCCTCAAATCTCTCCCATGCGGTCTGCAAGTTTGCACAGAACATACATCCCCCGCAAGGAAGTGTCCCAATCGTCGCGCCAGCGAAATAACAAGGGCAGGAGACATCATCGGGGATCCGTGACAAAGCATCCGCATTAACATGCATCTTTCCAGCACGGTGCTCAATGTCAAAGGAGTATTGACTAATCACCTCCAGCCATCTTGCTAGTTGTCCTTGTGGTGATTTGAAGCGGAAAAGCCAAGACAGGCTGCTATGATCTGTTCGCAGTGACAACCTATGGCCGAGAATGTAGTGTTTGAAATGTGTACAGAAAGCTACAACTGAAAGAAGTTTCCGTCGTGTCACACAGTATTTTTCTTGGGCGAGAGTCAATCTTCTGCTTGCATAGGCCACAACCTTCTCCTCTCCGTTCTTGATTTGCGAAAGGACGGCACCTATACTCCGGTTTGATGCATCCGTGTCCAGAACAAACCTGCAGTTGTCAAGTGGATAAGCCAGAACTGGAGAGGCGGTGATTGACTTCTTTAGTGCCTCAAACGCCTCGGTTTGCCGATCTCCCCATTCAAATTTAGCATCTTTCTTTGTCAGATCGTGTAATGGTAGAGCAATCTCGGCATAACCCCTAACAAACCGCCTCTAATAATTGGTAAGACCAAAGAAAGACTGAAGCTCCTTAGATTTACCTGGAACTGGCCACTTAAGGACATCTTCCACCAACTTTGGATTAGTCGAAATTCCACTGCCGTCAATGACATGACCTAGGAACAGTACCTTCTCCTTGAATAGGCAGCACTTTTTCGCTTTGAGTTTTAGACCATGTTCACGTATCCTAGTAAAAACCTGGCGTAGATGCTGCACATGTTCCTCAAAGGATCTAGAGGCCACTATCACATCGTCCAAATAGATCAGGAGAACTGACCACTGGAGTCCTCGAAGGACTAGCTCGCTGGAAAGTGGAAGGAGAGTTCGACAAGCCAAAAGGCATCCTGGTGTACTCAAAGAGTCCTTGTTTTGTTACGAATGCAGTTTTTGACCTATCCCTTTCATCAACTTCAATTTGGTGGTAGCCACTCATCAGATCTATGGTCGAAAATATTGTTGCGCCACTTAAGGTGTCAAGACACTCTTCAATTTTTGGAAGTGGATAGTCGTCCTTTACACTGACTTCATTAACCTTTTGGTAATCAACGCACCATCGCACTCCACCGTCTTTTTTCCGAACTAACACTACTGGTGATGCCCACTCGGAACTTGACAACTCCAGTTTCCATCAGTTTTTGAAGGTGGGCATCTTCTTCGCCTTGGAATCCTAATGGAGTTCTCCTGGCTGGCTGGCGTATTGGCTTTGCTTCAACGGTGTGAATTCGATGTTTTACACCGCTGAAAGTGTCCAAGTCGTAGTCGTCCTTTGCAAAGATATCAGGGAACTTCTTTAGAAGCATACAGAGTCTCTGTCTCTGAGGATTTGTCAGGCCATTCGAGGATTCTGAGAAAAGGTCCTGCAAGTGTAAAGGAACACATATATCCACACCTACAGAGTTTTGTAAATGTTTTGTTTCTGCAGGAGGGAAAACTTCCTCTGCATTGTTGAACTTCTGGTCAACATCTACCTCCTCAATTTTTCCTAGGAAGGTGCCCTCCGAGAGTTTGATCTCGCAGTCCTTCAGATTAAGGACTCTCACAGGAACAGTTTGGTTCATACAGACAAGACATGATCCAACTTGCAACCCGCTCTGATGATTAATGTCTCTAATATTGCCTGGGAAGGTGGAGAGGGATTTTCTAACGACCCACTATCACTTTCTGACTTCCTGGCGGAATCACCACGCTAGCATCAACTCGCACTACACTTCTAGCAATATCAGTATCAGCCATTTGGGAGAAACCTGGAATTAACTTCCCACTGACTTCAATGTTTTTCTCTCCTGTATGGATGACTGCATGTACCTGGAGCAGGTTAATACCAACTAGCATGTTATCCCTAATAGGGGCTATCACCACTGGTAATTTCTTCACTTCCTCACCAAGTTGGAGAGTCGCAGTGACTATTCCTACCCCAGTCATCTGTGCCCCGTCTTCCGCTGTTAATAACTTTATTTCCTTTCCCGGTTTCTCATACTTGAGTCCAACCTCTTTCGCCCACCTGTCAGAGATAACTGTTGCGTCCGCTCCCGTGTCGATGACAGCTTCAGTAGGTTCCCCATTGACAATTATCGGAACAACAATGCTTTTCCCCGTTCTGCTGGCCCTGGTAATCATTAAGTGATGTAGCTGAGAATGTGGTCTGCTGGGAGGTGTAGGCGATCTGGACCTACCAGAGCTATAATCTCTCTGAAAGTGACCCTTACCATCACACCGGTAACATTCCTTCCTTAGTAGCCGACTGGCGTTCCTTCATAGTTTGATCGAATCTTGATCGACACTCCAGCGAGCTGTTTTTAATCAGATCCTGAAGTTGTTTCATTCTCGCCTCAAGTCCATCCCGGCTGGCAGCAGTTGGCGGAATTTGAACACGCTGTGCATTCAACACCCCTTCATCATCTGTATCCGCACTACAAGCCCCATCTGTCCATGAAACTCTGCGGGCTCTGTCTCGTAGTTCTTTTTCTCTCCCCAGGGTGGCTTTGAAGTTGTGCTCCTGTGAAGTTACCATTTCTTTTGTCTGATTGAGCGTTTTGGGGTTCTTGTTCAAAACGTCGTATGCTATTCGTGAGGTCTTGTATCCCTTAAGAAAGGCTTCTGCAGCTAATTGGTCCTGTAAGTTTAAATCTACCCCCGGATAAGCCAAAGTAACTAGGCGTCTAACTTCCTCTCCAAATTCATCGTTGCTCAAGCTATGTTGCCGTATTTCGTGCAGCTTTGGAGGGTCCCTCCGTCCAAACCGCTGGACAAGACTTTGCCTCAGGTTCTTGTACTCTTTTCTCATGTTTTCTGGCAGTGAGCAGACATACCACATGGCCCTCCCCTTGAGCCATTCATACAGCCTATCAACCCTCTCACTATCTGATCAGTGATACCGAACAATGAAAGTCTCCACATCTTCCTTTCCTTCAAACACCGGGAGTTTTGTCTGAGGGCTTTTCCCTGGGCCCCTGTCGAGGCGTTCTGAAACTTGCCTTCCGGACGAGGGTGTACTAGAGAGCGAGTTGTTCAGTCCACTGAGTTGGGAATGATTTAGGCTTGAATATGAGTGTTCTCTCTCGCAGTTCCTCATCAAAGCCGCCATAGGACCTTTGATCCCGTGTGGTTTTCAATCCATCTTGTTGCTCGTCTGAAACAAAGGCCTCTGGGCTAATGGTGGTGCTTGCTGAGACAGGGCGCTCCTGATCTCTTGGCGCGCCTCCTGCATGAAAAACCTCATCATTTCATTATGTTCCGCGAGGTGTTTTCTTTTTTCCTCATCAAACTCTTTCATAACCTCACTAAATATTCCTATTTGTGTTTCGCGTTGTTCATCAAAACTCTTCATTATGACAAGAAGCATGTCATTTGCCACCTTGGGATCAAATGACGCCGTGTCATCCTGACCCCCCAGCTGTTCCTCTGGAGGCTGATCACCAAGATGTTCCATGCTAGTCCACTTTAGCTTGTTCGAAAACTAAAAGTTCCTGTTTGTCAACTTCCACTTCTAGCACTTCCACTTAGTAGTTCTCCGGGGTGTGGACCATCATCTAGTAAGTCTATGAAATAGCGCTCTTTCCCTTCCTTTCTGCAGTCACGCAGGTCAGCATTAAATTTGAGTGTTGTTGTTCCGAGTTCAGTATTGAGACTTTCAATTTTAGAATTCAAGAGCGGTACCTGTCTAGCAAACTTCCTCATCTGATTCGAGAAATCCATATGGAGATTTATGACCTTTAATGTCGTTGTAGAGAATCACAGAGTAAGCTGGTACCCCTATAAACTGAATTTTGCATCCCCGTTTAACTGTGTACTCTCTTGCACATTTGTAATTGTTTATGATTTTGTTCACAGTACTAACACAACTCCCGGCAATGTCTATGAATTTACCTTGCTTTGTTGTGATATTACAGGTTCCACCCCAGAAATAAACATAAACAGGTTTACCAAATTTCCTCTTTAGTATGGGGATTTGATGAATTGGCACCAGCTCTACGAGAAAACTGTATGGGCAGTTTTGAATTATCCTCCCTACACACAGCTGCTTGTCGTTTTCCTTTGCTGTCAGACACTAGCAGGGGCAGGTAATATGATTCCTGATGCGGTACTGTCACATTGTGTGAGTATATGTAGTCTACAAGATCTTTTTCTGACCGCTGAAAGAGAAAAGTTGACCGTTCGCTGTGAACGATTCGTTTAACAAACCGGTGTTCGTAGTGAATGCCGACAGTACTGTTGCCAAAACAATATAAATGTAAGACGAAAGTACATGTAGTTCAAAACATGCCTCATAAAAACAAAATGCACGAAAACTGCCTAAATTGCGTGAATTTAATATGTCGACATGCTTTGGAGTTAAACGTGAATAACTCTCACCTAATTATAATCTAAAATAAGGAGAATGAGACAAGGAGCATTCGTTATGTGACACTACACTAGCTTACACGTACACTATACCTGTAGCAGAATACTGTCCACTCTGAGGTATGAGTTGCAGTACATTATTACACAAACAGAATCGGGCTTTTGACTCCCTCCTGGGCGTATAACCAAATCCCACTTCTGACACCACTTGTTGTGCTCGAATATTTGTAGAAGGCTTGCGCAATGACAAGTTAACTCGGAATCACAGCCGCATCACAATATAAACAAACAGTCAATAGCTAGCAGACGATGTTTATTTACAATCCAGAAGTAGTTCCGGTCGAACTTCCGGTTTAGCACGTGCTAATCGGCACAAGGCTATCTCTCCAAGGGGGTGACAGTTGTTGCTTTTTAGACTTTTTGGAAGTGCCTATAACCTCCTTAAAACATTTAGTGATAGCTTTTGAAATTTTATCAGATGCATCGCCACTTACATATTTTGGATTGTAATATATGACCTTGTTTCAGAAGCTTTCCATAAAAGTCTTCTCATCTGGTGTACTCCTGTCTACCGTTGCAAGTTCATTCAAGATGAGTAAAAAAGTCAACGCGTGATTATTCCCACGCGGCGACGTAAGTTTGTTTACTGTTTTATATCGCTCTAGCAACTTCATTTCTCAATCGATTTTGATCAATTTAACTTCACGTATTGGTCAAGTATCATGATACCTTAACGAATTTGTGTTTCAGTATACCAGAGTCAACGTTAATGTCATCGTTACTCTTTATAGAAATTCTTTGTCGTCGCTCTAGCAACTTCATTTCAATGGATTTTGATCAACTTATTTGTCAAGTATCATAACAGTTGGTATTTCCGGTTGTCATGGTCAATGGCAAGGTCACCGTTACGATATATAGACACGATAATATTAGAGGATGGTATTGCTATTGTGTGATTTTACTAGACACTGTTAGATGCAACAAGTGTTCTTTAACAATAGGAGAGAGGCAATTTGTATCGTTTGTCACACCTTGTTTGCCTCTGGTTGAGGTCAAATGGTTCTTAACCTTTCCTTGAAGTCCGCTACCTGCGAAACTGTTTTGGAATATTCAAGAACAGAAATTCTCTCTACAATGCACCAGTCTTCAATAAATTATTTGGTTGAAATACCTGTGACAAAGCTGAGGTACCACCTGCCCGTACACTTCTCTGTGCAGTGTTGCTCTGCAACGGTAGTATACTGAGCCATAAATACTATGTGCGGTAAGACGGCAATAAATAAGATGAAACCCTCGAGAAGAAATGCTTTGTGTTAATATACCATCCAGGTTTCATTGATCGTATTAATATCCCTATTGTCCTGTTAATAATAATAATAAACTTTATTTATTTTATAACAATTGCGCAGCAAGCTCTTTTAACTTATATTAATCAATCTTGTTGGCTCGGATGGAAGCGCGGGAGGGGTCTTAGAGGGGGGAAACGGGAGTACCAGGGGAGAACCCACGTGGTCGGGCGAGTGATACTACACCTTTTCACATCCATTACGGGAATCGAACCCCGGACAGTTAGGTGAAAAGCGAGTGCGTTATCACTGCGCCACCCGACCATCCTGTTATCCTGTTAAGTAATCACTTGTCGATTTGATAGTATGCGCACGCATAGTAACTGTGTATTTCTAAACATACAGATAAGCAGACTTTAACTATGTTTCAGTGGAAGTCCTTACAACCTGATCAACTAGGTTCAATACAATCAGAAAACTGGTTGGGGACGTGTATCTTCCATATCAACTCTGATCTTTCCTTCCTGTATCAGGAGATCACCTAACACCACGTAGATTAATTCAAGGACATAACTTTCCTCATCCTACACTAAGAAAAGCGATATCATTAATTATAAACCCGACAAACAGAGATTCCACCACTTATCAGGTACTTCCAAAACAAGAAGGGTAAAGAGAATAAAGATTTTACATACATTTATAACCATAAACAAAATTAGCTTAATTCACAAATCTAACATTTGGTCCGTCAGGATTTTCTCTGTGTTCTCGTTTAATCTAATTGTACTTGACTGTACACACACACAATTAAAGGTTCCTGTAGCACCACGGCATCGAACAGTATGCTTTTAACGTCATTACAATATGATTGAAGTTTTATTGGATTTTTTTTTTAAATGAAGTTCCGGACTAATCAAATCATGGCTTTACAAGGGATACTGACTTTCTTCAGCCTTATCCTCAAAAGTAGGCACTCTGTTCTCCTACCAGACATCTGTCAGACAAGGCCTTTTTCTGCAGCCTCCTGAAGCTTACGTGTAACCGGTAGCAAACTTTTTCCCTTCAGACGATGTCTTTCCTTCAGCGTATGCCATTTTTAAGTAATAATTAAAATAATATGGGTAACTTAATCTATTTTCCCAAGTCCTACTGTGTCATTGCCTGATTTGACATCATGAACTGTTACATATTCAACCTCAAATCTGTAAGAAATAACAAAATTTATTCCGTCAGCATCAGACTTGCATGGAAAACGTGTACCATCTGACAGCAATATTTACACATATATCTGGTCGTATGCTAACAATCGTCTTCTCACTTCAGGAAAAAAAGCATGGACCTCTAATAATGGACAGGTAAACCAGAAAGTGATGACGAATTATGTTATCTTTGATGTGACAGATGTAAACGACTTCTGTGTGACTAACAATATATATGTATCACTGTAAATTGACAATCAAATTGTCGATACAGATTCCAAACTGCTTTTGTTTAGCATTGGCCCTTAAAGACTGAAGATTCCCATCTAAACATTCATCGACTCGACACTTTCATCTAATCAGCTATGATATGAAGTTGAGTTTGTCGATAGACTTCCTCGTTAAAATGTATACCTGTTTTTGATGCTGTGATCTCATGAATTATCAACCAAAAATATGGAAGACCGTTATGTTATTTCTTTTAACGTGTTATACTACATTAAAATCATCAGACGTGTTCTATTTCCGACCAAAGTTGACACTGACAGCTTCTGTTTTTTATTTTTATCTGTCTATCCAGGTGTTCGTAGCGTGACATTGAATCATTATGTAAGAGTTCAAACGTTTAGCTGTTCACCAAAGGAAGATATTCATAGCAAACATCATGAAAGAGTGTCACCAATAACATGGTGATATGCAACAGTGGTCAGGTGAAAGATATGTCTGCTTTGTAGACCATAAACACACTAAGAAATCAAGATAAAATTCACACATCATAATTGAAAACATTCCATTATGTTTTTGAGGCTTTAAGATATGTTAGTCACGGGGTAAATATTGTGACGTTACGGACCTTAATGTGGTCTTGTTCACCTTGTACTATTTCAAGAGTCTCGCTGTAAATCTTTCGTTTGTTCATATTTTGCTCTAGTTTCATGGAATTGGAGTGTAGATAATGTTTATGTTGACACGTTGGTAGTTGTTATAACACTGTCGTTGCTCTCCATCCATAGCATTTACTAATGACACTATTTACGAGACCAAAAAAAGATCTGATGGTCCCTATTGGAACACTTAGTTTTCCACTCTTGGTAGCCGTATTTACACCTGTCTTCACACCTGTTTTCACATTTGTCTTCACACCTGTTTTCACATTTGTCTTCACACCTGTCTTCATACACTTCACGCTTGTTTTACACTAAAGGGTGCTAACATTTCGGAACATTTTCTTCGGGTAAGTGATGTAAAGAGAAAATTGACTTTGTGATGAGTTCACGACCACTTTCATCAGACAAATCACCTGAGTGTAATCACGTAGATTTGTAAGTAGTAAGTACCGATGACGCCTGTTCAAACTGGCCTTGGGAGAGACATTTTGATGTTGGCAAAAGTCGTAATAGTCATTAGAAAGAGGGGAAGCATCTGAAACATTCAGTCCGTCACAGCTCAAGGTCATATAACTCGTGTAATCATACAATAACAAAAATGAAAATTGTGTGTTTTTTGCACTTACAGCAGGGTACAAATATACAGTAACTAGATAAAGTTTCTAAACTAATAATATACATTCTGACACAAGGGAGACAACTGGAATTGAACTCATAAAAATGATTTCTTGTTGTAGCCTTCAAACAGTGTCTAACTAATTAAAGCAAAAACACAATGAAAATATCAATATCAGGCATGAACTTTATGTTCTATAAACACCTTCGTGTACGTATATCTGAGGATACAGCATTTAGTGGGGTATCTAATTGTAATAAAGAGATGCGGAGAAAAATCGTTGTCAGTGACAGGTAAAGGTGAAGGAATGACATTAAATACAGAATATAAAATACCACTAATCACATCGTTCAAGATGTTATTTCTTTTTCCTCAAGGAATTTCAGGACATCCTAGCCGATGACTTCCTCCTGTTCCTTGAGAAAATTTTATACAAGCCGTTTTTGAGGAGATATCAGCTGAGGAGAACCTCGACTTGAGGAAATCTCAAGTTGAGATGTTTTATACAAGTGGGGCCTGATCCCATTGCTTGGTAAACTGTTGTGTACCTAATTAGGATACAAATATGCCGTCGATTGTCAACATCGATAAATAACACACCGATACTGTTTTTTTAAGTTTTCTGGTCTTGATAATTTTCGGAACATATCACGATTACTTTGTCATCTTCTACAATCGAACAAAATACACACATCTGTACATGCATATTGCAATGTAGTCGCTTTATTACAAGGTACATGTATTAATAGCACAGGATTAAAAACATGCATGATAGGAGTTATACATCAATAGATAAATCTGATTCCATTTCGAAGATAGTTTCCACAAATTTATCACTTGCCTTTATATTACCTGATAGGTGTTGTGTTGTACTTTTATTAATTCACATCAACTGCCTTTATATTACCTGATAGTTGTTGTGTTGTACTTTTATTAATTGTTGTACCTGATAGGTGTTGTGTTGTACTTTTATTAATCCACATCACTTGCCTTTATATTACCTGATAGGTGTTGTGTTGTACTTTTCATCATCCAAATCACTTGCCTTTATATTACCTGATAGGTGTTGTGTTGTACTTTTATTAATCCACATCACTTGCCTTTATATTACCTGATACATCACTTGCCTTTATATTACCTGATAGGTGTTGTGTTGTACTTTTATTAATCCACATCACTTGCCTTAGGTATATCCACATCACTTGCCTTTATATTACCTGATAGGTGTTGTGTTGTACTTTTATTAATCCACATCACTTGCCTTTATATTACCTGTTGTGTTGTACTTTTATTAATCCACATCACTTGCCTTTATATTACCTGATAGGTGTTGTGTTGTACTTTTATTAATCCACATCACTTGCCTTTATATTACCTGATAGGTGTTGTGTTGTACTTTTATTAATCCACATCACTTGCCTTTATATTACCTGATAGGTGTTGTGTTGTACTTTTATTAATCCACATCACTTGCCTTTATATTACCTGATAGGTGTTGTGTTGTACTTTTATTAATCCATTACCTGATAGGTGTTGTGTTGTATCACTTTGCCTTTATATTACCTGATAGGTGTTGTGTTGTACTTTTATTAATCCACATCACTTGCCTTTATATTACCTGATAGGTGTTGTGTTGTACTTTTATTAATCCACATCACTTGTGTTGTACCTTTATATTACTTGCCTTTATATTACCTGATAGGTGTTGTGTTGTACTTTTATTAATCCACATCACTTGCCTTTATATTACCTGATAGGTGTTGTGTTGTACTTTTATTAATCCACATCACTTGCCTTTATATTACCTGATAGGTGTTGTGTTGTACTTTTATTAATCCACATCACTTGCCTTTATATTACCTGATAGGTGTTGTGTTGTACTTTTATTAATCCACATCACTTGCCTTTATATTACCCGATAGGTGTTGTGTTGTACTTTTATTAATCCACATCACTTGCCTTTATATTACCCGATAGGTGTTGTGTTGTACTTTTATTAATCCACATCACTTGCCTTTATATTACCTGATAGGTGTTGTGTTGTACTTTTATTAATTGTTGTACCTGATAGGTGTTGTATTGTACTTTTACTAACTCACATTCCTGTATGTAAAGAAAAACTTTTGAATAATTTGCCAATAGTTTTGGACATCGTTTACAGCGCCTTTATATATAATGTATGTGTTTCTGGAAGACAAGAAAAACAAAAAGAAAAAAAAGATACCACCACAATGCCAACAAAATCTTAATTCAAACTTGAATTGGATGAAATTATGCCAAGAAAGTAAATGTGGGGACATCAGTTAAAGTTGCCGGACAATAAGACCATCCGGAAGATTAAAGGTCTTCCTTTGTATCGACAACACACACCAATTTAGCCATGCTTATATCAGAAAACTTTCCTATAATGACTATCAATCTCGTGAAACGCCGTATAAGTAATGAATATGTATGATGTCGACATCCATGATAATAATTTAAACATTTATTGGCAAGTCCGAAAAAAAAATGAATGAACCTAATTTCTGATATTCTTGTTTCAGTGGATGTTTATATAGATGCTTCGTGAGGTGCAGAATGGTGAAATCTACGGAGACGTTTTATGATCCTCATTATTATCTCACTGGCATAAAACTTATTTCTTTTCGTGACGCCATTTGATATTTGATCTGTACTCATTAGTTTGCCTAGTGCCTTCGACTTTGGTCGGATAACCTAAGAAGCAGTAGAAGTTTACGGTCATCACGCAAAATTTTCGTTTGTTCATATTTTGTTCTCGTTTCATGATAATTTTTTTAAATTCGAAGAATACATAATATTCAGATTATTATATTGGAAAAGGTTCCTCACAAATTCTAACACGTTTGAAGTCCACAAAGTATTGACTGTCCTTATCATGTACTATGTTGTGTTTTACGGAAGGGAGACAATTCTTGCATACCTAAATATTTAGATCTTAAATATCGTTTTCGATCACGATCAGGCAGTATTGGAAGTCTTTAGACGCAATGAAATAATATATCATCCGATATTGCAAAATTGTGGTTTTGTAAAATCAGCGGAAATTATGTGCGGTTAAATGAATAACACCATATAACTGACGTCTCTAACTATACAGGCACATCATCTACCCATTGATAAAAATAACAATTCTTACGTAGTATGTAGAATTAACACTGACCTGTAAGTGGAATATAATAATGTACCTTTTGGCTTCCATAACACGATGGTAAGAGGCAACTGACATCTTTTTTGTATGTTTGTCTCTTCTAAGAATATTTTTTCTTCTGTGTCTTACTTTTGGCACGAGAGCTAAGCTTCTTCCCAAGCAAGGAGAGCTTTGCGTTCTGATTTAAAGTCATATCGTGGCAAAACATTAGTATGATACCCGGTACTTCATCCCCCTTCCTGATTGTTACTCAACATCAAATTGGATGCACAAGCATCAATGTGTTGGCAGTGTAATTTGATAGGTCGTTCTACCATGTTCATATAATGGTATGTCAAAAGTTTCAGGTACAATTAAACATTAATTCCTTCGTGTATATTTGATATACATCGGTATAAAATTAAGTTAAATAAATATTACGCAAATCAATGACGTGGCATGACATGTAGACAATAGATCAATGAAGGTAGTACAATGATGCATCTAGTATGATCCTCTACACTACGTACTCATGACTATAAGAGATTTGGTAGTTTCACATGTACACCCCAAAACATACAAGAATTGGTGTGTATTTGGTCAGTTGATTTCGCCTAATCTGTTATTATTCATACACATTTTCTTAATGTCTCCCTTAGCACTGTCTAACTTGTTTGCCTTTAGTTGAGCTTTCGCCCAGATGAGTTTTTTTTTATTTCGTCCAAATGCGTTTTTTTTCTTTCGCCCAGGTGAGGTTTTTTTTCTTTCGCTCAGGTGAGGTTTTTTTTTCTTTCTCCCAGGTGAGGGTTTTTCTTTCGTTCAGGTGAGAGTTTTTTTCTTTCCCTCAGGTGAGTTTTTTTCTTTCGAGGTGTCGAGCTGGGACCCGATATGAACATATAAATTTAAAACTGGCTTCAGTTCTCCTCCGTCCATTCTGATCTCACAAAGTTACTTCCCTTCGTTTCACTCTATGAGATGTTGGACTCGTTAGAAATATTTTGTTTAGTGAAATGTGCTAAGTGGTGCATCGAACTATCAGTTAGTATTGATACACTAAATGCTATGAATGGCAATCCAGTCATATTCTTCTTCTACATGTAGTCAGCTTATGCAAATTACTTTGGATAAAGGCTTTTTTAAAAACTCTTCGCCGTGCTGATGAATGCGTATGTTAATAAAGCTCGGGTTCAATAATTGATTACAACTAGCAATGCACCAACGCGTTTCTATTTAGGCCCAGACATACACTGGAAATACATTTTCTTTGGAATGGATTAATTTGATTGAATTCACGAAGGAAGTGATCACGAGATTTGGAAGCAACGCATAAAACAATAGGTAAGACATATATATAAAGATGTAAACATGATAATACAGTCCCGGATTATCCCGAATAATGTGACATTGTAGTGTAGTGATGAAAGATACAGTGTACACGGTCGATAACGTTTGTGTTGACTGCACACGACAAGTGCGTCAGTTGTAATCCACCCAAGTATAGTTTTCCTGGGTTCTACCGATCACGTGGAGTATTACACAGGTAGTCGGAAGAGGAGTCCTATTGCGTCCCTTATAGAGACCTAGGTATGGGACACGAGTCTACAAATCATGCACCATCTGCTTTGAAATTTAGTGTTTAGCATTGTGTCTGATGTTATATTTTGTTGTAGAAATATATAGTTTTCAAGTACATGTGTACGTACATCCATATTTATATGTTTATATTACATGTCATAACAAAAATGCTTTAGATCTGGAAAGAATATATATATGTACATTAAAAGCATCATGAGCTTCACTAAAATGCGTAAACCATCATCTGAGTCTTTTCTTCCATATCATTTTATCACTGATCATATCACGCGCATAAAAAATGCATCAGATCCGGCAAAATGTATATATCTGTGTTTATGCTTATCAAAGTTATGACGTTTTACGATAGTGTGTAAACAATGTTTATAAAAAAATGTGTATACAAAAAAAGAATCATATGCCCTAATTTTGAATACACAAACGTGAGATATTAGTGTAATAAGGTAAACTTTGTTTACATTGGTATCTGGACTTAATTAAGTTAACATTATTGTTTTTGTGAGAGCTCGTCTATCTAGTTCTTTTGCTGAACAACACATGCTTTAATGTGAATATCTCTAATTTCAAAGTTATTTTTTAAAGAATTTTCTTACTTTGTGTACTTTCTTCATTTTATTTTGGTATTTATTTATTATTTTTTTCTTCATTTTGTATTCCAAACCATTTTCCTGTATTCGTTTGGTTTCATCATGAAGGGTTTTTTTGTGATGGATGAATTTTATCTTTGAACCGTTCGCTGTCAAATTGTTTTATTTTGATTATAATTCAGATGTTACTTTGTGTTTTGTGATATTGGATTAACTAAGGAGACACTCTACCTCACGTAAATAATATTGTGCCGCCTTTATTGATGCGTCGCGTCGTTGGTTTTTCCGCGTCGCCTCTTCTTAACCACATGTTGTGTGCGCATTTAAGTTTACGTTATACGTATATTTGTGTCCAGGTATGGTCTCGTTCTGGTTTGGTGGTCTTTGTTTTGTCATTTGTCGGGGTTTTTAGTGGTCAATAGACTTTCACGGGTAGTATTGCTACAAGACCATAGGGACCCTTGACCCATTGCCAGGGTAGGTAGCTATTGTTTCAATAAGATTTACATATGTGAAGTTAATTTGAATTATACATTCAATATTGTATCCGTCTACTAGGATACTAGGAGTAGAATTCATGTTTTTAACACTGTAGGAAATACATGTGTTTCAGTGTTTTATTCTTTGTATTGTATGGTCTTTAACTTAGTCTAGATGCAAATAAAGATAAAGTGAAACCGGACAAAAGCGTACGCCCTTTACTACACCATTATTACATTAGTTTCATGATAAAAAATCTAAACAAAAGGTCTTTAGTTAAACTCGGTAGAAAAAATGTCAATGGTTTATATTCATTTACAGCATGAACATTAACTCAAACTCGGCTATTATCGCATTGACAACACTGTTAAACTTCCATTGATTTTTTTTTTACGTTCTTGGAATTACACTAAGGTTCAAACAAATGCGAACACTAGACTCACTTAATGCAGGCATGGACTTAATTGCTCACTTATCTACTTCCGTGATACAAATAAAAACATTGTATAGAAGCGTAATATGTTTGAATACATCATATGAATATGTATACCATGAATCAATATGTGTATGTAAATATTCGCAACAACTACATAACATTATAGTATAGATTTTTAAAGAATATTATCGAAAAGTAAGGAAGTAGCAAACAACTGTGCACGCGTATAAAACGCTGCTCTATACGTGCATGGCAGAACTGTAAATACACATATCTGTAATATGTTTGTAGGTAAGTTTTGAACGTTATAGCAGAATGGTATGTGAGTCACCTGTGCATGTAAAATATTTACAAATACCTCACTGGATAGCGACACTCTACGGGACTGTATACTGTTGGATTAGGCTCGGATCGATCAAATAGCATGCAAATCAAACACCAGCTGTTGATGATATAAACGTAATTATAGAGTTCAGAATAGATTATGGAATAAGGAAGAAAACCTAACAAAGTGCGTTCGATAACAGGGACACCTGTACGTATTTTCTGATTTGCACATATATATATTCCGCTCATGGCATAGAGTTCATACGTTCATAAAGGGGCAATGCTTACTATGCTTTGCTTTCAATTGCATATTATGTTAGAGTTAATAAGATAAGAATAGTAACATATTTAATTCACGTCAATTGTATTTTAAGTCTGGTTTTAATTTATAGGGTAAACTATGAGTCAAACGCTCTCTCTCTCTCTCTCTCTCTCTCTCTCTCTCTCTCTCTCTCTCTCTCTCTCTCTCTCTCTCTCTCTCTTGCTGACTAAGATATTTGCAGGTATAAATCATACAAAATATTTCCATAATATAAACGTTAAATACTTAATCGCCAGTTCAGCGATCACACATTGATTTATTGAAGCTAATATTTTTTTTCATTTGGGACATGTTCGAACTCATCATTATCTAGGTAACTACTCCCTTTGGAGTTTGCTGCTCTCTCAGTAATACTTGAAAAAAAAGGTTGAGAATTAATATCTATATATTTTTCCTGACATTTAGATAGAGTAAGCTCGACGATCCTTGACCGCTGTTTTACCACCAATGTATACACAATAACTTTTCATTAATGTTGGCGTGAACAAAATAGTAATCGCGCAGGTTTTGGTGCCGGGATGAATACACTTTGCGGGTGCTATCGACTATATCGAGATTTTAATATTTGACCACAATGCTTGACCACATAGAGCTAGACTTGTAAATGGGTACATTCATGCAGAAACTATCGAGAGTAACGACTCGCCTAGTCTTTCAACCTTAACCCGATCGAGAATGCGTAGGTAAGTCGTCCACTTTCTTTGAAAAGTATAGCGTTCCCAACAAGAAAATGAGTGCGTTCTTTCATTTTAGACTGAGTATGTTGGTGCACAGGATGAAATATCAAATGTTCCTATTGAAGATTCGTTTCATTGGAAGGTGTTGAAGATAATTCCACTTATTTGAGTAAACAATATTACAATAAGACTGTAACCCAGGTTTGATAGTGATCAGAATGGTATTTAGTAGTTTAGTTTTGACAAAGTTTGGTTGAACAGCTAGACGAGTCAACAATAAAGCGCTGTTTATATGTATTTTCGTGAAGTATAGGAATCCAATAAACAAGAAAGGTCCATATCATTTAGTTTATTTATAAACGATTGTAATACTGAAGCATGATTATCTGATGCTGCCTGTCTTACCCCGACGGTTGGTGTTCTTACTTGTTCGATATACTCAAACTTTCATTTCGTCTAAGTGATAATACTTAAAGGCTATCCGCAATGGTCCTTTAAAATGTTCGTACCTAGCGTAGACCTTAAGACCTTAGGGATCTGTACAGGGTATTCATGTCAGAATTAGGATGAAGGACATTAATGAATAGTTTTGGGCTTGTAGGTTTTGACTGAACTCTACCATAGTTGGTTTCTGAATTTAAGAACTGAGATGGTATATTAATAATAAAACTTATATTGGAAGTTCTAAAAAGTCCCGCTGATTACCCTTGACACGTATGTACGCACAGTGATAATTCCCCGTATCCTTCCCTACAATGAAGTACTTTTTAATAGAACTTTCTTTTCAGCATTATCAAGATGAATTTATGAAAACACTGTTAGCGTGTCAATATTAACACAGGGTGAGTGTAGGGAAAGCTGATATAGGTTTTTAAATCAGATACTTACTGGCTGTCAGATCTAATTATTCTTCGCAGTACCATGAAACATTTTTTATTTCATTTATGCGAGGGTCAAGAGAAGTTGTAATCAAAGCCCTGCCAAGAGTCTTGCCACATTTTTGTGATCTCGCTGATGGAATCTGCACATCCTATATAATATATAAAATGCATAAAGAGCGTTTGTTCTCATTTCCATTTTCATTCGATATGCTTTTAAAGTCATGAGTTAACAAGCGCATGTATTTTTATTTGGAATATTTTTCTTTTTCTGAAAACGTCATCATCCATGACGCCAACATGATATAGGTGACCTTTATTTGGCACCGTTTGTTTCGTTTTAACGTACCCATTGTTCACGAAGCTGTCTAGCCAGTCTAACCACTTTGTTTTCCATATCTATGTATATATTTGCACCTGTAGGCTGCGGTAAATAACTGACAGTTCCGCTCACCAGGAATCTCTCAATAAAAGAGTGACAAACCACGTTAGAAACTTCACACAATGCGGTACACGAAACGAAAACAATCAATTATTTGTATATTGTTAACAATCAGTTCATCCATTTTTAATTAGTTCATGGATAACCATCCAATATATTGGGCTTTGCAAAATTACCTTGAAAGAGTTTCATTCTCCAGATCGTATTCTTTTTGTTGTCTTTTACATTGATTACTTTCTTCTTATCTCTATCATATTGATATTTTGTACATGTTTCTATCTCGCATAAAAATCAAATACAAAATTATATCACCCCTGAAAATCAAATAAAAACTTGTTTCAAAGCAATTTCAATATCTTTCTACAAGTACATGTATTTTATACATTTTCCTTTCTTCTATAAAATAATTAACTTTTTTTATTGTAAAGAGTTTCTGACACCTGTCACTTCGCTATATATTTACATAAGAGTTCAAATTATATTAATGCCCAAATTAAGCATCACCTATACCCAGCTACATTAAAGATCTTGTTAATCCCATCCGTCATATCAGTTAAGAAATCAGGTGTAGTCTTAACAAGCCTGTTACAAAGATGTGTTTCTCCTTTTTATTTGACCGATCCCACGCTATGTTTTGACCAATCAGTATTATAGGTCCTAAGATCTGACCAATCAAATCTATGGAGACTCCCAAGTAAGTTGGCAGTATCGCGTCATCCTGGTCACTTGAAACTGTGACACCTTTAAATAACAACCAACTCAACAGACTGTCTCCATGATCATTTCAGATACAGCGTAAGAAAACAAACGAAAACAATGTTAAAGACTGGTGGAAATCCGTAAGATCTTGATACCTGTATCCCAGAACCCAGTCCCTATCGAATACACCAGCGGTAGGACACGATCTTCAAGGGAACAACCTGCTTCAAGAGAACAACTTGTACAACAGCCTGAACCTATTGAGTAAGTAGAAATACAACCTTTACAACATGAATAGCCAGAACCACAATCTGAACAATAGTTAATAGAACCAGAACTTTAACCACAACCTGAACAACAATTGTTAATAGAACCAGAACCTGAACAACAATTGTTAATAGAACCAGAACCTGAACAACAACCTGAACTACAGATTGAACCACAGGAAATTGTTGACTAAGCAAAAGACTTTTTACCACCGCCTCCAGCAGAACTTATACATTATAATATGTCATCAGGAGTATTAACCCGAAAAAAGACAATCGGAATCTCCATTGTTATGATTGTCCACCTTAAAGTCTTGGCAGGACTTCCAAAACTTAACAACTGACATATAAATGTTGATGTCAATTTTAAGACAAAACAAGACACACCCAAAATTAATCCACAATATTATCGAAACAACATTCTTTTATTCTTTTATTACCTTAGGCCTTCCGGCCTATCAGTCACAAAAACCAACATAAACAAATTACAGCATGGCGTAACATACATATATAGAGAATGACATATAATATCCATGTATTTCATACTTAATATTTTATGTGATTATTACTTAATATCTAATTATGTGTTTCTTAACTTAGTTGCCTCATATATTAACTTTCCTCGAGAACACAATTCCTTAATACTTTCAACTCTCAATAACTGAACCAATTTAAAAACAGATGGCCTATTCCAGTAATAACGTTTGATACACTTTTCCCTTTAATCTCTATACCTGTTGTATTCAAAAATATAATCCTCCACCTGTCCAGTATTACACATATTACAAAAACGTCTTTGTCTTGGGGTATCATCATATCGACCAGATTCAATAGTTAAACAATGTGTCGACAAACGTATCTTAGTGAGACAAGTTCTAGATTTGTTTGGAATATATTTAGTAAGATAAAAAGGTCAGGTGACACTATCCACAATATGTTTATATATATTCGACGATGACTCTAGTATTGTTGGGCTTGATAAAAAAAATCTCTGCTTTATTTCAGGCAAAATATTGTCTGCATAATTTGCATACTTTTTTTGGTGTACCCATACATATCCGAAACCAAGTAACAAAATTTCATTTTTGTATAAAAGTAACCCAATTAAATACAAAGCTATATACAAATCGCTGTGCTGTTACTGTCATATAATTTGAATTGAATTCCTCAGTCGTGATTAATTTTGTTTTTGCTAATAAGCTGTAGGTAGGTTTCTGATGCCCCGCGGCACTTTTGGGAATTTTGACACAAATAAACAATAGACGGGTAGTGTCAGAAGATAACCACCTGGAGCGATTTACCTCTGAGTTGGGAAGGACATGACAGAACTAACGTTACTACCGTTATTTGGATTAACCCGGAGTTCTAGCTAGTTGGATATACCTCCCTGGCATTTTAAAAGCGCACATGTACCTCTTTGAATGTAAAAGTACGTAAGTCGATACAATGATGCAAATCGTTACCTTTTTTTCAATGAAATTTCATCCTTTTTATAATAACAAATACAATCTATTACCACAGACATATAAACACTTGTATATCTGTCTCTGCGTTTACACGTGCATGCACTGATTTATATTTCTGCTTCTACCAAGGATCGGATATGGAAAATGTACCTTTTGATGTCACTAGAGTAAACACCCGACCACTAGCAGCTATATATTCGTAGGGGTTCCCAAACAATGGTGATATAATATTATATAATTGATATCTTTTCAAACCGAAGATTGTTTTTCCTATTAAAATACTGCTTGTTTAATATGAAAAAAATCAAACCTATTTATTAAGATTTGAGTAATTGATTTAAGAAAAATACACAACAATTCACACAACTTCCCTATACGCATGCGCTTGGCCGACTGGACTTTACCTATGTTTTTATAGCACATATATATTTGAAATATGATTATTTGAAAGTGATCAACTCATTCGCCGAAAGGGTGTGAAAGTGTCCCGCTGATTACGAACTACCCTGAAACTGTTTGTTGGAGTAGTAGGGAAGTGCCCGATGGACGACGTCCTTTGAGGGATGGGCACTTATTACATAACAGTATAGTTACACCCTTAAAATACAATTTTATAGAAAGTATATACTGCATGTATGGAGTTGAAAATTCTAGATATAAGTATTGAACGCTAGGTCTGACAATTAAATGCTTATAGATTAATTGATCTAAACATCGATTAGAAATATGTAGAAATAGAAAGAAATAGATACGAATGAAGAGGTTGTGTGTGAATTTAATCAGTGCAATTTTTATCGGTCCGGCAAACTAAACAATAGGTCCTATTTTCGATAAATTAAAAAAAATGCTGTGCTAAACTTTGATAAATATATCAACTCGTAAGTCTATGAACAGACGGACGTAATTCTTAAGTCATCGCTAAATAATACTAAAAAATGTCACTATTTTGAAATTAAAAAAATATGTGTTTATAAATATGGAGCTATGATTTTACCATCATGTAAACAAAATTAAAGAGTAATTAGAAGTAAAAGAAAAATATTCTTACCTCATCTGTTTTTCTTTTCTGTATCAGTCTTTCAACATTGTACAGATCAGGCAAAATTTCGGGTCTTTTTTTTTTTTTTTTTTGAGCTTAACGTCCTTGTTCCGGTTATAACCGAGCCTAGGACACTAAGGGGGAGGGGGCTGGTAGGGCCGATGCATTAGGGTGTGCAATTTCGCTTTTAAGTAATCACCAAACAGGTCTAATATGGGGAGGACAGATCTGACTAAATCTATACCCTAACGTCTAAAAAAAAAAAAAAAAAAAAAAAAACTGGGGAAATTTTGGACTGTCACAGAAATGCCTAGTCCTACTCTAGTCTCACTTTATATTTCCCTATTATAAACCTATGCTCTGTGGCGACTAGCAATTAGCCTTCTCTTTTCCGAAAACCAGCAGAGGTTCTTTAACGTGCACGGCGTGACTCACTGTACACTGGGCCCCCGTTTAACGTCCCTTCCGAACGACAAGAAGTTTTAGAAGATAGCGGGAGAGAGCGTATGGGAAAGTCGAAAAATGGAAAATAGGTTTAGCTTGTTAGCTGGTGTAGGTTTGTTATTTGTAGATGGGATTACTAGCCACCATTTGACAAGGTTAGTCATGCTGGTCTAGAGTGGATTTATAAGTGGGGAACTGTGTTATTAAGTTCAGTTATGAGAGTGGATGTGATGGGGTGATGTAAAGAATGTGCTGGAATTGGGTTAGCGTAGATTTTTGGTATTAGTGAGAATTAATGTGAATTATTATACAAACGATGTCGTTCGGGAGACTGTAGATTACTGTGTCTAATCGTCTGCATGTCTACCCTACTAGAACAGGGATTTGTATATTAGAAGGTGGAAGGAAGAGTGGAAGAGATTTTGTAAAGGTTGTTGGCTTTGGGTCTCGGCCCAGTGTATGTTGTATTTATGTAGGTGATGTTTTTGTGTATGTATGTGGTGTTGTGGGTATGGTTACTTAAAAAAGGCGGGATCTTACTGTTTTTCTTCTACAGTGTCCCCTGCTAAGGGATGTGGTGTGTGTTATTGGCATGTATTAAAGGGTATTGTTGGTATGTGTGAGGTGGTGAAATTCTAGTCCTGTGTCCAGTGTTGAATACACCTCCCTGTAAAGTCAATTACAGAGGGCTGTGTATCTTGGTTTCCCTACCTACCATAGGTTACTGAACAACCATTGGGCACATGTAGATTCGAATACGTCCACTGTTTATCCAGTTATAGTAAGCAGTGGTTGTACGATCTACAAGTAGTACCTATTTGTGTTTTTATTCTATACTGGACGTGGACTCATAATTGCGTATATTGCGTGTGTGTGTGTGTGTGTGTGTGTTTTTTTTTTTTTTTTAAATATATCGCTTTCCTAGATTTTATCAATATAATCAATATCCGTTAGATAGGAGGTTAATTGGTCGAATACATATTTTCTATGTTGTTTTGGAGGGTTGAGTACCGTTTTGGAATCGAATTTCATATTGTCTATATGCTCAATTTGGTTTTGGAAAACTGATCTAAAGTTGTCATGGATGGTGCATTCGAAAAGAATGTGTTCTATGGTTTCCGGTTCACCACAGTTTGGACAATATGGACTGACTTCCTTTTTAATACGGTTGATGTTATGACCGAGTTTGGTGTAGCCTAATCGAAGTCTAGTGATAACAGTATCCTCTACTTTATTATCACTATATAACTGAGGTTGGATCTTAACTTTGCTCTCGATGGAATAGAGCCAGTTATTAGTTAATTTCGACCAATTTTCCTGCCTTATCAATTGAGTTTTGTTATTGATTATACTGACGACCTCTGATACACTCAAGTCTATATTTAGATGAACATCACGTGACCCTAAGGCTGCTCTAGCAAGTTGATCTGCTATCTCGTTACCTAAAATGTCGACATGAGATGGAATCCATTTGAATTTTAGATCTATTCCTAATTGATCGATCTCGGTGATCATATAATGAATTGCATAAAGCAGTTTAGGTCTACTGCTATTTCCATTTGTCAAGGATTGTAGGGAGCTGAGGGAGTCCGAAAGAATGACTACTCGTTCAAATTTGGTGTGTTTTTTCTTAATACCTAGTAATGCTATTTGAATAGCCATGTGTTCAGCTGTGTAGACCGAGGCTCTGTCACTTAGTCGAAGAGATTTTCTGATGTTATATGTATCGTTATATATACCTATCCCTACTCTATCATTGGTTGGATTTTTAGAGATATCGGTATAAAATTTAACGAAGTTGTTATATTTATTATCTATCAACTCTAATGCTAGGTGTTTTGCGCCTATCGGGTCGTGATGTTTATCTAACGTCTTATGCAGTAATAGCGATACGTTTGGTGATGTTTTTAACCACGGGACTTGGAAATCTTGTTTGCGGGAGATCTTGACACCTTCTAAACCATATATCTGTTTTAATCTAAGTATTTCTAAAGGATAGGGAGTCCTGATGTTGGTAACGGGTATTTCACTATTTAGTATTGCTTTATTTAGTAAGAACCTATCCCCATGATTTTGGGTTCTAGCCCAGTATTTTAGTGTAAGGTTTTCTCGCCTAAGTGTTAATGTTGTTTCGCCGGCCTCTGCTAGTAAACTATTGCTGTTGGTGTTTTTGATGGCCCTTAGCGCTACCCTTAAGGCTGTGTGTTGTATGACATCTAGATGTTTTAATACTGTGTCACTAGCTATATTATATACCTGGCACCCGTAATCTAACCTTGATCTAACTAAGGCCTTATATAACATTAATTGAGTTGTTTTATTGGCGCCAAATTTACAACCAGAAATATATCTCATGGTGTTAATTGCCTTTTGGCATGATTCCTTTACATATTGAATATGTTTACTCCATGTGAGTTTGTGATCGATTATCATGCCTAAATACCTAACTTGTTTTTCAAATTTTAATTTGGTCTGGCCTAGGTATAGTTCTGGTAGTGTTCTACTTCTAGAGAAATACATTGCTACAGTTTTTTGTTTAGATGGTTTAAAACCCCACTTATTGGCCCACTCATTAATTGCTGTAAGATTTTTTTGGATATGTTTGGTTAGATATCTAATGTTTTTGCCTGTACTCCAGATACACCCATCATCTGCAAATTGCGCTAACTTGGTGTTGTTGTTTAGCGTATCTGACAGTGTGTTGATGTAAATATTAAAGAGCGTTGGAGAAATACCGCTGCCTTGTGCTACACCGTTGTCTAGTTCAAGTTGATCCGAAAGAGTGTTATGGATCCTAACTTGAATTTTTCGGTTTTTAAGGAAACTGTTGACGAATTTGAAAATGTTACCTGTTATGCCAAATTTTTTTAGTGAGACCAGAAGTCCGTCATGCCAAATGAGATCATAAGCTTTTTCCAGATCTAAGAAGACAGCAAGAGTGTTTTGTTTGAGGTTAAAACCTGTTTTTATCTCTGAAGTAAGTCGTAGTAGTGGGTCTAATGTCGATCTACCCTTACGGAACCCGCTCTGTTCCTCGTTTATGATACCTGATCTTTCTAATGAGTGTACTAGCCTATTGTTTACCATAGTTTCCATAACCTTACACAGGTGTGAGGTTAGAGCTATGGGCCTATATGATGTAGGTTCTTGTGGATTTTTACCTGGTTTTAGTATAGGTATAACAATGGCATTTTTCCAAGATTCAGGTATTATACCCGTGTCCCATATGTGGTTGTAAAAAAGGAGTATGATGTCTGTAATGTTGTCTGGACAGTGTTTGAGTATGTTGTATGAAATATTATCATCGCCCGGGGACGTGTTTCTCTTGTTCTGTAGTGCTTGTTTGTATTCGGTGATTGTGAATGGGCAGTTGAGATCACCGGTGTTGGGGCCTGGGTCTTTGATTTCATTATCAATGGTGACTTGATTGTGAACTTTATTTAGTTTGAATTCAGGGGTCAAATTATCATTACTACTAGCCTTTTGATATTGTTTAGCTAGAGTATCTGCCTTTTCCTTATCGGTAATGTTGTTCTTACCTAGTATAGGGATTTCTGATCTACTTATTCCCTGTATAGCTTTGACCTTTGACCAAACGTTTTTCAAATTAGTTTTATTATTTAAAGATGTACAAAACTCTTGCCAATGATTGTTTTTGGCGTTTTGAATGATGTTATTGAAATTTGTTTTGCATCTTGTGTACTCTGTTTTTAATAGTTCACTATTTTTATTTGCCCTCCATTTCCTTTCGCTATTCTTTTTGAGTTTTTTGGCTAACCTACACTCATCGTTCCACCATGGATTGTTTTTCCTCGTTTTGGGTTTGCCTGAAGTTTTAGGGATAGATGTTGACGCTGTATCTAAAATAACCCTAGTTAAATTTGCATTAAAGACGTCAACATCTTGATCGAAAATTTCCTCATGTTGGATTATTTCTGCTAAAATTTTGAATTGGTCCCAATTGGCCTTATTAAAAACCCATCGTGGTGGGTATTGAATTGTATTGACATGAGGTTTAAAATCAATCAGAGTACGTATATTATATTTGTATACAGCTGTACCAGTAAATTCACTTATACGTGGTAATAGTGATTGAGTGATTCTGATGTGGAAGTGTTAGAGTGCTTTAAATATATCTTAATGGACGGAAATTTATACGATCGGCAGTGGACTTTACCAGGGCTTCATCCCCCCGGTTGCCGATCATAGTCGACGTACATGTATGTACATGTATATATATGTGTCGGACACAGAGTGCGTATATTATATTTGTATATACGTGGTAATAGTGATTGAGTGATTCTTATGTGGAAGTGTTATAGTGCTTTAAATATAACTTAATGGACGGAAATTTATACGATCGGCAGTGGACTTTACCAGGGCTACATTCCCCCGGTTGCCGATCATAGAGAGAATGTGTCGGACAGAGTATATATTAGGCCTATGTATACAGCTGTAAAAATAATTTCTTTTATGTTTGGCAAGTGTTTGTTTTTCCTGTGGATGTGTTAGTGATTACTGGATATTTCATTCCTTGTAATTGTACTCAGGTAAGGCTACGCACCACTGATCTTTATCGCACCTATACATGTATCATCTGTAATGTAGCTATAGGCTAGGCCCAGCATTACATGTGAAATGGCTATACGATAATATATTTGTCACTATGTTCCCATTATATCTATAGGTCCCCCTATGATCGCATAGAAATGAAGCAATGCTACCGCGGAGGGTAATGAGACCATATTCCTTATTATTATTTTTTAATTATAACTATTTTCCGGACTCGGCTTACCGTTCCCATTCTAATTTCCTTATCCGATATCTTCCAGTTTTGTCGCCTATTTCCGGTGCACTTGTCTCGTTGAGAATGTTGAGGCTCGAATGTTATAATAATTATGTCTCAATTTATTCCCTTTTTTATTACACCTACATAAATGTACCCTCGATGAATTTTACCTCTAATCGTTAATGAGACTATAACATTTCTCATGTAATATCAACCTTCGGATATCCTTGTACATTCTGTAGAATGTGGTTTTTTTTCTTTTCCGGAATTCGGCTTACCGGTCCCCTTTCAAATTTCCCATACATGTTGTCGATTCAATTTTTCGCTTATTTCTGGTGCACATGTCCCATGGAGCGAGCAAATGGTCACTTATTGCAGTGTTGAGTATGGTTATATATGTGTTTTTTTTTATTATGTAAATCCTCTATGCTAAAATGGGAACTGATCAACTTGGCCTACGATGTTAACATGGCAATATTGTTATTTTTCGTATTTGTGTTTTAACTGTTATTCTCCCGAACTCACTGTAATATATGTTCCTTTTCCGGACACGGCCTTCCAGTTCCCATTCTAATTTTCCTATACTACTTCCGGTTTATTGGCACGAATGGTGTGTAAGTTAGTAGTTGTTAATGACTTTGTCAACGAATGTTTTTTTTTTTTTAATGTTGCTTCTTTAATGTTTTCTTTCTTTTCTTTTCTGCCACGGGATGTTGAACTTCTTCTATTGTATTTCTTCGTAAAAAAAACTCTATAATAATGGCTGATTTAACTATTCTGTCAGCGAACTGTCAGGGATTAGGTGATAAGTTTAAAAGAAAAGACGTTTTCTCTTTTTTTCGGGAAAAAAATTACAACATCTACTGTATACAAGATACCCATTTCATTGAAGCTCATGAAAATATTATCAGGAATGAATGGGGTTACGAATGTTATTTTAGCTCGTTCAAGTCAAACTCCAGAAGGGTAGCTATCCTGTTTAATAACAATTCTGAATTTACAGTCAAGAAAGAAAAAAAGACACAAGGGGTAATTTGCTAGCAATTGATATTGAAGTAGAATCAGTAAAATTCACTCTAATTACTCTTTATGGGCCTAATTCAGATGATCCTATATTTTTTGATAACTTAAAAGAAACTGTGGAACAATTTGGTAATGACAGAACAGTAATCTGTGGAGATTTTAGAATTAATTGACCAGGAAAATCTTATTGACATATATAGACAGTATTATCCCAACCAGAGAAGATATACCTGGAGGAAAAAAAATCCACTCAAACAGTCAAGGCTAGACTTCTTTCTTACTTCAGACCCCCTTCTTTCAAGTACTAAAAGTGTTACTATAGAACCAGGATATAGGTCGGACCATTCCTTTCCAAAAAATTCTTTTCAGTTTAATGAATTTAAAAAGGGTAAGGGCCTATGGAAATTTAACAATTCGTTACTTTATGACTCTGAATATATAGAACTAATTAAAAATGTTATACTAGACACCAAAAAACAGTACTATTTACCTGTATATAATCATGAAAATATCAACCAAATTTCAGATTTTGAATTGCAGTTGACTATTAACGATCAATTATTTTTAGAGACTCTTTTAATGAATATCAGAGGGAAGAGTATTTCTCACTCTTCTTATAGAAAAAAGCAAAGGAATATGAGGGAAAATGAACTTAAAAACAGTATTAAGGACTTAGAAAATGAAGACATCCTTAACATAAATGAGATAGAAGTTAAGAAGAGGGAATTAGAGAATATTAGGAAACTTAGAATGAAAGGTAGTGTAGTGAGATCAAGGGCACAGTGGATAGAAGAAGGAGAAAAGCCAACAAGCTATTTTTTTGGTTTGGAAAATAGAAATTTTACTTCAAAAATAATCCCTAAAATTCAGATAGATGAAGGGGCCATTGTAACAAAGCAGGATGAAATTTTAGGTAAGTCATTTTATGAAAAGCTGTATGTTGTAAACTGCGACCTAGTTGATGTCAATTTAGATGATTTTCATAATTTTGATGATATTCCAAAACTTTCAGTTGCAGAATCAAAAAATTTGGAAGGGTTAATATCTTTGGAAGAGGCAAGTAAATTTTTGAAGACTATGAAAAATAATAAAAGTCCTGGATCAGATGGTTTTACTGTCGAATTTTTTTAATTTTTTTGGAAGCAATTAGGAATTTTTGTTGTTAGGTCTTTAAATTATGGATATCTGCATGAAGAATTATCAATTACTCAGCGACAGGCTATAGTCACCTGCTTACCAAAAGGCGATAAACCAAGACATTTTTTTTTGAAAAATTGGCGCCCAATCTCGTTACTGAATATTACTTATAAAATAGCTTCTGGGGTTATCGCTCAAAGATTGAAGTCAGTACTGGATAAATTAATTAGTAAAGATCAAACAGGTTTTTTATCAGGACGTTATATTGGAGAAAATACTAGGTTACTATATGATCTGATGCATTTTACAGAAGAAAATGATATTCCTGGCATGATTTTGATGATAGATTTTGAAAAGGCTTTTGATTCGGTATCTTGGAATTTTATTCAAAAAGTCCTGGTTTATTTTGGTTTTGGAAACAACATTCTTTCTTGGCTTAAAACTTTACATAAAAATGCATTAGCTTCAATCAATCAGGGGGGCAATTTATCTTCTTTCTTTGACATAAAAAAGAGGCTGTAGACAGGGCGATCCAATCGCACCGTATATCTTCATACTCTGTGCTGAAGTTTTAGCTATAAGAATGCGAAATAACACAAATTTAAAAGGTATTCAAGCTGGAGACATTCCTCTACTTCTCTCCCAATATGCTGACGACACATTTCTCATGCTTGATGGGACAGAACAGTCATTATCTGAATCTCTTAAAGAATTAAATATGTATGCAAGTATCTCTGGACTAAAAATAAATATTGATAAGACTCAGATTATATGGATAGGATCAAAGAAGCACACTCAGGATACATTTTTGCCGGAGTTAAATTTACAGTGGGGTCGGGAAAGGTTTAATCTTCTAGGGGTAGAATTTGATGTAAATCTACACGCTATGCCTAAAATAAGCTATGACAAAAAGATTGTTAAACTGAAAAATATTGTGAATATATGGAAAAGAAGTCTTACACCCTTAGGAAAAATACAGATAATTAAATCCCTCCTGATTTCACAATTTAACCACCTCTTTATAGCCTTACCAAACCCAGATGAAAAGACTTTCAATAAAATAAACTCCATTTTATTCGAATTTTTGTGGAATAGTAAAGTTGATAAAGTTAAGAGAAGTACTATTGTTCAAGATTATCTAAATGGTGGATTAAAAATGATCAATATAAGGGCATTTGCAGATTCATTGAAGTTGAGTTGGGTCAGAAAGCTCTATAATTCACCCGGTAAATGGTTTTCAATATTAAATACTTTTGTAGACATAGATTACTTACTAAACATTGGCGGGGAATATATTCAAAATTGTCAAGGAAAATGTAACAATAAATTTTGGAAAGATATTTTTAAAACATGGTACAAATTACATATTTCGAAGGAAATGACTATCAGAAGAGAGCAATCAGTTTTAGGAATACCCCTTTGGTTCAATAACGATATTACTGTGTCAGGGAAATATATCTTTTACAAAGAATGGTATACAAAAGGAGTAAGGACAATAGCTGATGTGTTAAATGGAGATGATAATGGAAACTTTCTCAGTTTTGAAGATTTCAGACATATGTACAATATAACTACTAATTTTCTCAAATACCGAGGATTAATATCATCTGTAAAAAAATATTTACTCAATCATTTTCCTTTAGAGACTACAGTTATGCAACCAATCATACTGTTGCATATACAATTCTTTTTGAATAAAAATAAAGGCACAAAAGATTTCTATGATATTCTAAACAAAAACTTCAGGGAACCAACAGGTAAAAAAAAAGTGGGGGGAACAGTTCGAACTTACTAATAGAGACTGGGAAACCATATACAAAATACCTTTTTTGGTGACGAAAAACACTAAACTCCATTGGTTTCAATACAGGTTAACACATCACATTCTAACAACAAATTCCTGACTATTTAAAGCAAAACTAGTTGACAGTCCTTTATGTAATCTGTGCAATTCTGAAAGAGAATCAATAACCCATCTTCTTTGGGAATGCCAAGAAGTCCAAAATTTTTTACAAGCTCTGGAGACACTTACTGATGCATTATTTATACCTTTTTCTATCAACAAACAGTCTTTTTTGTTTGGAATAATAAACAATAGTCCCAGTTTTAGAGTGGATAATGAAGTAATTTTAATTATCAAACACTATATATACAAAACTAGATGTCTGCATAATTCTTTAAACATCTGTTCTCTTGTTAAAATCATACAAGACCACTTTTCTACACAAAAAATACATTTCTAACAACAAAAATGAGACATATAAGCTAAAATTCACAAATGAATTGAAAAAATGGGAAAATTATATCAAACTTGATATATAATATCTGTGCCATATCTTCTTATTCATTAGTATACTTCTCGACAGAGCTGACTGATCATATTTTCTTATTTACCTAAATCAAGTTAAATCAACATCCCATGGTTGTGTCTGTCTGTTTGTTTTTTGTTGTTGTCTCTGCGTCTGTGCGTAAACTGTCTGTCTGTTTGTCTGTTCTTGTTGCTGTATGTTTGTGTGTCTGTTTTTGTCTGTGCGTAAACTGTCTGTCTGCTTGTCTGTTCTTGTTGCTGTCTGTCTGTTCCAGGTCTGCCCATCTGTTTTCCCCCTCCCTTTAGTGATGAGAAGTAGGTATGAGAGCAATGTATATATGTATGTATGTGAATAAATAATGTGTATGTTATAATTGTTTGTGAATATTAAGTAAAATGAGAATTTCTTCTGGATGACTGTCGTTCCGAAAGATGTTGATCTGATAATGGCATTATACATGTGTGCATGAAGCTGATGACTGTTGTATGTGATAGACAATATAATAATCAAGATAATGGCAATGATTTTAGTGAGGAGTGTAGGTGATTATTGAAGATAATAAAAATAGTAATTAATTTGAATGTGTGTTTGTGCAGGTCTGGGTGTGACGGTGTGTATGTGTGTGTGAGGGAGGATGTGTGTGTGTGAATGTCTCTTCTTTTTCTTTGTGTTATATTTTGCATCAAATTCAGAAAAATAAACAATTACAAAAAAAAGGAACTGTTTATTGCTAGATTTGGGCAGAAAGCCTCTGACAACAAATTTTTCGGTACTAAAAAAACAACCAGATAAAAATGTTGACAGGTACCTAGAACGAATAGAAAAACTGGTACTTGGACATAACTTGCGAGAATGTTCAAAAGTACTGATGGCAATGAATAGCCAGCGCAGCAAAATCAAAAGCATCGGAAAGTTACCAGCAATATTTATGGTTCTAAGACATTATTTGGACTAAGCAAAATAGGTGCTGGCATTGCAGTAGTACCAACAACAACAGCAACAGCATACATGCAACTTACAATCAAATGCAAACAATCATACATTTGAAAATCTTCGAAACTGATTATATGACATCAATCGCGAATTAATCCAGAATTAGATGTAATTACAATACATTGAAATTCAATATAAGCTCTATGATGACGTAAGTTTCCTTTCGTTTAAACATATTTTATGCAACAAAGTTGTAAATGGATTGGGTACAAGTTATTTCAACTTATAAAACGCCCTCTCCAAAACACAAGCATATAAATACAATGTTCATAATAACATTATGACAATACGTATTTCAAATCAACAACAAATGACTATTTCTAAAAAGAGAGTGGGGAAGTAAGGGAGAGGGAGAGAGAGAAGGAAAGGGATGGGGAAGAAGAGAGAGAGAGAGAGTTTGGGGGGGGGAGGGGGAGAGATAAATCAGTTACATCGGATTTATATATTGAAAATGGCATGAAACCTACTACAGGACTTTAAAAAGTGCTGAACACATAGGAAAATTTCACAGTTTGTATCATGCGACAATTCTTTGTTACAAAATAAAAGCAAATCTAAATCATAAGGAACCTGCAAATGAATATTTCTTTCAAAACGACCACATACAAAGAAAGTGAACTTTAAAGAAGCCAATGATCTTCAAGAGTTTTCAAGAGAATTCCAAGAACTAATGGTTGAAGGAAAGAAAGAGGAGCTCGTTAAAGTTCATCTACTATATGGTACTCTGTAATCGTTTGTGTTTCTTAAAAGATATCGAACATCGTCTTGGACAGAGGAGGGAAGTAAAGAGGAAAGATAATCCGGAGTTTGATTATTACGTATCTTATACAAAAGCTGAAGTTTTCTTCTCTTACTTCTAGTCGATAGAGTTTCTAAACCTGTTTCAAAGTATAAAGATTGGTTACCTGTATAAGATGGAAGACCTGTGATAATTCTGGCTGCTTCACGTTGAGCTTTTTCTAATTTTTCCGATTCAGAACTAGTGCAATTTCCCATAATTCACATCAATATTCTAAAACAGGTCAAATAAATGTTCGGTAAATTCTCAATAGAGCATTTCGTTTTAATATAAATTTCAATTTTCTCGTGATATTTTTTTCATGACAGAAGTATATACTGCTTCTATATGGTCTCCCCATTTGAGAACTGAGTTAAGAGTAACACCTAAATGTTTATGTATATCTGTAAAGTCTAGGAAGCTTCCATCAAATTCAAGTTCCAATAACTCATCAATGTCGTTTCTATTTGAGATAAATAGTACATCTGTTTTAGCAGGATTAAAAGTTACTAACCAAGTTTTAGCCCACGTATTAAGGTATTCGAGATCTTTATTTCGAGTAGTTTCAATTTCAAGACAAAAGGAAGAAGAATAATGGAGTAGGGTGTCATCAGCGAAAATATGAGATGCAGAATCAAAAATATCTGCTATATCATTTATATTTATCAAAACCAATAAAGGACCAAGGATTGAACCTTGTAGCACCCCTGCATCAATAGAACCATTTTTCGAAGAAGAATCTTTAATACATAGAATTTGTTGCCTTTGATGTAAATAATTAATTGTTAATGATTTAACCAAGCCAGTAATTCCCCTCCTATCCCATAGGATTTCAGTTTTGATAGTAAACCCTTGTGCCAGACACGATCAAAGGCTTTAGAAATGTGTTATATACGTCTCTGTTTATAGTAAGTTATAATAGACAGCCTAGGATATAGTTTCGTCATTATTAACTTATTTCACTCAGGTACTTACAATTGTGGTTTCTTTTACTCATGCTACACAATCGTGAAAGAAACCAAAATGTTTCCAACGTCCGCTAAATATACTTCCTCTATTTTTTGTATTTCAGGTTTGTTCTCTAGGCTACAGAAACAGACGCAAATTCGTCAAAAATGGAGTGGAGAAAAGCAAACAAGTAGGTAATACAGCAGAGGATAAATAACTAAAATTGGCTGTACTTTAAAATCAATAGAAAACATCGTTGGTTTTTTTTAGAGTATTTTAATTTCTAATCATAACATATATATCATTTTTTTCCCCGGAGAAACCGATTCCGAAACTAGCATATTCATTATTCTTTACTATATACCTTATCCATTTACCTGCATTTACATGTCCTATGGTGCCATACGAATGTTTGCATAGACGTAACACCATAGTCACAAAATATTTATTTATAGAACTAGTAACAGTCTGACATTTTTCCAGATACCTGATATTTACTGGAGTTATCGTCTTGGGTTTTGGCATTACTTGGTTATTCATTGCTGCAACAGAAACTACTATTCGACAACCAACATACCGAGAAGTGAAGTCCGTTCATTATAACCGGTCTCTGTCAATTCCAGTGTATTTCTACAAAAAACAAATTGATCTTGTAGATCCGTTTCATCAATGTGAATATCGATGTCATCTGATTGACGGGATTTCAAACAAACGTGATGCAGTAATCGTGTTTCAAGCACCATCTTTATTCGATGAGAAACCACTGAAAAAATATTCGGGACAGCTTTGGGTGTTTTTTTCCATGGAAGCTCCTACGTATCATCCTCCATCGAATAAAATTAAAAAATGGGAGAATCTGTTTAACTGGACGATGGGTTATAGACGAGATTCCGATATAGTGCATTTTTACGGTAGGTTTCATCGCCTACCGAAAACTGGCGAGGAAATCAATATAACATCTACGTGGTATTCACAATTAAATAAATCTATTTTATTTGTGTCTCATTGTGGAACTGCTAGCAGGAGGTTAGATTACATTAACACTATGAAGTCATTCTATGATATTGATATCTACGGTGCTTGTGGGAAGTTAAAATGTCCTAAATCTAAATGGGGTGAATGCCACAAGAAAATTGAAAATTACAAGTTTTATTTGGCATTTGAAAATTCCCTGTGTAAAGACTATATAACGGAAAAAATGTTTAAAATATATTGGCTGAATTCAAAGGCAATACCTGTTGGACGTGGACCTACACAATACGATGTTTACTTGCCCCCAAATACTTATCTAGACACGTCTAAATATAGATCTTCCAAAGAATTAGCGGATCATATGTGGCGTCTTTCGAAAAACGAAAGTGAAGCAACAACATACTTTAAATGGAAAAAATCCTTCTACGTGGACAACAATTTTAATAGCCGTGGATTCTGTGAACTGTGTAGACGACTCCATCATCCTACAGAACTAAAGAAATATACACGACTTTACACGAACATTGACATCTGGCTTCGCGGTGGAAAAGATACAAACATTTGTAGACCTCCTACTGATCTATAATTTTTTTAAAACGAAATTCTTTGGACTTCGAGAACGGATACGCAGTATGTACTACTTAACCCATGAGTCTGACAGCACCTTGAGAAATCGTTACAAATAACGTAATTTTCTTGTGTAATCGAAATTTCTAAAGCACCAACAAAGACTTTCTTGGGGTAATGCTAATTGAATTTGTCTTCTTGTTAATGAATCGTCCGCCAATTCTCAAGAGAAAAAAATTTTAACTAGAAAAGAAAATGTTATCGACAACAATACAAAGATTCTGTGAAATGTAGACGGCTCCATCATCGTACGGAAGTAAAGAAACGACTTTACAGGAACATTGACATATAGCTTCGATATGGGAAAGATACAAACATTTGTAGGCCTCGTTTTGATAAAGCTTCCTTTGTGAAAAGTCATCCTGATTACATGCTGTTTACAGTTTATCATGAATCGACAATCAGTTATTGATGAACAGTTTTGAAATCCGTTTTTGTGTTTAGAAATAATATGTAGGAACAGAAGAGTGCGAGTTATATTTGGCTAAATAAAAAAAGATACACTTAGTTGTGACATTGTGCCTTTTAAATTTGATTAGTGATGAAAAACAGCTGATGCGATGACGGCAAAGCCGGGGAGTTAATGAACTATTTAACACAAAATTCTGCTTCTGTCGAACAGACTGACACACGCGTCTTGATGAAAAAAGTGATATTTATACCTGCTCCTTGTAGTTATAATGCTTTCTTGTGCTCAAGGTTTTCATTTAATCGCAATGGAACAAGATGCGAAATTCCTGGTACGTCTGTCTTATTCACATGTGCGTTATACTAAGAAACGTGAGGCGGAACAATGTTTGTGCCTAAAAGAAAACATCTTTGAGAAAGCACGTCATGATAGCAAATGTTGAATAAAACCGCCATTTTGGAAAAATACTATTTACATGTCATCGTAAGAGGATTTTCCTGCTTAGCTGAAAGTCCTTTAATCAAGCCGATGATTTGGCAGTTTGTCGGTATCAGATGCTACTACGTTTGTGAAATTAAATAACATTGGATTATGTCTAAGGTCATATGGTGAAATAACGTGATGAATTTGTCTGACTTACTAGAATATCTAAATAGATGGTTTAGAAAAACTTATTATCTATTCAGGTTGAAATGTGTTTAGACAGGATATTCAGCATGATTGCTTAAAGTTGATTTAATTTGATTTGAAATAGACCCACATAATTGGATATTCGAGATTTCGAGATGTGTGCAAGACTATGTCAATAACTCGTGTATAATTCAATCCATGTTTACCTGTTAGCTAATGTGTAAAAGTGTTTTATCAGTTAATTAACATGGCTAGTATAAATACGACCACATTTCTAGCCAGTATGGATCGGTTCCTGAAGGGAGAGCGGAGGCCAGACAGGAGAGAGACTAGTCTCCACTGGCGGGATGCCCGCTCGCTCGGACTTTTGCCCGAGAGAGAACACATCCACTTCTTAACTTTGTTACCGTAACAGATGACTATTGTATATAGTTTACATGTATGTTGTACATAAATTCGTGCAGCCGATTAAAATACATCCAACAGAAACTGGACTTCTATCAAATATAAACTCGAAAAACATCTCAACGTTTGAAAGTTAACACGTTTTCATTTTACAGGGAACTGGTTACGGTTCAATCATATTTTTTACTTCCCACTGGTCTTTTATCTATCCTTTTGTTATCCTTCATTATTCATTTATTCTTTATACCTTGTTCTAATAGGTAATCGACACTACGCTCGCATACTCTGATACAAATGTAAAGCAGACATAACCTGAGATATAAATACACATACAATTTCTCGCTCTGGTGACTTAAGTATATCTTTGTAAGGCATTGACAATAATTTACATATTTTGAAAAAGAAATTTTGCATTTACCACATCAATGAAACCAAGTAAACATATTATTTATTCATTGAATAAACTTGTTTCGTAAACCAGAAGACGGGAATTATTAGCTGGTATGTAGTCACATCAAATACGTGTATCGTCAGTGAAATGAAAATATTGTTTTGATATTGATATAAACTGACTGCTTGGTATCTCCGGCCGTGACTAACCACATGTACTGCCATCGAAGATGTTGATTAAGTGAAGGTGAGTACACAATATTTGCTGACTGCTGATTTTGATCGTAGGGACATGAACATGTCAGAATCAATGTTTTACCTGCGTTCTTTTAATCTCTTAAAGTCATAATATCTAGCTATAACTGAAAAATTTGTGTCAACTGGTGTCATATTCTAAAATAACTCGAATGAAGATGAACATGTAACCTCAATGGTCTTATCGCCGCATACAAAACGGAAATTATATCATATATACTCATGTCAGGAATTCTAAATTTAAGATTGAGAGATTGATGAAATATGAATGATAAATTATGTCGCCAGTATATAAATAACCGATAACCAGATTAAGAAATCAATATTATTGATGACGTCCAACAAAGTTAAAAACACTGTCTTAGAATCAAAATTTGTATCAAATTATAATTCAAAGAGTAGTTAAACAAATGTTATGACGAGTGATATAACTGATATGCTGACAATACATAAGCACAACATTGAACATCCAGATATCTAACTGGAAATCTATTTTGTAGTTAGAGATCAATCAGAATTTATCATCACAACCATACTGTGTCAAATGTAACACTACTATTACTGATAATGTGCCACAAATCAGGGTTTTTTTTCTCTATGCCCATGATATCCAAATTTTTAACTACAAACAAACGATGAAACAACTGAATTAGATGACCTGAGAACTACTCCATCAGCTTATTTTTGTTCCATTTCTGCTTATCACTATAGTCAAGCTGGGCACATAATAACTTTTGATTTAAACATGTAAAGTTGCAAACACTTTTCATGAAGGGTCCTAAATATCGTGATTACCTGTTCGTTGGAATACGAATTTATCATATGATGCTTAAAGATTTAGTTAAAATCTATGCCAGAGAATGGGAGAAATGACAACATACTGCGTTGAATTCACCTTCTTAATTTAAGAAGATAAATTCGGTTTACCATTCTTAAAAGAATTTGCAACTTGAAATCTAAAAAGAAAACAAAACACTGGTCAGCGATCCTTGATCGTGATGTTAAATTTACACTTCAGGATTTACACATGGGTATGCTATTGTACCTGGAGATAAGGCCTCCAATTAATTGACATCATTACATTTCCTGTATACAAAAAGAAGTAGGTTTGCTTGGTAATGAAGGAGACCCCACATTTTCATTATGCAGTCTTTCCAAAGGAGAAATACTGGTTAATCATGCTGCGCTATCACACTCATTGAGATTGCCTATTAATGATAAGGATACGGACCTCCCCTGTTTATATTGGATTCCTGAACTTAACGAGAAAAACATATAGCGTTTTATTGCTGATTCGTTTAGCTGTTCAACCAAACCTACTAATTACCCATAACACTATTAACAATATGTGTTAGTCGTATTGTGATACTTATTACCAAAGAAATGGAAATAACTAATAACAATGTGGATTTTAAAGAACTCCAGGCTTTTTACCAAGTAAGGTACAAATATATGTTTATGCACTACGCTGAAGCGGGTTTTTTTTGTGAATTCCTAGAAGAAATTAACCGGGAAGAAATCATTCAAATGAGTTTTTGGTTGACAACATTTTCGTCGACTCTGGTGGTAATCCAATAGATTACTGTGCGCCTGTCTTGGCGGATATGTTTTCATATGAAACTTAATTCATCAAAAAGGTTATCAAAACATAAAGATCTTGCAAAGTCGTATCACTTCCTTTTCAGCTATATATATGAAGCAAAAGTCCTCGACATACAGAAAAATCCAGGTTAATGAAAATTAAGGGGAAGTTTTACGTCGTCCTGGTGATCTCATTGAGAAATATTTCGTTTCTTCGTACAATATGAAGCTGGCGTATTTGATATTCATTAGTTTGCCTGTTGGTTCCATTGTTATATATTTTGATCTCATTTGAGAACGTAATTTAACTTTTTCGGATTAACCAATATTTACATGACGGGTAACAGAAGATGCTTACTCTTCCGCAACACATGATCTTATTCTCGGGCTTCTTTTTCAGAATCTGCCTGTAAATATCTTTTTTGTTCATATTTTGCACTAGGTTTATATAATTAGAGCCAATCAGAATTTTTTCGGACACCAAGGGAAATATTGCCTCCAGAGGGAATGAGGAAACTCTGAAAATTGCTAAGCCAAAATCTATCCTATCAAGAATGTTGTAAGAGAAGAGATAATGCTAACGTTATAATTAAGGGAAACTTAAATGATGTTTGCATGGATTTTCTAGTTATTTATGTACACGGCACATTTCCATTCGTGTATTTACATCAGTTATCTACCCGTTCTTGTCAGGTGAACTTCCCTTGTTACCACACTCCATTGCACACAATTCCTTTTCACAGCTTGTGGTCATAATTCGATGGACTGTGGTAAAAATTAAAGAGCACTTTGTCATTTTGAGCTGTATATAAAGTATGCAGTACGAAAGGCCACCTTTTGACATTCGGTCAAGTGTGACCGAATGGAAATCCAAGGAAGGGGTTAAACATTGTATGAAGATCTCAGATTGATTAGGCGGCTAATAAAGTATGCCAAGATACATTAAACAGGCATTTGGTAGTTAACGGAGTAATATAAATATTTCATTTACCAACAGACATGAACCATGAAATTAATTAATTCAAGACAATTTCATGTTTGGATTCGCTTCGTCCAAGTCAAAATGGCGGGTTTGAATGAGAGCAGCTAGATGGTACTACTAAATTTCTATTGAAACATACTACACATAATGCTATTTTGGCATAGTCGTAATAATGATATAGCTTGATGTCTGGTTCTTTTCACAAAGATCAATTAAAAGGTAAAAAGATGTTTAGTTTCCCCTTCATGGATGTTAAAGCCCGTGTCACTTTAATACATATGAAATGGACTGTCGGTTGAGAATTGAGTCCCTTTAACAAGAATGTTCCCATACTTTACACAGGCCTATTAGTCTCGCCTATCAATATATTACAATGTGGGGGTCAAGGTCATGCTAGGCCTGGTTATCCTTTGGTTGGAGCTCCGACAAAAATGTGAATTTACTACTTATTCTTAAAACAATTTCAATCTTTTTTGGGCGTACGATATAAATGGACAGTTGACCAGTCTGTAACATCTGACTTTTGAAAATCAAAATGAAAATGTGTAATTTGGCATCTGGAGTTAGTACAATGGCCTAGGACCCTACATAGTGACTACTGTTAACGGCTCGCTATATACTGTACACACTTACCTGGATTATCTATAGACTATTTATGTGACTTATATATAGGGACTCTTGGTTCTGAGGAAATCATGGCTGGTAGAAAACAAAGCACGGGAGGTCCTGGAGTTAAGACTTGGGGGTCTGACAAGAATAATGAGGAGAGGCTTGATGAGATCTCTGCCATGCTATCTACTCTCATTATTAAAAGTGAGTTTGACTCCACGATCAAGATACTCAGGAAAGCATCAGAGAGGAAAACAAGGAGTTAGTGGAGGAATTAAAAGGTAGGGTTTTTGAAACTGGAAATGGAAAACAAAAATCTTCGTCAGACCATTGGTGAATTACAGTATGTAAAGGAGGGTATGGATGCACGTTATAACGACTTGGAACAACACTGTCGAAAAAATTCACTCTGCATTCATGGTCTCAAGGACAATTCTGCATCGGAATCTGTAGAGGAATGTGTGGAAAAAATCGTGAAATTTGTGTCTACAAAACTGGATGTTCAGATCACTAGTGGTGATATTGACATCGCTCACCGTCTTGGGAAATACACTTCAGATAGACCCCGGAATGTCATCGTTAAATTTACCCACAGACGGAAGAGAAATGAAATAATCAAAGACCGGACGAAGTTGAAGAAGACTGGCTACACCATCTTCGAAGATATCACCAAGATCAACCAGCAGATCCTCACAGACGCCTACAAACTCAAAACTGTGAAAAACTCATATAGCGTCGACGGTAGGATCTTTGCTATTCTGACTGATGGGAGAAAAAGGAGGCTTTCTTATGGCATGCCACTCACGGACACCTTTCTGAGGGAAGATTCCAATTTTGGATTACTGTATATGCATGTTCATGTATATAGACTGCAATATCGGTGACGGACTCGGCACTTCAATGCCACCAGGAATTTTCCCTGGTTTTACCGATTTTGTGACAGTTGTATATAGGTATGAATGTTTCTTTGCTTTGAGTGGTTCGTGTTGTGAAATATTGGACCTATTATTCTGACGGTTGGTAAGTCTTATATAATAATATAAATGGAGTAAAGTTTTTGGGCCTACAATTCTATATCAATTAATTTCGGCGTACACATAACGAGTCGGGGAAATTGCATTGACTGTTACATGGGGTGTTTCTCGCTACTTCCAGTGCAAGAGGGGTGGCCGTTCTTTTTAAAAAAAATAATTTTGAATTTAAGGCGCATAAAGAGAAGAAAGACAATACTGGGACTTTTTTAGCTTTAGATATAGAGATAGAATCTTTTAGAATCACTGTCGTCAACTTATATGGCCCAAATAATGATAACCCCGAGTTTTACAATATTGTTACTGAAACGGTTGAAGACTTTGCAAATAAATATGTCATTATTTGTGGTGATTTTAATTTGTCCTGAATCCTAAATCTGATTATGATAAAAACTATAAGAATCTTAATAATCCTAAAGCCAGAGATAAAGTTTTAGGAATCATTGATAATTTTGGTCTGGCAGATATTTTTAGAGAGCAACATGTAGATATGCGGAGGTACTCATGGAAGAAAAGCAGCCCACTTAAGCAAGCTCGACTGGACTTCTTTCTAATCTCGGAGAATCTTTTATCTAGTACTAGCAAATTGAATATAGAATCTGGCTATCGGTCTGATAATTCTTTCCCAACAATATCCTTAACACTCAATGAATTTATAGCAGTTAGGGCGTTTGTAAATTTAATAATAGTCTACTACAAGATCTTGAATACCTTAATATTGTGAGAGCTTGTATATTTGAGACAAATGCCCAATATTGTCTCCCAGTTTATGATATTAACAATTTAAGTAGTATTTCAAAAGATGACATTTTGTTTACAATAGATGATCAATTATTTCTTGAAATGTATTAATGGATATAAGAGGTAAAACTACATCCTACTCACCACACATGAAAAAACAATAAAATATCAGAGAGGACATCCTTAAGAAAGAAATTCAGGCTATGGAAGAGTAAGATGTAACAAATATTGTTGAGTTGGAAGTTAAAAGAAGAGAATTACAGTCAATTAGGGAGCATAATTTGATCACGTGCAAGATAGATTGAAGAGAGAGAAAAGCCTACAAGTTATTTTATTTAATCTAGCAAGTAGAAACTTCACTTCTAAAGTTATACCTAAATTACAATTAGAGGATGTAAATATTTTAACAAACCAGGACAATATTTTGAAAGAAGTTTATAAATTCCATGAAAAAAAAATTCATGATTCAAATGATTATTTAGATGATATTAACCTGAATGATCTTTTAGAACCATACAATGCCAATAAAATTAGTCCATGTGAATATGAAAAGCTTGATGGTCCTATCACACTCCAAGAAACCAGTGAAACTCTGAAAGGTATGAAAAATAAGTCCAGGAATAGATGGCTTTACTGCTGAATTCTTCAAATGTTTTTGGAAACATGTAGGGAACTTCGTTGTCAGATCTATTAATCTAGGATATAAAAATGGTTGTCTATCTATTTCTCAAAGGCGTGGCATTATTTCATGTATACAAAAGGGAGATAAACCCAGACATTTTATAAAAAAAATTGGAGACACATTTCATTACTTAATGTTGTATATAAAATTGCTTCTGGCACCATTGCACACAGAATAAAAAATGTTTTAAACGAAATAATTGACAAGGATCAAACAGGCTTTTTAGCAGGACGTTATATAGGGGAAAACACTAGACTTGTGTATGATGTAATGCAGTATACAGAAGAAAATGATATCCCAGTTATGTTTTTAAAGATTGATTTCGATAAAGCAATCGATTCTGTGTCGTGGAGATTTATTGAAAGGGTTTTTAATTTTTTTGGTTTTGGAAATGGTTTAATCTCTTGGGGCCAAAACATTACATAACAAAGCTAGTGCTACAATTAATCAGGGTGGGAATCTGTCTTCTTTTTTAAATAAAAAGGGGCTGTCGACAAGGGGACCCAATCGCACCTTATATCTTTATTTTGTGTGCCGAAATATTGGCAATTAAACTAATAAATAATGAGAAAATTAAGGGTATTGATGTTGATGGTTGTCCTATACTTCTGTCACAGATTGCAGAAGACACTTCACTGGCACTTAATGGGTCAGAAAGGTCACTGAGGGTACCAATTACAGAGCTTAACTTTTATGCAAATATATCAGAATTGAAAATTAATATCTCGAAAACTCAAGTGTTGTGGGTTGGCAGCAAAAAAATTCAGCACAGACCAATTCCTTCCTTAACTTAATTTACAATGGGGTAAGGATCACTTCACTCTTCTTGGAATTGAATTTCATGGTAACTTACACCGGATACCTAAACTTAACTTTGACAAAAAACTTATAAAACTTAAATCATTAATTAATTCCTGGAAAAGACAATTATTAACCCCACTTGGTAAAATAAATGTAATTAAATCACTTTTAGTTTCACAATTTAACCATCTATTTATTTCACTGCCAAACCCTTATGACAAGTTTTTCTCTAAATTTAACTCATTGCTATATGAATTTCTTTGGAACAGTAAAACAGATAAAGTAAGAAGAGATGTTGTTACCCAGGATTACATTGATGGTGGTTTAAAAATGGTTAATGTTAGAGCCTTTATAGATTCTCTGAAGCCGGGGTGGGGTAGAAGACTTTTTCAATCAACTTCGAAGTGGCAAGTAATGATAATATCTTAACTTAGACCTTATGGCCAATTGTGGTACTGATTACATACAACGCTGTCAAAATAAATGTAAAAAACATGTTCTGGTCTGATGTTTTTAAAGCATATAAAAATCTACACTATGCTAATAACTTAAGAATAGACAAAAATGAAGTAAGTATACATGTAAAAGGTATGTTTGTCTTCTGATTATTGCTGAAGTATGAATGCAAGGTGATACATTTTTGACACAATGGGTATGTAAGATATACATTATACATGTACATTCACTATTATCCTATAGATCTATATATATGTTTTATTAATAACCCAATACTGTTCAGAGGATGCATGGTCTCATTCCAAGTACATACATTATTGTTTTAATCAGTACTAGTGGTGGTTTGTGTTGTATGTGTGACATCTGGCTAATACAAGTGTGTATGTACATGTCAGCATCTTGCTGTATGTGTGGTTAGTGTCATATGTGTGCACTTGGGTTGTCTGTTGGTATGTGTGTGGTAAAAATTGAGTTGTCTGCTTTGTATGTGAAGAACATAAGGTCAACAAATTTGCTGTAGTTTGAAGATTTATGATGTACAATGTATTGTTATGTGTTTGTGAGGATAAAACTTAATTAAAAAAATAAAATATAAAAAAAAATATATTACAATGTGAAATTCTTTTCATCAGTGAATGTTGTCCAACAACTGAACATAATTTAATAGGTATTTTTTCTTTAATGTACGCTGATGGCATGGTGTTGTTTGCAGAGACCCCAGAACAATTACAGGAATTGTTAGGCGCCCTGATATCTTATAACGTTAACCATAGCCTTAACTTGAATACAGAGAAGACGAAAATTGCAGTTTTAAGAAATGGTGGTAATGTAAGAAATTATATAACCGGTTTGATATTTATACATTTAATTTAATTTTACCAGTACATATCATGTAACACAAAATCATGTCGCAAAGCAAGGCAATAAGCTTATAACGCAGTTAATAACAAGTTTTTAATTTACCATGTGTACGGTATATTGATTTTAGCATTTACAATGTAATATATAATTGTACATGGTTCTAATGTTATTTTCCCTATCTCGAAAATGATGTCAATATTGGTTTAGTGTTGTGATTTGAAAATGTGCATTGGAGTTTCTTAAGTCTATTGATTATGACTATCAATAATTTAAGTTTCATTTATATTTCGACTACAGATAACATGATTTTTACATGTTGCACTGAAACATTCACTAACTTTTCTGTGCAGAGAAATTTAAACAATTAGCATATTTAACACCAGTAATGAGTTTGATGATATTTAATGAGTCATTGTCAGGACTGTATATAATAACTGATTTACTTATTGTCCAACACTATTGCACTATAACATTATAGTTTTATTTGAAATGCCTACTCTCCGATGTGCCTTGCAACACAAGGAATAGAATTAAACGAAAATGTATAGTTCATAACCATTAATGATACCATCATTTATAATCTATATAGGAATACGGATAAGGATATTTTCGATATTCCTAAAGCTTTTGACAGAATACAGCATACTGGCCCCAAGAGCATGAATGCATAGAGAACACGTGAAGAACGTACAGTAAAATAGCGCCGCCATATTGTGTATAATTATCTAGACCACAAGGAGATTACACGCGCAATTTGATTAGCCGAGATAAAATTGAGACTCATTTTCCAATCAATCAGAGTATCATTTCGGGAGAGTCAACAACTTAGATCTGTGGGATGGTTAGGAATCGAAACCCGTCGATATTTTGCGAAATTAAGTGCAACGATAACAGTTTCTTTTATACTAAAGAAGAAATATATCACACCTAAGCCAGTAGAGCTCTATTCCACGATCGGACGTAAAAAGGTGTGGTCGTCTCACCTTTCCCATTCCCAATAGTTTTATCAGTGTATGCTGGCTTCCTCCTTTTGTAAAACACCTCGCGCTATCCGGGCCAAGAAGATTGATTTACATAAGATGATATCTTGATTCGCGACTGAAATGACACTGAAGTTTTGGGAGAAACGTTTTGAAACTTTCATCAATTTTTAAATATTTCATCATTTATAGTAAGTTATAATAGACAGCCTAGGATATAGTTTCGTCATTATTAACTTATTTCACGCAGGTACTTACAATTGTGGTTTCTTTTACTCATGCTACACAATCGTGAAAGAAACCAAAATGTTTCCAACGTCCGCTAAATATACTTCCTCTATTTTTTGTATTTCAGGTTTGTTCTCTAGGCTATAGAAACAGACGCAAATTCGTCAAAAATGGAGTGGAGAAAAGCAAACAAGTAGGTAATATAGCAGAGGATAAATAACTAAAATTGGCTGTACTTTAAAATCAATAGAAAACATCGTTGGTTTTTTAGAGTATTTTAATTTCTAATCATAACATATATAATCTATCATTTTTTTCCCGGAGAAACCGATTCCGAAACTAGCATATTCATTATTCTTTACTATATACCTTATCCATTTACCTGCATTTACATGTCCTATGGTGCCATACGAATGTTTGCATAGACGTAACACCATAGTCACAAAATATTTATTTATAGAACTAGTAACAGTCTGACATTTTTCCAGATACCTGATATTTACTGGAGTTATCGTCTTGGGTTTTGGCATTACTTGGTTATTCATTGCTGTAACAGAAACTACTATTCGACAACCAACATACAGAGAAGTGAAGTCCGTTCATTATAACCGGTCTCTGTCAATTCCAGTGTATTTCTACAAAAAACAAACAGATCTTGTAGATCCGTTTCGTCGATGTGAATATCGATGTCGTCTGATTGACGGGATTTCAGACAAACGTGATGCAGTAATCGTGTTTCAAGCACCATCTTTATTCGATAGTAGTCCGTTGAAAAAACCTCAAGGACAATTGTGGATATTCTTTTCAATGGAACCACCAACTCTTCATCCTCCATCGAATAAAATTAAAAAATGGGAGAATCTGTTTAACTGGACGATAGGTTATAGACGAGATTCCGATATAGTGCATTTTTACGGTAGGTTTCATCGCCTACCGAAAACTGGCGAGGAAATCAATATAACATCTACGTGGTATTCACAATCGAATAAATCTATTTTATTTGTGTCTCATTGTGGAATTGCTAGCAGGAGGTTAGATTACATTAACACTATGAAGTCATTCTATGATATTGATATCTACGGTGCTTGTGGGAAGTTAAAATGTCCTAAATCTAAATGGGGTGAATGCCACAAGAAAATTGAAAATTACAAGTTTTATTTGGCATTTGAAAATTCCCTGTGTAAAGACTATATAACGGAAAAAATGTTTAAAATATATTGGCTGAATTCAAAGGCAATACCTGTTGGACGTGGACCTACACAATACGATGTTTACTTGCCCCCAAATACTTATCTAGACACGTCTAAATATAGATCTTCCAAAGAATTAGCGGATCATATGTGGCGTCTTTCGAAAAACGAAAGTGAAGCAACAACATACTTTAAATGGAAAAAATCCTTCTACGTGGACAATTTTAATAACCATGGATTCTGTGAACTGTGTAGACGACTCCATCATCCTACAGAACTAAAGAAATATACACGACTTTACAAGAACATTGACATCTGGCTTCGCGGTGGAAAAGATACAAACATTTGTAGGCCTCCTACTGATCTATGATTTTTTTAAACATGGAATTCTTTGGACTTCGAGAACGGATACGCGAAATGTACTACTTAATCCATGAGTCAGTTACAGCACGTCGAGAAATCGTTACAAACAACGTAATTTTCGAAATTTCTAATGAACAAAGGCTTTCTTGGGGTAATGCTAAATGAATTTGTCTTCTCGTTAATGAATAGAAAGACTCCATCATCGTACGGAAGTAAAGAAACGACTTTACAGGAACATTGACATATAGCTTCGAGATGGGAAAGATACAAACATTTGTAGGCCTCCTTTTGATAATGCTTCCTTTGTGAAAAGTCATCCTGATTACATCTTGTTTACAGTTCATCATCAATTGACAATCAGGATTGATGAACAGTTTGAACTATTAAAAGTTAATATGTGAGGTAAGTGAACTATTTAAATTTGTGTTCAGTTAGACATATAAGAGATTTTCAATCATAATTTAACTGCCAGAATGAGACCAGCCAAATGTATTACTGACATCTGTGGACCGGTGGGCAGTTTTGTGTTGACCAGTGGCCAGAGGCATACTGTTGTTACTTAGTTTGCTACATGTGTCCATGTATTGATTCATTCCCTGAATATATGGGTAATTACCTTAGCTTTGACTGGCTAGTTCGCATGAGAGTCGGTGTGTGCTCGTCTTGTGGAAAGCAACATAATCTGTGACTATTCTCTTTGGTCTGTATCAGCTACTCAAGTATTATTCAATATTTGTTGACATATTGTCAACTGTGTAATGTTGCTTTACCAATGATTTCATGATATTTTAGTACAAATATACCTCTCTCCGTCTGCGAAGAGAAGAGCGTAGGCCACACAGGAGAGAGGCTAGTATCCACTGGCTGGACGCCTACTCGTTCAGACTTTTGCCCGAACAAGAACATCTCCACTTCTTAACTTTGATATGATAAAGGATGGTTATTGTATCTAGCATACCTGCATACAGTACATAAATATAAAGAAGAAAACATTTTCAACCAGAACTGGACTTCTTCATTATGAACTCTACGACATCTACATCGAAACATTTAACACGATTTCATCATTTCTGGCGCTGTGACTCAAACACACCTGTCAGTCAGTGACGAAGAATCAACAACCTTCAGAAAACACAAAGATATGGCCATCATGCCATGTGATTTATCTGACGAGGTACCTTTTGAAGAGTCTTTATGAACTATGCTGTGTCTTTATTATTTATCATGATTATCATCAACGTATATTATTTTCTAGTTATGGTGAGTGCCCAACGTGGTTGTACACTGGGTTTTTTTAAATGTTTGTTAATACTCTACTACATGCTGTGTAGCCATCACATGTACAACACGCTGATGTATGGAAATTAGGTCTGAATCAGTTATAATGACAGGGTCAATCTACGTTTACTCCTTTTTCATCTGAAATTTTAACATGTTTATTTACAAGGAATTCTGTAAAGATTATTTTTCATTTTTCATTCTTTAGCCTTACAATCTGAGAAGAATCACCCCTGACAGAAAAACGGTAGTACGTCAGATTCAAGACCTCCATTATCTTTCATCATTTGTTTTAATTGTAACCACACAGCACACTATTACGATAAAAAAATATTGCATTACCATCTTATGACATTTCCATTGGATATCGGACATCCGGAATGGATATTTTGATTTCTTAAAATTGTACTGTCTATTATCTATGTTTAGTTTCAAGGTACAGTATATCATCATTAATTGATGTCTAATTTAGTTTTTGAACCTATCCCTAATTTTACCGTTACAATTGAGAAACCATCTGCTGTTATTAATTCTGTAATGTTTATATTTACATTGTAAATACATATATGCATATAAGAATATATCATATATCCAGTGTTATAATTGAAAAAGGTTATACAGAGTTAAATGTGTATTTTTAAATATTCACATATTGCTCTTTTGACAACTATTGTTACATGTATAATGCATTTTTGTCCAGTTATATTTACAATTAGTATATATACAGTGTTTTCTTCTAATGATATTTTTGTTAAGTATTTAGTCAATTAACATGCATTTCATTAACTGAATTATGCCATATTTATGGACTTTTGACTATTGTTATATTCATCAACTAATCATGATAACCATTTACGGAATTCTTTTACACACCGCGGTTGTATACAGGTTGTACATCAAGACCCTTCTTCGAAGGCCTATGCAAATTTTCTGCTTACTGATTAAATCTTCATAAATATTCATCGGTAAGTCGACATTTTATTGTTATAAAATAAGATTTTATTCAGATCACATAATTATATATTTACGTTTCACTAATGAAAAACGACCAGGCTCTCTATTCTTTTCTATGCTGTGATAGAACTTCATTTTTAAATAGTTTTATCCCAGTGAAACCACACTATTCTTTTTGTATATTTGTAAGTGTCAACTGTGTGTTTAGCAACTTGAAATTGTAGCAAATATATTTGATAATAGTTTATACATCTGTATTTGTATATACTATTATGACACACAACGAAAATATGAAGTACATAGTTGTAATTAATTTATTTCATTTATTTTTCATGTAATGTTCATTTAATATTCATATATTACTGCTAATATCTAATGATATAGAAGTAAATCCATGGCATCTGCGTAGTCTTGATTTATTTTACAAAATAACTCAATAGATGAGAACACAAATAACATTTTAGTAATGGAACTAAATGATAACGATATTACATTATATGCCTAACCTTTAATTCATCATTCATCTGTAGTCACAGACTCTGATACAGTACAGTTGAGGTGATTTGCTTCTCAAATGTTCCTAACCTGTCGTCCGTAGCCGCGGCAGTTTCGTGAAATAAATTGGTAGATCCAACCGCCGCGACATCGCGAGACAGACGGGCGACAGGGATAAAGTTACAGTGTACGGTTCAGATACACGTACGTCAGTCTGCCGTGACATCGCCGTGATGACGGGCGACAGGGATTAACTTTTAACAGTAACGGTAACTGTCACACGGTAACGATGTTCCTTGCTGTACACGTACAACGTATTTATACAAATGTTCGCGACTTCAGCACCCCACCGATCTTCTGTTAAGTTTCTGTTAAGTCCTGTTTGGAATTTTAAGATATACAATGCGAGAAAATACCGGAAATATCATTCACACTTTCCTCGATTGCAGTTATTCTCAAGTTAATACATGTTGTGAGTGGAATTATCAGCAGTACCGCGTGGTATAAAGATGTTGATAATTCCAATTCTGATTAGGGTACAGGGAGGTCATTAACTAAGGGTATACCATAATTTAGAATCATAAACGTATAGTGTCATTATCAAAAATCGAATATTCTGCAATTCCCCGTAGGTCTTGTTTATAGTCACGACGATTGAATACTGAAAGTAACTATTTCATGGCATCGAAGTTTCGAAAATCGAAGAATGCAAACCTTACTCAAAGTGAAATTCAAACAAGGTTAATTCTCACTAGTGACCCAATGTCAACGTGTCCAAGCGCTTAGAATTTCCAATGTGTATGAGCCAGGAACAAAAATAAATGTAGCTTGAATGTCATGTACACATGTATATTGAGATACAATGTATTTGTTTGTATGTATATGTGTGCAGCTGCAGGCGTTAACACATTTAATTGGATATATTTACGGTTTACAAATTTGGTATTGATTACCCATAATTGTTCTTGTCAAAGATGTTTGTATATCTACATGTCTAATGAACTTTGAATATGATTAACTAAATTTCTACAATTCTTATTTTAGTTTTACACAAATCATCTTATCGTTTCTTAATATGCCATTATAATTCAAATTAATTTTGAGAGAGAGAGAGGGGGGGAGGGAGGGAGATTACAAGAACGATCTTCGTTGTGATATGATAATAATGATAATACTAGTGTGTTAAAGTGTCGCATATTGCATATAAGCTATCAAAATCCAGCCATAATTGTTTGAATCGTGATACACTAAAATTCCTAAAATTAATCATAGTCAATGATTACATTTTTAATTAATCCATTTTCACACTGGGACTGAGATCAACACATCTCAATTTAGATATCAGAGATGGAACACAAATGTTAATGTATATATATATGATCTATAGCAATATCAAAAGCATTATTGCCCTTTCCGAAATGGTCGTTCATGTTTTGAATTATTCCTTGCCTTTCTGTTCCAAAATTCCTATTTTTTCTCAGGAATCCAGGAGAAAATGGTCTTCATTCTCTGCCTGCTAGTTACAGACAAACATATACAATACATATACATACACCCATATCAATTTCTCGATCAGAAACAAGCTGTAGGGGAACTACAACAACATGCAGATAGAAGGAACCCTTAAGGCAAAGATCATTGGGGGAAGGGATACAAATCTACAAAAACCCTTCAACCCCAACAGATTACACATTTATACACATGTTCGACCTCAATTAAACAAGACCAGCAGGGTCAATAGCATCAATACAAACAGAATCCTTAGCAAAACACTTCTGAAAACGACACGTATTATAAACAAACAGGGCATATTTACAACGTTAATCATCCTCCTCTTCAACATAATGACACCTCCACCCCACATTTCAGATGAGACCAGATTTATCAAAGTTACACCATACGTATTAAAACAAACTAAAACAAAACCAACAACACAACACATCAGAAACAAAACAACAAAGCCAAATCATACGCAGACACAGTAATCATTTGACACGGCCTTCAGTCTCCAGTCGGGCGCAAAACAAATCCACATTAAACAAGCCCCAACACACATAGGCAACTCACCTGTAACAAAACTAAAAAAAACTAAAATTCACCAACATCCTGGGTTCACTATTCATGGTCCTTGCAAATAAAATCCCACAAAACTCTATGACAAATTTAACAACACATTAAAAATCATAACTAGGTATAGGATTAGATGTGACAGTAGACAGGGACACAGAAACACTTATTCCTCATAAAACACTAACACAACCCCAACGCCTATCCCGTCAACTCCAACTGCCAGCCGTATACCTCGCTTAGAGGAGCATGATACAGATAACAATACAGACATTACACCTACATCCTCACCTATATCATCTATAAAGTCCCCTCTATTGCATGCTTCCAATCAACCCCTGAAACACCAATATATATACAACTAATCCAACAGTCACCACAGAACACTGTTAAGAAAAACAAAGAAAAACCTAAATATTGCTAAATAGAACTCACAGCCATGCTGGCATTAATGATTGTTAAAACTGAAAAAAAAAGAAAAATTCATCTTGCCGTTATAAATACTATTCTTAGCTTAAAAGGGCTAATAATAACAATATCAACAATTAGAATAAGAAAATACCAATATGCCAACATAATCATAATCCAAACTCAAAGAAACAATGAAACTATGAAAAAAAGAAAAAAAGGTCAATGAGAAAAAGACCAGGTGTTCCTAAGGATTAAGCGTCTTTTGCCCCATTGATGACACCGGCCATGTAAAGCTCGGTAAATCCAAGTCAGTTATATCACGTTTTCAGATGAAAACAAGGTATACAACAACAGAACCAATAGACATACAACTAGCATCAAACACGTCCAGCTTCATGTAGCAAAATGAAAAAGAATATTTCTCAATGAAATCACTATGACGACAGTAAAACTTCCCCATAATATTCATCAGCCTGCATCACTTGCAACCTTGTGTAACGAGTTTGTCCGTTTGTTGATGACTTCTTGCACAAACATCGTGATAATATGAATAGGCCCTTGATTATGCGACATGGGCTTGGGATGCAGGTTTGTTGCTGTTCAGAAATGGGAATTTCACAAAGGGAAATTAAAATAATCACGCCTATTGTACAGCTTAGTGGAAAGCTGGTCGTGTTGATTTCGTTATAGGAAAAGGTCGATATAAGCAGCTGATGCAGAAGAGTCCTTGATTTCCATTTCTGGTAGGCATATAAGATGGACGCTGTCAATCAATTTCTTGCTGTTTCATGAAAAGAAGTCGCCAATATATCTCATAGTGAAATTAAACAACTTGGCATGGTCTTTGTGATCTGCTTTGGAATTATTTAATTCCCATAGACATGTAAAAAAATCTGTTGGAAGACTTTATCACCAAACTCGACGAAAATGTTGTCAACCAGACACAATTTTCATGATTTCCTCTTCCGTTAATTTCGTTTTTGATTCGGACGTTATTTGCACAATATACGCTTCTGTACAGTTCAAAACCATATATTTACACTACCTTGCAAATATGTATTTATGTATAATATATGGATTTATTTTTATATGAATATTTTACTTACTCAAAGTTCCACATGTTAATTATGTCAACAGGTGTCCTTACGTTAAACATTACGTTATATATTATGTATATACAAGTGTGTATATATGTAATGTTTTTCTTTTGTCTTTATCATCTTTACTACCAGTAATCTGAAAGCAGTGCCTTCTATATCAGATAATGTTTGAGGTATCTACATGTATGTACATGTTATTAGATGACTTATTCCACATAAGATTACTTCTTTCAAGGAATCGAATTTCTAAACTCCATCTATAGATGTCATTGTGGCTAGTGAAATGGGCCGGTATCTGTCGCTGTGAGGATGATTTGTATTGTATTGAATTTGAAAAGTTTGAGTTTTAGAAATATTGAAGAAATCATAATCCCACATTTTAATAGACTTTGCGTGCATTTTTTTAAATTGCCATATATGCCATATATAACGTATATAATGTATAAATCTGTCATACATGCAATACCTTTATCGTTTTTATTTGTATCTTTGTCAATAAAACTATTTGAAAATGAGATATCACGTTGTTAGTAGTTAAATAAAAAGGGCAAATTTCAGCTACAATCATACAAGAAATAGAAAATTATCAAATCCAATCTTACAGCTCATTTAAATTTAAAAAAAAAACTTTGATTTTATTTATTTGACGTTTTGAAGCATATAACGTAAAGCTATTAATATGAAACTTTAAGAAATGACGATTCAAGTGATATGCAATACTACGGAAAGAAGATGAAGCTTCAAATGGGCATATCCATAACCATTAACAACATTTATTATTCTATCTCAGTATATATACATAAAATGTTCCCGAATAAAAATGTCAAGACATCAGCAAATTCTTTTGTAAGTCTGTGCTGTCACGAAAGACATTACGGTTTATCTGTAAATGACACTGTGTATCCAGTTGACGTAGGAGGAGACACGCGTGAAGACACCTGGGTAATCCCCAGGACGATGCACGCTTGCGAAAGAGGCTACACCAACTTGTAACCACTCCCCTCTCTCATTCAAACAAGAAAGTGGTCCACCACTATCTCCCTGAAAATATATAATTGTATATTTAATAAGGACTTACGGTAATGCTAAACGCGGTTAAAACAATATATTTTTCGTTTCATGCTGGTGTGAAAGAAAACCCTTTTTGCAAACTGAATGAATGTGCGTAGCCATTCATGATAACGCAATTCGAAAATTGTAGATTAGGTCAAATTTATATAAGCCAGTTAAAGGTAACTTCATCACATTCCGATGTCTTATTTCATTAAAATGCCGTGTCGCAAGCACATAACCTCGACATCGCTATTATACTTACATCGACGGGGAGCGATAACAAAGAGCACAGCCTGAGGACAGAAGTCATTATCACCTCCACTGGTACGAACGCTCAACATGTGGGCCCATTACAGACAGTTTTTTTTATGTAATTAGTTCGAGACGTTCGTAGGTAAGTCACCTCTTACGATTCGTCAAACGGGACAGAAAAAACTATATACATTTAGAGCAAGATGATAATAGGGAGACCACTGTAAATAAGTCCTCAATACTTTGATAGGTTATCCCAGGTAAAGGCCAAAAGAGGATAAATAAAGGGGAATAATCTATACATGCATCTAATGAAACCGTCTTGCATGTACATACCTTTCTTTTCTAGTTGAACGTTATTATTATTACATATTATATTCCTCACAGAACTCATCTTCAAATCCAAGATCAGTTGAATAAGATTAACATGAAAACTACTTTTTCCTAATAGTAAACGTCTGTTTCATTGCCTTTCAAGTCTTGGTCAATTTCAAATAAGGACAGTCAACAAAAACAAAATCGCCAGGCTTATCGACGAAAATCAAACACATCTAACTTCATATTCTACCAGTAAAGTATTCTCCAAAGAAAACACTGTGACCTCAATAAAGCTTTCCTTTTACCTTCATTAACCTGTGTCTCCCTGTGTTTGTTAGCTGCCGAAAGAAAATCATATTTTTGAAAAAAAATAAGATTCATGTTGAAATGTTGGCAAAAGGTTTTGTCATGTTAGAAATGCTAGTAATGTAGGTTTACCTCCTCTTACGGGGGGCACTTACCGGACAGATCCCCCTGTTAGAGTTGTCGAAACCAGCGCAAATACGGTTGTGGTTGTTGGAAGCCCGCCGCAAGATAGAGCAGGATGCAGAATCAAAGACCGGGAGAACAACGGAGTGGGCGTGGTTAGACACTAGTCCCCCTTTCAAAGAAATGATTAAAAGGTAAGTTGTTAAAGAATGCTGGATGCCTTTGTATGGATATCCTTTTAGCAATTAAGATAACAATCGACAAAAGTCTTTTTCTGAGCGAAAACTACAACGATCTCGATGATTGAATTATAGACAGCAACGTTCAATACATACATAGAGTTAGATACAGGAGAGCTACACATGGAATCAAATTGTTTCATACTGCTGTTTCGTCCTTCTAAAATTTGTCAGTTACGTTAAGTGCCTAAATTTTGAAACTTTTTAGAAGACTGAGGAAACTCGATACTCAGTAGTAACAATGCTGTCGTAATGTATGCATAAAATATGTCTATGTAGAGGTATCCAATGGCACATTAACCTAGGAATACACTTATTCAGTAGGAACAATTGTGTGAAATAATTTAATAGTTCACTATTATACATAAAACAGCTTTACCGGTTTGTCTCAAGATATTTTAAAGTTGTTTGACCTTTGCAATGTTTTCCTGACTAACATGTGGAAACCAGTCATGTAAATAAACACTGCTATTCTGTGCTGTTCCAATTTAACAGTCACTCATTGATTGAAGAGCTAAAGGCTATATGTAAATTCCTACTTAATGTATTAAAAGAATGCCAAATATATACTAAACCAGGGACAATTTTAATCTGAATTGGAGGGAAATATTCATGTGCGTGTACTTTGACGCTGTCAAAATGTGTATACCACATCTTCATATAGATATGTACTGAAAGGTGGCGCAATATTATTCAAAATGGCACAGAAAGCCTCTATTGTGATTTGATAGAAACCTGTTTTCGATATGAAACGTATATACTAATGTAGACTCAAGAAATAACTCAATGTCACCAGAGAAGAGTATTAACCATAGTGATGCAGAGTGTAGTTCGGGTGACTGATTACAAAAGTAAAAACCAGCAAACTTGACAATCCGATATTGCTGAGATGATGGTGATGACGTTGATAATGAGGGTGACTCTTTTGCGGAAATAGAGTTAAAAATTGCAAACAAATGACACTAGGCCAAGAACTGAAAAAAGTTTTTAAAAATGAAAATAATAATAAAATAAATGAAGAAATAATAAATAAAATGGATTAAGATGTAACGGTGAATTAACCTACCGCCAGAAGTACATCCCCATCCTTTCATAGTACAGTGGGTTCCAACAGCCGGGAATGAGAAATTGGCATAATTTGGAAGGTTAATACTTGATATGCGGGAAAAATGTGGGCCGGATGGGACGGGTTCTTCAAGTCGTACCAGAGCGATGTCATTCGCCCAGTAATCTATCAATCAATTAAAAAATCATTATTGCAACAAAACAAAATTCACAAAAATCAAGCAATTGACAAAATCATTTAAGCTACCATATTTATCAATAAAGGCAAAGTAGGTAATCAATTTATGATGGACTTGCAAGTAGCGTTTCGATCAAGTATAAAGAGGATCTCCTATAAATTACCATTACAGCTGTTTAAATACTATTTTCGCTTTTCTCGGACACCAGAGCTTCGTTAATATTATATCGGCTCTCCTCGTACACTAGAGCTCTGTAAATACTATTTTCACTCTTCTCGTTAACTAGAGCTTGGTAAATACTATTTTCACTCTCCTCGTACACCAGAGCTTGGTAAATACTATTTTCGCTCTGCTCGTACATTACAGCTCTGTAAATACTATTTTCACTCTCCTCGTACACCAGAGCTTGGTAAATACTATTTTCACTCTCCTCGTACACCAGAGCTTGGTTAATACTATTTTCGCTCTCCTTATACACCAGAGCTTGGTAAATACTATTTTCACTCTCCTCGTACACCAGAGCTTGGTAAATACTATTTTCACTCTCCTCGTACACCAGAGCTTGGTAAATACTATTTTCACTCTCCTCGTACACCAGAGCTTGGTAAATACTATTTTCGCTCTCCTCGTACACCAGAGCTTGGTAAATACTTTATTTGCTCTCCTCGTACACCAGAGCTCGGTAAATACTATATTCGCTCTGCTCGTACATTACAGCTGTGTAAATACTATTTTCACTCTCCTCGTACACCAGAGCTTGGTAAATACTATTTTCACTCTCCTCGTACACCAGAGCTTGGTAAATACTATTTTCGCTCTCCTCATACACCAGAGCTTGGTAAATACTATTTTCACTCTCCTCGTACACCAGAGCTTGGTAAATACTATTTTCACTCTCCTCGTACACCAGAGCTTGGTAAATACTATTTTCACTCTCCTCGTACACCAGAGCTTGGTAAATACTATTTTCACTCTCCTCGTACACCAGAGCTTGGTAAATACTATTTCGCTCTTCTCGTACACCAGAGCTTGGTAAATACTATTTTCGCTCTGCTCGTACACCAGAGCTTGGTAAATACTTTATTTGCTCTCCTCGTACACCAGAGCTCGGTAAATACTATATTCGCTCTCCTCGTACATTACAGCTCTGTAAATACTATTTTCACTCTCCTCGTACACCAGAGCTTGGTAAATACTTTATTTGCTCTGCTCGTACACCAGAGCTCTGTAAATACTATATTCGCTCTCCTCGTACATTACAGCTCTGTAAATACTATATTCGCTCTCCTCGTACATTACAGCTCTGTAAATACTATTTTCACTCTCCTCGTACACCAGAGCTTGGTAAATACTATTTTCACTCTCCTCGTACACCAGAGCTTGGTAAATACTATTTTCACTCTCCTCGTACACCAGAGCTTGGTAAATACTATTTTCACTCTCCTCGTACACCAGAGCTTGGTAAATACTATTTTCGCTCTCCTCGTACACCAGAGCTTGGTAAATACTATTTTCACTCTCCTCGTACACCAGAGCTTGGTAAATACTATATTCGCTCTCCTCGTACACCAGAGCTTGGTAAATACTATTTTCACTCTCCTCGTACACCAGAGCTTGGTAAATACTATATTCACTCTCCTCGTACACCAGAGCTTGGTAAATACTATTTTCGCTCTGCTCGTACACCAGAGCTTGGTAAATACTATTTTCACTCTGCTCGTACATTACAGCTGTGTAAATACTATTTTCGCTCTGCTCGTACACCAGAGCTTGGTAAATACTTTTTTCACTCTCCTCGTACACCAGAGCTGGGTAAATATTATATTCGCTCTTTTCGTACTCCACAGTTTGATAGACAATATTCGCTCTCCTCTTACACCAGTAACATTAAGAAAATGTGAACATAACCCTATTTTAAAATCATATACAATAAAACTTTGGCGAATTACGGCCAAAAAACTTATATATATGGAAACTGCTGAAAACTTACAAAAAGAATGAGACGGAGGTGTTCCGAAAAAAAAAGAATAACCGTGGTTTGATTCATCGACTACAATCGTCATGTAAATCAAGATTTCAAATGAGAAAATGCATACAACAACGGATTCAAGAAGTAAAACAAACACTACCAGCTTCATTTTCCACGAAGAAATAGAATGTAGCACCATAGTTTGGCAAAGGTCATGATCGCTCTCCGCGATCATCATATGTTTCTACTACAGTAAAATATACATTCCCGTGATGCATTAACCGGTTCTATACCAACGTGTCTTATGTTTGCGATGATAATTGGGGCGCGAAAATATTACCTATAGTGAAATACTGCTAATCTATATTTACAAAACTGACAATTTCAGAAATGTGTAACAATATCATGATTTATAACGAATTATAATCATTACCTCAAAGCAATGGATTGATAGAAACTAAAATAAAAATAATCTTATCGCAAAAACTATCGCTAACTACTTTTTGTGCGTTTTAATTTCGGGATACATGAAGCCTTCTGCTCGCAAATTTGTTTATTCATTCAAAGTTCAAACGTCAGTCATTCAATTTCACGTTAGAATGACAGCAGTTGTGTTTTCAATATTGTTAGTGTAAGATGTGCCACCGCAAATTAGTTCTTCAAACAGAATCGGAAAGAGTTTAAACGTGTGCCTCATTGTCTATGTGATTAATAGACATGATGATGTCGAAGAGCAAGAAGTACTTTCGGTCAAAGTTCATGGTATCAGCCAATCAAAATATAAAATACTATTCACCATAAGAGCTGTAAAACAGGTTTCAGCAACACACTACGGATGATCAAATACAGAAGCAACATATTTTATCTATGTATTATTTGTCGGTTAAATCATTTTCATGGAGATAAACATAGGTAAATCCATTTTACGGTTACAGTATATAAACAATCACATTTTACAATTAGACGCTAATTGACTACTGGAATTTCCTGTAAACTGGGAGGCTAGGCAATTGCAGTGGAACATAGTCCGCTGCATGATAATAAGGAACCGCAAAACAATCTGGGAAATATTGGATCATCTGTGTCATGACAAACCTGACGCGTTATATCGGGGGTGGATAACAATCCTGTCGATGTCGATTTCCCACGTTCGCCAGTCTTCCCTGTCTACTATATGGGACAGAATATTCCTTAATGTATCCAAAAAGTTGTTCTGAAATCAAATGAATGCAATGGGACACATCAAATATGATAACGAAATTCATAAAATTTTAAGGTGAATATTCCGATTTTGTCGCTGTAATATCTATAAACCCTTATCAAGGATATAGTTACCAAATGTTGTGAATTTATTTTGTTTATCAGTCATTGAAATAAAACACTGCTTGTGACATTCAATTGGCATTAGTGAGCCTTAAGATTTTACCTCCCAAAATTAAAAGTTTGAGTTTTTCTGCCAAAACAATATTGCAGAAAGATGCACGTAATAAGCCGAATGTTTTTTATTGATAAGAAAACTACTAACTTAACTTTGAAATGCTTTTGACTATGAACTATATGACAAGCAATTCTGAAAAGTAAAATGGCTGACAAGGTCGATGCCAACGTTAATTTGATTCATGTTGTCATATGATAGATAAGTTACAAAATAATTCATAAGATGTGAATGAAGTTAAGATATTTCGTTTGTATATATGATAAACACCCATACCTTCAATGAGGAAAACACATACACACCATTTTCTATACAGTTCCCGATTTATTAACCAATATTTATAAAAGATGCAACATTTGAACCTCAATTTTTACCTACCCTGAGTGATGTAGCTGCCAATCGTGCCTCCCATCTGTTTGAAATATGACCTTCAGGTCTACAAGGAACATATAAACAAATTTTTAAAAAAGGACAAACAGCTGTAGGATGTAGTATCACTGACGAGTCCTAAATGACAAAGCAACTGTAAGATGTAGTATTACTTTTGAGTCCTAAATGACAAAACAGATGTAAGATGTAGTATCATTGTCGAATCCAATAGACAAAACATCTATAAGATGTAGTATCACTGACGAGTCCTAAATGACAAAGCAACTGTAAGATGTAGTATTACTGACGAGTACTAAATGACAAAACAGCTGTAAGATGTAGTATTACTGTCGAGTCCTAAATGACAAAACAGCTGTAAGATGTAGTATTACTGTCGAGTCCTAAATGACAAAACAGCTGTAAGATGTAGTATCACTGACGAGTACTAAATGACAAAACAGCTGTAAGATGTAGTATCACTGACGAGGCCTAAATGACAAAGCAACTGTATGCTGTAGTATCACTGACGAGGCCTAAATGACAAAGCAACTGTAAGATGAAGTATTACTGACGAGTACTAAATGACAAAGCTGAACAACAAGAAAGCCACATTTTTCGGTAGGAATAACCACCATAACATGATCCTCTTATGAAGGAAGATCTATGCTAGACAGAATTCTTCAATTTTAAAAACACCATATTTTCCTTCCTCCTTTTCGTGTAGTTTATCATTTTTTCATTCAGTTGAAGAAGCTACAGATATTGAGACAAAATTGGTAGCATCAGAGCATTGATACGTTTGCAATCAGAAGTTAAATTCTGTAGTCATAAGTATGAGGGTTTGGTTATTTTTCAGTTCAACTGGACTTCCATGCACTCGTCATCTCTGGAAATTCTCAGATACATAAAAATTAAGACATATCTTGAGAGTTAATGTACCTCTCCATTTCTTTTTCTTTTTTTTCTTTTCTTTTGTGAGCTTTAGAGATACGAAATAGCTTGATGATTTAGTTTCATTTATTATTTAGTATCTATTCTAAATGTAGTGATAGATGCTATTCACATGTGTATCTTTTGTATAATTACGTACATCAAAGGAATACCAGTAAAACATTCTAATTCCAAACTTTTTCCTATACTAGTATCAATTATAAAGGAATGTAATATTGTCGACATATAATGCTCTTACCCGTCAAAACAATGCGCAGCTGTAAGTATCCAACGATCGTTTAGAACGGACCCACCACAGAACTTATGCCGGAATGCTATAGGTATTCCTAAAATAGGGATTCGTTCTGAAATGAACTTCCCGTGGAGACTGACCAGCCAGGGCCACTGGCCTCGTGTTGCGATCGATCCCCCAATGATCCTCTTCACTCGGGACAACACCTCTACAAATTAGTATCACAAGAAGAATATAATTTTTTTAAATGCAAAAAGAAAACGGAGCATTGTCTTTAAGAAGGAAACATTAAACGTAATCTTATTTTACTAATACAATTTCATGAATTGGTTACATTTCTTATGGTAATTAACGTCATTGCGGTTTGCTGCATCTCTTATTCATGATGCTTAAAGAACGACAACGATTTTCATAATCAAGATTTGTACAATGAATGATTGAAACCGAGCTACGGACGTTTGTTAGTAGATGTTACATTACTTGGACAAAATATATTAGAGTATATGTCTTCGATGAAAAACCAACCATACATTGCAGCTTTCAAAGAATCCAAAGACACAAAAAGTTTTGTTCGAACTTAATATCTCGAAATTAAAAAATTATTATTATGGAATCCAAGTTTTACAACCTTAAGGCTATGGTTGTTTATCAACTCTCACTTCCGTGTTTAAACAAACCAGTATCAGTAATATCAGAATAAATGAGTTTCACTTCAAAACTAATTTTCTCATTGTCGTGTAATTTATCAAGTGTAATGATGTATAATTGAATGGGTACATTTACCTTCCTCGGCTGTTGCTGACGCGAAGCAAAGGAGCAGAACTGAATATATAAACCGTGCCATGGTTTCTGCAATGTCCACAATCATTTCAGTTGATATCTTTGTACCAAACTAAACTTATACAAGTTATTTGAAGTTTGCTGTGTTATCTTCTGATACATTGAACTGACAGCAAATCATTTACACATCAAAATTTCACATGTCAACATAACCATCATCCAAACTCATATCCAATAAAACGAATGCAAAATAAGAACAATAGCAAAATTTACACGGAGACCACAGAAATATTACAAGGAAAAATAAGGTCATGCGTTCTGAAGGAGTAAGCGTCTTCTGCTTCATCGTCGACAACTGTCATGTAAATCTCTATCAAACCAAATAAGTAATGACTGGTTCGTAAATGAGAACAAGGTATACAACAACGGAACCAACAGGCAAACGAATGTCCAGCTTCATATCTCAAGAAAAAAATGTTGTCTATGAGATCTCAATGACGATCGTAAAACTTCATCAACGACATTGTCGATGTTATAGATAATTCTATGATTATAATATATATGCTGTATGTATTAAATTGTATCTAATTATCATGTTATCAATAATATTATACCACAAAAATATATAATATTTTCATATCTTTGATGATAATGATAATGAAAGTGTATTACAAAGTAAGTAAATAATTTTCAGGAACCGAAATATTGGAAGATGATGGCTTACCTCAGATAACAAGTGGTGAAGTCTGAATGCACATCAACCAGCAGGTTTGATTAAAGGAACTTTATCCTGTCTGCATCTGTAATGATTGTATTTCAAAATGGTTTTTCAAACCCGAGACATTACACATTGTGCTAGTTAATGTAGTAAATCAAAGAGTATTCAGAATAAAAACGTATCATAAAAAACTAGTGACAATACACACTAAAGTGGTGAACTATGTTGACAACCTGCTATGGTTTAGATGTTAAATTTGTGCCGTAGTGGCCATGTTCTTTGCTAATTGTACTTAGCAAACTAATGCTGCAGTTTATTGGGTGTACAACTAACACCGGTTATAAGTGCACGACGAGGGTAACAAGCACGACATATCTGGTCATGTTAATATACCCTGAGATATATTATCCTTGGGTCAAGATTTCTCCTTCTTACTCTTAAAACAGATATCCATTCATTTTTTACACCGTGTATGTCACCAGCCCTTTTTTCTTGTGCAGGTCACCATCGATGTAAGTTTAGTCAATGCTAACATGTTACGTGGATGTAGACATCGTAACAACCGGACAAATCGTGTCAAATGAAAGATAAAAGCAAAATTGAAAAAGATTTTTAAACATGAATACCACCTGAATGTAGAGAAGAAACAATCCTTTAGAAGTGTTCTGTTGATGTTATTGTATTACAAAGACATACGATACATTTTATCTAATTCTGACCTTCATCACGGCGATAAACATCAGATAACGTAAAAATCTACAACCAGATGACCCAAATCACAGACTATGATATATCGAAATGAAGCATCACCCGACATGAGAGTGCGATTCACAGGTTCTGTACACATGAAACCTGTATACTTTAGTCATATTTATCAATACTAAGACTACTTTATGTAGTTAAGACCATATCTCGGGTCGCAAGCCCCTGTGGTGTGAACAGTACAAGGTCCACTGACCTACCTACCTAATTTACATATCACCAGTCGAAACGATTAATATTTTAATATTACCTTCTACATTTCTATGCTTTTTGCCCCTAGCATTACAGAAAGCCTAAGACGTTGAAACAGCTGCTAGATGCATCTGTCAGTAAATTTGTATTTAAATGTGCAATTTATGAGTGTGTCTGTTTACAATCCATTGAGAAGACTACATGAAAACTACAGTTACTGTTCTTAGTGTACTGATAGGAAGAACTAAAATATGAAAGTTTTCATTATTACAACGCAGGTTTTGGTTCCTTTTTTCACAATAGTACCATAAATAACCATTAACTTAGGACAATATAGGACTACTTAGTTTCAGTTTTCGTTGTTTACTGTGTATGTGTATTGAGAAAAACTGGCAAACTAAAAAATAACGGATTTCATCGAATGAGATCATTAAAAACAACCAATATAAAGTTGCATGACAAAGAAGAAACAAGAAATAAAATCATAGCAACTGAACAACTGCAATTCGTTTTTCTAACACACCAAAGGTCTATTAGTTGGTGAATTCTACATGGCGCACAGGAGCACCATGAACATTGAGGAAATAACAAAAATCCATAAACCGTATCGCGGAAGAAGACAGCAGTAACATTAATCAGGTCGGTGACTTCAACTACCCAAATGTCACACCTTCAAATAAAACTGGATTCGTTGTGTGTTTAAAATTCTTTTATTTGTACCCGTGGTACAGCAATGACATGCACATATATATTTGCTTGCTGGTTTCCACTAATGCACCTCACGTCACCAACCGTCGGGTCGTGTCAGTAATGTATACCTGTCGCTATATGTGGTGCCTGGAATCCGGAGGACGTCCAGAGCGAGGTGGCTATTCTGTAGTTCTGCTCCGCACCCAGAGCTATCCCTAGATTTGTTACTCTACACACTCACTCTTGCACGACTTACCAAGACAACACCATATAAGGACAGACACTGACAATACCTAACAGGTAACACACCAAATAAGGACATACACGTAAATGCACAGATAGTATCGAATACAAATTAACACATAAACTGGGGATCACTTAGGCCTAACACTATTGCATGAGAACCCAACTAGAGAAAATAACCCGCTAGACCTAATCTTTATCACTAACCCTGCTCTAGCTAAAACATCTACCAACATCCCAAGAATCTCCGACCATACTCTAGTAATCACTGATATAAATATAAAACTAAACTACCAGTATGGAAGTGATTGTGGACTCCGGAGTACCTCAAGGTACGGTACTATGACCCATCCTCTTCCTATGAACGGAAAGGACCTGCCGGAAGCAGTTAAGTCCTCCGTAAGGCTCTTTGCGGATGATCGCTGATTATACAGGGTGGTAAAGAACAAACAAGACCATCTAGAAACGTGTGCAAGTTGTGATTCAACGCAAAAACAAATGATATATACTTAGTATACGAAACAAAAGCAAGCGTTTCTACAAGTTGAACGATCACATCCTGAGTGCCATCTAATCCATACCTAAGCATCCAAATCGCAGAAGATCTTAAATGGAAAGGAGAGCAAATCAACAACACCTGTAGAAAGGCCGGCTCCACAGTTGGATTCCAAACGAATGCGGAAGAACAGCATATATAGCACATGTCAGATCAATCGTGGAATATGTCGCAATCATCTGGTACCCAAACACAGTCAGTAAAATTAGAAAGCATACAAAGACGAGGTGCAAGATTCATAACGAAAGACTACAAATCTTGAGAGGCGGGAAGCATGGCCAAAATGTTACAAGAACTTAATCTTCCTACACTTCAGACAAGAAGACTACACCGACGTCTAATGTTTTAGATGAATGTAACAGAGGTCATTATTTATTTCAATGTCTCCGTTAGGAATCGAACCCGGGACCCTGGCTTACTAGTTTGACACTCAACCAATCGAGCTAAAGAGAAGTTCTCGCTAACCGATTGGTATACTGCAGCTATTTTTTTACAGGGTTACATGCAAACAGTAGAAGGGCAGCTACCAGCAATTCCACATGAACAGCTAATCACTTTCCAAAACCAAAAACTTAGAATCAAGGCCCAAACAATATGAGGACTGTGTTTGTTTGTTTTTGCGTACAGCCATTAGCTAGTGGCTTTCAAACTTGCTCTAGCGAGGCATCGCGACTATAGAGTGCCCTCCCTTCGTTATGTCATAGCCCAACTTAGAATATATGACGTACAAATACGGAAACATATTTAAGTTGCAGAGCTCATTGTCCGCAACACCTCATTAGTAAGGTAACTAGAGAACAACAACAGTGAGGTGTAAGCCAGTGTTTGAAAAGGAAGATTTGCAATTTATAGTGTTCGTTTCTTTGTTGATGTTGTAAATTGTACTGTATGTCATGTTTAAGGCACAATTTGCATGTATCGTCTCAACATCTGTTCCGGAATGTTTTGTATTTCGGGACGGTCATTTTGTCGAGTCGTCCAACTATTGACTTGCGTGACCTCGCAACCGGATAATTTCGATTGTTGTGAAATGTCACGCTTTCAAAATACATATTTTATTGGCAAATTGGTATATTATTTCTTTATACACTTTTTTATAGGTCAAACATCCGTCCCAGATACGATTAAATAGCTAACCAATCCATCCTCGGATGCCAGTGTTTTGTTGTCGTCGGTCAGTTGTGAAAATCGACACTGAATAATAGGCCACGCCTTCTTGAAATTGTTTGGCTACGAAAGTCAAAACATGCACAGGTCTTATATTGGAAGAGTGGTGAAATCTAAATTGACGACTCATTTCTGATTTTTATTAACGAGCGAGTTGTAGACCGAGAGATGAAAAATATAGGCCTACTCGATTAAAATTTATATAAGTTGAGTTACAAAAAGAAGTTTACCAAAAATATGGCTCACTTGAGAAAAAAATACAAATAATGAAAAAACATGAATCTAACCATTTAGAAAAGGTGCACACATCAACATCATTTTTTTCTCATCAAAATGTCATTACCGTTTAAATGAGATATGATTCTTAAGGGTCTGAAACTAATGCCCCAATGTATTAAAGTATTAAGTTAAAACTCTGTATGACCATTGTCTAACGTGTTCAGTGAACTGATTATACACCAACTGTGATGTAATGGACGCTCAAACTTTCATTTTAGTCTCAGTGACAAACCCAACCCAAAAGTAGTTTGTATAGTCAAACAACGATGTATATATATCATGATAGAAACCTCAAATACATTTGTGAAAAATAAACAGTTTTAGACCCCGGGGCTCCTTTCCAACCCATGCTCAGATTTACAGAGAGTGTGTAATTGCGGTCTGTCTACAGATAATTGCAGTCGACAAAAAAAATGTCGTAAGTTCAGGAAATATTTAAGATTGTCGCGGATTTATCTACAATCGGAACAAGTATATCGAGGGAAGTGTTCCGGGAATTTTGGCTCGAATATTGCAAGTGCGAATGTCGTAATTTGTCACACACACAAAGCAGAGGCGTTGCAACTGTTCTATATTTAATTCTATGTAACATTTGGTTTTGGTGAATGATATATCATAAAACACCATAAGAGTTCTTTGCATGTTTTGCAGTGCACTTCATTTGAGATGCAATAAACATTTTATAATAATACAAGTACTAAATAAGGGTACCGCATTAGCTTCTAATAAGCCTTATTATAATTGGTGGGGGACATTTTTCTCAAAACCAAAATTTTGCATCATTAGCATATAAATGCTGATATTGAAAATGTTGAAAATCTGAATACCAAATGACCGCCTGTCGGCCATAGTGTTTTTTTCTGATCAGTCAAAAATTCAAATGAACACAACTAGGGATCAGGGGGAACCTGTACATGAAATTTAAGAGAGATCAATCTAGTACTTATCAAGAAACTTCGAAAACAAGTTTTATTCGGCAAAATCCAAGATGGCTGTTTGTCAGCCATTCTGTTTTTCCGATCAGTCCCGAAATCAAACAGGACCAACAGGAACATATCTATGAAATCTTATTTGAATGGTGAATGATCTGATGCTGTTGGACTAAAGCATCTAACAGTGAATGAGATCAAGGGAGACAACTCAACAGCTGTAAACTCATTTGTAGCTTAACTTGTAATCAATAGAGCGAGACACAAGATGGGACAAGCTTTGGCATCACAAACATGAAAGAAAATTATGGTCAGAATTTATATAGATATACATATATATCTTATGAATGTGTTTTTGATTTCTGACATAAAATGTAAAGTTGTTTTTGACTCCAAATGAATTTACACTGCATCAATATTAAGTATTAAGAACTGGTTTCCAGTGGTACATATACAGTGATTGATGAGATTGTAACAAGTGTGTGTGTTATTCTTGCTATTTGCTTGCTTTTCCCCTGGATCTAGGCAATTGATTTGGCGCCCTTCAGATGGTCATCCCACAGGAGCTAAGGAGTGTTGGCTAGTATGCACATATAACCATCATTTTATCATACCCATGCTTGAGAAACCTTTAATCAAGAGTTGACCAGTTTTGTTCATTTATTTCATTGGTGGCTGTCAAAGTTTTTCATCTTTGTAAATCAGTGCCATCATCTATCAAATTGTTGTTTTGGACATCATTATAAGAAAAATAAATATGAGCAATTAAAGAACATAATAAGGCTTATTTGAGTGTTGTTCAAACAGAGGACATATACAGATGGATATAGAAGAGAAGTGAAAGTATTGGATGTTTTAGGAGCTATCTTAAAAATTGGAAAGTGGTAAGTGGTGGGTTTTACAAGCAACATGTAATTTACCAATTAAGATATTGTAAGGAAATATTTTCTCTTATTCAAATTAAATACATGTACCTTATTTGTGTAGTTTTTGTGAATCTAATTACTTGTCAATATTGACGCTGTTATTGGTTTTGGTGTTAACATCTTATTATGACATGTTATCATAGTCAGAAATTATAGGTTGATTTATGTACAATTAAGGCATCCGTTTGTAAATTGTATTACACTGGTCAATAAAACCTGCAAAAGATTGCAATTATAAACCTGACAAATGTTGATTTGTAGTTTAATTTCTTCATCAGCTGCTATAGAAACAAATGTTTTCTTATTGCTACTATAGAAAAAAACTGAATAATTTGTTATTACATAATGCATATCCTTACATTAGACAGAAAACAAGAGACCTAGTGGCCTTGGTGGTCACATGAGATAAGCAATATTGAACATAAAGGTTAAAGGGTAGTTAACAAGATTAATGAAACTGAAATTGTGACACTTGATATAGTAATCCAGTGTCAATACATGCATCCCATCAAAACTGTTATCCTATTCTAATAATTCTTACAAAATATTTCGAGAGGGAAATAATCAGAGTTATGCTCAAATATGCAACTTTTCTATGAAAATTACAGAAAATTAAAAAAAAAACTTCCTCTCAAGGAAAAAATAATAGACCCATTTTGGTAATTAAAGCACCTTCCATGCTTCCATTCATACAGAGCATTTGATTCTACCATATCTAGGTGTTGAGAAGAAGATTTTTGAAATTTTTGTTAATTTGACCCCTTTTGGCCCCACCAATCAGCTCTTTTGGGGTCAGCCAGGATCAATATGTGCATACCATCAAGCTATCATCCTTCACTCATAATTCTAACCAAGTTTGAAATATTTCCAATGGAAATTAAATAGATTATGCTCAAAAATCTATTTTGCCTATATTAATTATATTGACTTTACCCCATACCCATGGGTAAGTGTGAGACCCTGGGGCCATGAAATTCATAATTTTGGTAAAGCTCATTAACATGCTCCATGAAGAGCATTTGATTCAACCTATCTGATAGTTGAGATGAAGATTTTGAAATCCGAGTCAATTTGACCCACCCCTCAGGCCCCTTGGGGATTGGGAATGCATAATTCACAGTTTTGGTTCATCTTAGGCCAGGAAAAGTTTCTGCAAAATTTTATTGAGACCAGATCAGGACTTTTTGAGGAGTCGACAATGTTAAATTGTTTACAAATGCACAATGCCAGATGAAAGTGATTGCAATAGGTCACATGAGACTTATTGCGATCATCTTCATCTGAAGTCTTGTGTCTGCACAACAATTTAACATTTTCAATGATACAAATATTCATCTGGTGACCTAATAACCAGATAAATATTTGTATCATGATTAATTATAATTTACAATAAACCAATGTCAAGGAAGGGCCTCACATACACCAGAGCAGCAAGAAAAGAAGCACTGCATGGTCCTGACCTAATAAGGTAATTCTGTATCAAGTTAGGAATCCATTATACCATCTACACTATCCATTCTTGAGAAAAATTGTAATATGTCTAACCAATGAGAAGACACGGTGGCCATTTGGGATTTTTCAACCTGCATGAGGAATAACACTACTTATTAAGGACTACATATGGATCATATATACGAAGTGAGAAAACAATTGCACCAGCAATTCTCGTGAAGAAAACAAAAATGTCAGAAGCCAGTGGCCATTTTCGATTTTCTGATTTTCACAAGAAACAACAACACATGTGCAAGACTTCGTGATAATCATTTGTGCCAGCATTTAAAGTCCTGTAACTCTTGTAGATACGAACTGATTTCAATGATACCAAATTTGATGCAGATCAAATAATTGAATCCATGTGACGTCCTGTGAACATTATCCCAAATACCAAAATAGGTGGGAAACTGTTAAATATGTAGTGCGAGGAAAGAAATAAAATGATAATTTTTTCGTCATTTGTAGACCCATAACTTGTGTACATTGTGATGGATATCACTGGTTATCGAGCCCATGTGACATCTCATGAATATAAAGTCACATATCAAAGTTAGTGAGCATCTGACAACAAATACACAAGTTATTGTGTGGAAAACAGAAACTTGACAGACAAACAGAATGACTGACTGATAAAGCGGAGATTATATGCTCCTTGTAAAAAGTTTGGGAAAGATCTATCATGCCCTTCTAGTACAAAAGCAGTACCGCTTTTCCTTTGTCAACATCTATAATCATCACTTGCTTTCCCCATTTCTGTTAATAAGAAATAAGAATTTCTGGTAGAAATAAAGAAACACAAGATTAAGGTTATGTTTTATATTTTATTCTTAGGTAATATGCACATACCCATATACATATCATAGTTTGTATAAAAAGCAACTGGTGGTACAGCAACTGGTCATGAATGGTATGGTTCCTTGTATATATCCAACATATCATAACAATAGTTTGTCAACATACACTATAAAACAATGTTATCTACACAGAGCTAAATCTGGTATTTTCAACCTGCTTATTTCTTCCATACATAAAGGAAAAAAGTAACTTGTTTTCAGAAGTCATAGTAGCCTTTTTGATGTTATTATAACCACAGCTCTGAAAAAACCGTATGATGCAGTTTAAATCATTTCTATTTTCATGCCCTACTGTATATTTTTCAGATTTTTATGATATGGTTCTATTCATTTTGTGTCTTTTGTACACACATTCACTCTATTTGAAATGTAATCAATTCTGTTTTCTGTTGTGGTTGTCATTTCAGTAAGAGTATCCATGGCTGTGTGGTGTAGTAGTGACACACCTGTTTTACACAAAGACATTTCAGGTTAAATTACGAACACTTGCGTGCAAAAGTCAAAAATGTGGTTACCTACCTCCCCACGAGTTCTCTGGTTTCCTCCCACTGTAAGACCCCTTTCAATATATGCAAACAAATGTGATAAGTCTGATAACTTGTTTTGCAATTGTTGTAAAATGAATAAAATTTACATTCCTAAACTTACAACAATTTCAATTGGCAAAAAATACTTCACAGACTTTTAGTTAGTATTACCCAGTATTCTATACTGTAATCATTACTACATATATGTCCTAGATTTATATTTTTAGCAAAGTGATAGACTATAAAACACACAATGATCAGATTACAGAATTATTCCCTATTCAGAAAATCATGTAATTATCTACCATAGTATTTTTTTAAGATATCCGGCTTCACAGCTTACTCACTTTATGAGTTTATACAGTAAGCTGTGAAACTTGAGTATGTTATAAGTGTAAAATGAAAGAGCGAATGCGAGAGACGAGAACCATATGTGTGACGGATGAATGACCTCCTGCGTGGGGACAATTAATGTACAGAGGCTGACCCCAGGGCCCCAACCCTGACAGCTCTCTTTGATATTTATTTATTTATTTATTTCTAAATAAATACAAAAGAAAAAAAAAGTTGATCCGGCTAGAATTTAATACTTTTCAACCATTCAAAGATTCCATTCATGACAAAAACTACTTCTTTATGATGTCTTCTAACATTTCTGTCACTGAGGGTTTCTGATAAAAACATTCCACACATAGTTTATATAAAAGGAAAAAAAGATTTTAACATAAACGTAACCATTGCATGGCCTTAAAAAAAAGGGCATTTATTGATGATACATCACACTGTACAAGCTCAATACAATATCTTCAATTGTGGTATAATAGAACCTCTTAAAACACAACCACTTTGAAAATTGTGATGTTTTGAAGACAACACAGTCACCTTCATTAGATCCTGATGAAAGTGACGGTGTAGTCATAGAAACACCACACTCAAATCTTCTACTGATTGTATTATAAAAATTCTATTCTCATGACACTACCAACCCAAAGAAAATGTTTCGGAAAAATCTCCAGTGCTATTTTTCCTAATGGGTATATATACAGTTACCATACTTCTGTTCTATATATATTGATCTAACATCAAACAGGTTGCATTTACAGTCTGAAAAAATCCTCATGTGCCTGAATGACATATATGGACTCATGATGAAATGTTTTTAGAGCTTCCCTAACTATGGCTAAGCTTTATTTTCAAAGAGCTTCTAAACCTCTTGATATAGACTTGAAATTTAATGTGTCTTACATGAAATTAAAACTGATATATCAGCTGCAATAAATGATAGGCCAACAAAGCAAACAAAACATTTATCATTGAAATACAGTTTCTATTTCTCCTCTATAAAGGAACTGAGGGCTTAATATTTGGCATTTGGATGAAATGAGATACTATAAAACTTATTATGATAAAATCTTGAACTTCCTGACAGCCTCAGAATATTTAGTGTGAAAATGTCCAGTTGTATAAATGATGCTATGAATAAAAAGTATTCAATATTTTTTACATAAAATAAATTGTCTTGAAATTCTTAGTGACTTTATCCTGAAGAAATAAAACAAGCTTTAAGAGTTAATCAAAATAAATCATTTCTTGAATTTGTCATATATACTAAAATAAATCTTATGAATAGACACTTTCGGTTTTAAATCTTCTTCAGTTTGGTTTAATTATAATAACACTAAAATCCACTTGTCATAATTCCTCAAGAAACAGACCTACTATCCATTAAAATACTACAGAACAATCGATACAAGTCTATTTATAAAATGTTGGCTATACAACTAGACACTAGAACTAGCCAAACGCCATGCAAATGTACTGATGTGCTATATTCACCATATGAAATCTGTGTTTTGAAAAGTTCACATTCCCAATGGTCAAGAAAACTAGCATAAAAATACAATGAAGAACTACATATTTTAGTACACACGTACATAGCAACATGAAAATAAAAAACATTACAGCCTTTCTTTTTATCATACAAACATTTTAAAATAACAAACATATACATCCGAATTCAATAAAATTTATCAAAGTAGACTCCACTATATACACCTTGGCAAAGTGAAATATCAAATATGTCACATCAGATATAAAATGAATATAAAACAAAGACATATTCTTCCATGTATTGGCAAACAAATAATGGTCAATTATCTAGCTTCATAGATGCATTTGAAATCTTCATATCATAACAATTTTTTATACAAATGTTGCTTAGAAAAAGTAGCTAGGTATATGAAATGCTAGGAATTGTGTGAAAGAGATTGTGACCTGATGGAGAGGTATGATAAAGAATGTGAAAGAATGACAATAAGTCAATTAATATTGATTAATTCATTACACGTGAGACATGATTTATATATATAAAACAATCACAATGATCTCTTTAATGGTATAAAGATTCCAATTCCACTGTTCCACTGGCAGTGAAATTCTGATGACCATCTTTACCCCAGGTATAACAGGGTATTCAATCCCGCTGATCACCTTAGAACCACTGACTGTCAGATTCACATACCCAGTATGTTTAGTACAGGAAATCATTTTGTAATTCTATAAAAGAATAATCAAAACATCAAATATTCAATGAGTGTATTTTTAAGAATTTTATTGGAAATGCTACTTCAGGATAATATAGTACATATTATTTTGTTAGTAACCATAAGAGTAACAGTAATTATTATTTTGTTGGTAACCTAATTTCAGGGTAACCGTACACATTATTTAGTTGGTAACCTAATTTCAGGGTAACCGTACACATTATTTAGTTGGTAACCTAATTTCAGGGTAACTTTACACATTATTTAGTTGGTAACCTAATTTCAGGGTAACTTTACACATTATTTAGTTGGTAACCTAATTTCAGGGTAACCGTACACATTATTTAGTTGGTAACCTAATTTCAGGGTAACAGCACACATTATTTAGTTGGTAACCTAATTTCAGGGTAACCGCACACATTATTTAGTTGGTACCTAAGTTCAGGGTAACAGCACACATTATTTAGTTGGTAACCTAATTTCAGGATAACAGCACACATCATTTAGTTGGTAACAGGGTTAACCTAATAACCGTTCACATTATTTAGTTGGTAACACACATTATTTAGTTGGTAACCTAATTTCAGGGTAACTTTACACATTATTTAGTTGGTAACCTAATTTCATTTTATTATTTAGTTGGTAACCTAATTTCAGGGTAACAGCACACATTATTTAGTTGGTAACCTAATTTCAGGGTAACCGTACACATTATTTAGTTGGTAACCTAATTTCAGGGTAACTTTACACATTATTTAGTTGGTAACCTAATTTCAGGGTAACCGTACACATTATTTAGTTGGTAACCTAATTTCAGGGTAACCGTACACATTATTTAGTTGGTAACCTAATTTCATAACAGCACACATTATTTAGTTGGTAACCTAAGTTATTTAGTTGGGTAAACAGCACACATTATTTAGTTGGTAACCTAATTTCAGGATAACAGCACACATCATTTAGTTGGTAACCTAATTTCAGGGTAACCATACACATTATTTAGTTGTTAACCTAATTTCAGGGTAACCGTTCACATTATTTAGTTGGTAACCTAATTTCAGGGTAACCGTTCACATTATTTAGTTGTTAACCTAATTTCAGGGTAACAGTACACATTTTTTTGGGAACCTAATTTCAGGGTAACCGTACGTATTATTTAGTTGGTAACCAAATTTCAGGGTAACCGTTCACATTATTTAGTTATTAACCTAATTTCAGGGTAACCGTTCACATTATGGTAACCTAATTTCAGGGTAACAGCACACATTATTTAGTTGGTAACCTAATTTCAGGGTAACAGCACACATTATTTAGTTATTAACCTAATTTCAGGGTAACCATTCACATTATTAAGTTGGTAACCTAATTTCAGGGTAACAGCACACATTATTTAGTTGGTAACCTAATTTCAGGGTAACCGTTCACATTGTTTTGTGGTTACCTCATTTCAGGGTAACAGTACATAATATTTGATTGATAACCTTTTTTCAGGGTAAATTTTATTTGTAATCTTATGTCAGATTAATGGTACTGTATCAGAAATCTTAAAGATGTAACATAATTAAGGGATAAATTTGTGGTTTTATTGTTTGAAAATTTAATTTCAGTGGTTATTTTATTTTAGAGGTGCATTATTTTACTAGTTAATATAGTGATATATGTAATTGTTGTGGTTATTTTCAACTGTTTATTGGAGCATCATTTCTGTTCTATTTCCAACGACTTTTGTGCAAGTATAGTCATACAGTGTTGAAACAATGCTACGTTAAAAGACTGTACTGAATCTCTCAAACAAGCTCTAAATGTCTGTATAAAATACTTTACAGTACATAGGAATGACAATTGTAAGTTTTTAGATATAACTGGGGATGGCATTCATGTTGATTTCATTTCCTATATCAGAGTCCTTAACAGTCCTGTCTCTTATATCTCATCATTTGCAAATTTAAAATCATTTCTAAATCAATGTTCGCAAAATTATGTATTCACAAATATGTCTGAATAGGTAAGTTAGCAAAATAAAGTATTTGCAGAATCTAAATGATTGACAGTAGTTCTACTGCAGGTAATTCCTTATAACAATCAGTTTTAAGTTAGGTAAGTTTCATACTGAATACAAGAATTTATGAACAAAAAATAAAGTTGAAACATCCTGAGGTCCTATAAGGTATAAACCATCAATAAAGACTTTAAATACTTTTTCCTGTTTCAGCCTTATACATGTACAATGTATAGGGACTGTTGCTGTGCCAAAATATACATCATGTAGATATAGGTGTATTCATTGTGAATGATGAGCATTTTATAAAACTTCATCACCTAATATCAAATAAAAAAAAATATAGAGAATTTTTTATGGTAGATTCTTAGAGTGAGAATAGCAATTTCACAATATACTATAGCAGACTCATTCAAACTTGAGACTAATATTTATGTCCATATGTTGCAATAAGAATAACAGAAATCAAAAATTGGGCTCTTAGCCAGCAAACGTTTTTAAGTAACAAACTACAAGGATAAGTTTAAACCTCTATTTAGCTTTCAAATCCTCTTTTCATGTCTGTAATTATACTTTTAAGGTATAAGCTCTTGAAACAAAATAGTGTTTTAAACAAACTGAGACAGTATTCCTATAGACAACCAAAACAACATGTTTAATTTTACAAATTATCTGGTACAATTTATCATGATTATAACAAGATTTCTTAAAACATTCAAAGGTACTATGTTACTGAAGTACTTTTAGGGAACACAATTACAAGGAACTATTTTTAAAACTGTAAAGCATGTTTAGATAACTCCAGAAAATGTACAAAATTACAGGTAGTCAAAACATGTATATATTTGAAGCTTGTAAATTCCATAGTAAAGTGTACTGAAAATAATGTCATTTTTAACTGAACACGGTTTTGACATCATACATCACATGACCTCTTCACCAGAAGTCTTTATGGTGATATTGAATCTGTGAATTGTTCTTGTTGAGAGTCAATTCGAATGAAAATTTACTATAAACCTTTTAAAAGCAATAACTTTTTCACAAAATGAAAAATTCATAATCAATTTAAACAAGGTGACAAAAATTAAGTGAAGTAATTTGAAGCATTGTTATAACTTAAACTAGCAGGTAATCTATGTAAACTTAAAATCAGCACTTTTACGAAGTCTTAGAAAGTATTTATACCTATTTACACATGAGGATTGTTCATTTATTGTAGAAACATTTGGAGACACTGTTTAGTAAATAAGAAGAAGAAGATTATGGAATATATAAAGCATAAAAATGCACCTGTATTTCTGAACACAAAATAAACTACAATGAATTTGAGTTTCGTTACTGTTTACCTAGGCATGAACACATTCAAAAGAATAAAAAAATTACAGAGATTCTTCTCTTCTTTTACATAAATAATTGATATCACTGAATAACATCACAATGCTTTCCCTCATCGAACACAAGATGATTGAGTTACTTCCCTTTGATCAATCAGAGTACTTAGCAACCTAATTATCCCTTAATTATCAACATCACTACAAAGTGATAGACATGATTTGTTATAGGAAAATTGGTTAGTAAATAGTTATATCAATACTATTTTCTGTCAAACGTAGGCCAGTTTATACAATAAAAGATCATGTGTGATTATTTGATTATAAGGAAAGGATTCTGCGTGTGAAAATCTGTGAGGTCAGTCTGCATATATACAAAATAGTGTGTGAGAAAATCAATGAGTGCGTTTGAAAGGAAGGTCTATATGAGAAAGTGTGCAAAGATACACATGAAAAGATTTTTATGAGAAAACTTTAAGATTAAGATTAGTTGTGTCTGCAGTGATAGTGGAAGTACATGTAGTTTTATTTCTAGGTTTAAGTTGGTTGAAAAAGTGTGACAATGTATGAGTAATGAATAAATATATGTATAGATATTTGTGTTTGACTGCATTCAACAGTCAGTGATGTATGATGTCAAAATTTAATATATTTGTGTGTATCTAACGGATTTATCACAGATGAAACAATTACTAAAATTTAAAGACATTTTGTTAAATTATAATAATATTAACTTAAAAACAGAACTGATTAAATAAATGAAATAAAATAACAATAATGCCTGCAAACCTGCAACCTAAGCAAAAATAATAGCAAAGGGAGGTAATACATGTCAATTTGTCTATTCCATTATCTACACGTACAAGATGTATTTACAGTGTAGGTGTCAGAACCTGTTCTAACTACTGTATTTATTCTAATAAAAACCCCAGGAGCTTGACGTTTTGAAGAAAATGACTTTTAAATCTTCATGCTTGGATAGTGACTGTAATTCCTCAGTAGTGTAAAAAGCCACTTGTAATTAGAATGAGGTGCGTTTCAGCATTGAACTTATGTTTTTTTCTCATTCTGGACTGCAGGTCCACATCTATAGTGATTCATTTTCTTTACGGCGAGTATTGGACGGAGACTTTTATTGGAATAAATACAGCGAAAGAACTTCTCCAACTACAGGTAATGAAAACCTAACCTAAAATTGTTATCCTTTACACAATGTCTCTTATCAAACGTAATTCATAAATGTTTCACTACATGTCAAAATGCTATGTAAAATACAGTTTCACTTCATTCATCAACTTGTAATAAAACTGATTTTTTTTTCATAAATCGTAAACAGGAACACTTATAGAATTATTTAGAGATGTCCAATATTGAACTTATGTCAGTATGATGAGAATTAATTGCTTATGTAGATATTACTTATTAGGTAAAATTATCTGTCCAACAGATAGCAATTACCACGTTCCTATTCCTCAAGAGACTGGTTCTCACTAAAACACGACATTGTGAAGAGTGAAAAGACATTGGGATCATGTACACAGGAGACTAGGTAGGAGGGATGTAAAGCAGCCTGATGACAAAATCATGTTTTATAAATACGTATGACATCCTTAATCTCCTGTCGACATATAGGACACAGGCCTCCCTTACGCTGCTTCACCTGAATTGCACATTCAAAGCACATGCATAGATGTCCACATGTGTAGAGAGCAGCATTCACTTGCCGCTCGTAACACACAGTACATTCATCGCGAACCTCACTGTCGCCATTATCAGCAATGTTAGGTGTATTAGGCATGGACACAGGTTGTTTCTGGACGTTATCCATCGGTCCCGAGGACATCTGAGTCAGGGTGGCTGCAGGTACACTGTAACTACGCAGCATGTGAGGCTGTGGATTTTGATTGGCTGGCACTCCTGATTGGTCAACATTAGAGTGGGTCATGTTTGCAAGGTTTTGTGCTTGTGGTTGCTGATCCCGAGGAGGTAACATAACGGTGAGGGAGTTCTGAGCCCCCAGGTATGAGGTGGATCGGGGACGGGGTGGCACAGGTGGTAGGTGGACAGTAGTACCTGAAACACAACATAGAATACATTAATATTCTAAACATATCCATCACATGCCAGCTTAGTCAGCTTTTTCCAAAACCAAAAAATATTTGTATAATTACAATACTTTTTATTGAAAGGTGGTTTGAAGATTTAAATACACATTTAACCACTGACCTTGAGAATGGGTCAAGGCAATTCTTATGAATAGACTTGAAAGTCCTTTACAACATAGACACCTAGCATGCTAACTAGCCAAAAGTCATGACTCTTATGCCATTTGATTGTTGAGAAGAAAGAAAGAACAAGGTTGGTCAACATGATTCAGTTGAAGAAATTGGAAAGCCCTTTTTCACCTCAGCTATTGAAAAGCCTTGCTACTTAGTAATTGAAAAGAAATCATTTAGACAAAGTAATTAATATAATTGGAGTGTCATTCATTGTATGTCTGCACAAACAAATGACATAGAGAACTTGGGTTAGATGTAAGACATTCAAATGAACAAATGTCTAATTTCATTTCCTTTATCATAGCAAATTATATCATCAGACAGGATATTTTGCTTGTCATCTGAAATATTTCTGATAATTCGACATCTACAAAACTTAGTGGAATAACTGTATTTGTTTTAAAAGCTAATTTGAATGTTTCAACCAACACACGGTGACATATTTCTGCATTTCCTATACTTCAGGTCGCATTTCCGTAACATGACCTTTTTTGAGATAATTGTTGTGACCAGTTGTGTTATTCTATTAAACTATCACAACTTTTGGTCAAATAATGTTGACTTCCCAAGATAATTAAAAAGACAATCAAGTTTAAATCAGTCAACATCTGTGATAGTCCAATTTAATCTGATGGGATTATTCTCTCAACAAGTTGATACAAATCTGGCCAAATATGGTAGGATGTTATTATTACAGAACTTGTCGCAATGATTATTTCAAAATGTTGCGTTATGACGTTACCTAAAATAACTGGATGTCAGAAATTTGCCATCATTTATACATAACCATGAGTGTATATCAATTTAATTTCTGGTTTAGACACAGCCAGGTTGGTAAATGGCTGGTTTGTATTGATTATTTAGGGTTTGTGTTTTTATGCCTCTTCCTATTGCTACGTGTTGTCTCATCGATGAACATAAGTGTTCGAGAGTAATTTGTAAGGATATATAGACGCTGATTTACACACCTGTAATGAGGTATATCCTGACCCCTTTAATTCTGATGAAGGATTGGCTAGTCCTTACAGGCTAAGTCCTTATTATTATCAAGCATGACTTACCCAAAGGGCGTATTTTCTGGACATTTCCATAGACATCAAAGAAAATCCATAGTGGCAGAGTCCTGTCCACATGAAGCAGGGTGCTTACTCGCTGGTTGTTCCGGGAGTACCTCAGTTCTCCTGAAACAGACAATGGAACCACTGTATGTATAGAATAAAACATAATCAAGGGAACTCCACCACAGGGTTTATAATCTGACCTTGAGAACTGTGTTTTTGACTTAATTCACTTAGACGAATATTAATGTCAGCTATGTAGAACTATCAATGGGGGACATGAATTCAGAGAAAATGATATTTTGTCGTCCAATAAATAGGATTTATTATACATGTTTTTGCTGAGGCTTTATAATGATTTGATACAATATATTTTGTTCATGTGTTTGTGTAACAGAGAATTTTAAAACATATTTGTTACTGCATATACATTCAGTATATTAGTAAACTGTAAACAAAAACTGATACATGAGTGACAATAAATGCTTTGTTAACTTGAGTGACAATAAATGCTTTTTTTAACATGAGTGACAATAAATGCTTTGTTAACTTGAGTGACAATAAATGCTTTTTTTAACATGAGTGACAATAAATGCTTTGTTAACTTGCAAATGTTTACCAAATGTAACCCTGCTCAATATTAGCTGCAATATACTACTCAGTTAGAGAGAACTTCTCCTTAGCTCTATCAGTTCAGCATCATACAAGTAAGCCAAGGGTCTTGGTTTCAATTCCTAGCTGAGGCATTGAAATAGATAATGACATCTGTTACACTGTGCCCATGTAAGGACATGGGAATAGTAAGAAGCCTTGTCCCACCAGCAGCCTTGTAACCCCTGGAAACTTGAGGATGAGTTGTTTCCTGGAGGGGGAGCATGTAACCCTGGTCAGTACTAGCTGCAATATACTGCTTAGCTAGAGAGAACTTCTCTTTAGCTCTATCAGTTAAGCGTCAGACTAGTAAGCCAGGGGCTCCGGGTTCGATTCCTAGCAAATAACACTCAACATCATATTTTCGTTCAATGTACTGATACTGTTTTCACTATCAATTGACTAAGTACCAATAGAGATTGAGCTTTGAATTGTTTCTACATTTGAAAAACGAGTACTTTGTAGATACAGCCAGTATTAAAACAAGTACTTTGTAGATACAGCCAGTATTAAAACAAGTACTTTGTAGATACAGCCAGTATTAAAACAAGTACTTTGTAGATACAGCCAGTATTAAAACAAGTACTTTGTAGATACAGCCAGTATTAAAACAAGTACTTTGTAGATACAGCCAGTATTAAAACAAGTACTTTGTAGATACAGCCAGTATTAAAACAAGTACTTTGTAGATACAGCCAGTATTAAAACATGTCCTTTGTAGATACAGCCAGTATTAAAACAAGTCCTTTGTAGATACAGCCAGTATTAAAACAAGTCCTTTGTAGATACAGCCAGTATTAAAACAAGTACTTTGTAGATACAGCCAGTATTAAAACAAGTACTTTGTAGATACAGCCAGTATTAAAACAAGTACTTTGTAGATACAGCCAGTATTAAAACAAGTACTTTGTAGATACAGCCAGTATTAAAACAAGTACTTTGTAGATACAGCCAGTATTAAAACAAGTACTTTGTAGATACAGCCAGTATTAAAACAAGTACTTTGTAGATACAGCCAGTATTAAAACAAGTTCTTTGTAGATACAGCCAGTATTAAAACAAGTACTTTGTAGATACAGCCAGTATTAAAACAAGTACTTTGTGGATACAGCCAGTATGACAGCCAGTATTAAAACATGTCCTTTGTAGATACAGCCAGTATTAAAACAAGTACTTTGTAGATACAGCCAGTATTAAAACAAAGGGGCCAGTGGCATAAAACATCACACGAGTTACATTGTCATAGAAATAATGTTTTTACAAAGTAAGATAACTTGAACTACATTGTACATATAATGCTAATGTAAACCGTGCATAACATTAACTGTTGTCCCATACTAAGAATTCTAAACATGTTTGAATTACACAAAATTACATTTAAAACTGTTTTCTTCCTACTTAAACTCTTCCATCCATTAACAGTATGTAATAGATCCTATCATATCTTGGTACTGAAAAGATTTTTGAAATTTAATTCAATTACACCATTTTTTTGCCTGTCCATCAACCCCTGGAAGTCAGACAGGGTCAATGTGTACATATCACCAAACTTTATCTCTTCCCAGTGGGAAATGTGAAACCCTGAAGTCAAGAAATTTGCAATTTTTGTAAAGCACCTTACGACCAATCCATCCATTAAGAGAATTTGGAATTTCAATCAATTTTACCTCTTGTTGTTCCCCCACCCTTTCAGGTCACTTGTACCATATCATTTACAACTTTGAATCAACTTAGGCCATGAAAGGTTCTACAAAATTTCAATTTAGTCATTTTAGGGGTTTGTCAGAAAAATTTGAAAATTTTAAAAGTTTGTGACAAACAATGCGGCACAACAGGCGATCGCAATAGGTCACCAGGAGACAAGTTTTATGGTTAACTAAAAATACAGTAAGAAGTCATTCAAGCAGTCAGACTTGTCCTAGGCCACACCTTACTCATTGTAAGATACTAACACAGTACTTACAATTAGAGTGCATGTAGGTTTGTCTGGACACAGAGCCCCTATAATTACATGCCTGTTGGTCTGTATCATTCACATCCTACAGAGATCCCTATCAGTAACATAGATTCTGCTGAGTCAGCCTTGACTCATGACTTCTCATAATGTACCTGTACTTTCCTACATATGACATCATCACTCTCTCTCAACTCTACAACACCAATAAGATCTATCAAAACCAGGATGAACAGACTGAAAACCTATGTACCTTGACCTAGGTCTCAAAACATACTCTTCCTTAACACACATAAACTACCCTTGGATAAGCTTAATTGTTACCTTGTTGCAATTGCTGTCACTGTTTACAGTTATCCTTAATTCATAGAATCACACAAGTCTTGGAAGAATCAAGGCTAAAAGATTGGAATATCTTACATTTATTTCAATATTAGCTTTTCTTAGATTAGATTTGATTTTCTTTCTTCAGATAAAACTGCAAACATGGGTTATTGATATGGTTGGACAATTAAGCAGCATTCAGGTGTATTTTCTCTGTTCAGCAACTCATATGAAAATCTAACTATATATGTTTGAGAAACACTGTGCCCCTGAGGGAAGTCATTCATGAATGCTATAAGCACAAGGGCTAGGACATCCAAATGAAAGATATTTTTGCAATACATCAAAGGCTTAGGTAAACAAATGTGGTAGAATTGAATAAACAGTCATTAGAAATACATGTGCTAAATAAGAAGGCATTTTTCTATAAGGGTATATGTACAGTTAAGAAAATGAAAATGTAAATATTGATATATTCCGACTAAAATTGAACAAATCTGCAATCGCACTAAGATAAAGCAAAACAAAATTTGGTTCCAGTCTCGCACAGTAAAAAATAAGTCATCTGAAAGAAATGAAAAAAAAATCTAATTGCTTTAACTGGCAAAATCTTTACAGATTTTAACCAATATCAAAACTCATGAAAGATTATATTGATATAAAACATGATACCAAATCAGGTGTCATTCATGATTTCACTGATAGAAACCAGTATACCAAATTTTGTTAGAATCTGATAGTAATCTTATACCTGATTTTATTCAGAAGTAAAAAGTAATGTTACTTTGATGGAAACAAAGACATTTTATCTCTCTACAGGGTCTTTAAGTTCTGTAACTCTAGCAAATGTTGACTGAAATTGGGTTCAAATCTGACAATAAAAAATAAAGCAATTTGACAGAAATAGAGAAATAATCTTCTCAAGGATTTTAAAGGGCCTCAACTCTGACAAACCAATAACAAACTTTTCCAAGATATTATTGATATAAAGAAATATATCAAATTTGGTTAAAAACAGCCAGTAAAAATTCAGATAATTTGACAAAAACAAAAACCTGATTTTTTGCCCCCATGATTTTAAAGTATCATAACTTAGTCAAATGTTGGCTGATTTTTACCAAAACAGAATTACTACGAGATCTCATTTGCAGAAAACAATATACAATATTGGGTTCAAATCTGATGAAAAAACTCAAGTTATTCGGTGGAAACCCTTAAATAGACAAACAAATGGACAGATAAACAAAAGGCAACATTTTGTATCCTGACAATCCAAGATATCTTTCAATATGAAAAATGTTCACCTTATAGCACATATGATTCTGTCTTTACAAGAACCTACACAAATTAGTTGATAATCCTGCAACAAGATCCAGCCATATTTCATCTTCCCCCTTTTTTTTAATGAATTTTAGCTGAAGGGTATGAGTTAAAAAAAAAAATCACTGATGTAGGTCTAGCTGTTTAATCCAGTATACACGATGTGTATGTCTTCATTTACACAAGTGTTGAAGGTGATGGTCTTGCATGATCAAGAAAAGAATCAGAATCCCTTATCAAGTTGCACAGCAGCCTATAGCAAGGCATGAAATGAAATCAGTAATCAACTGTAAGTAGAGCCTTGAACATGCCATTACCTAAACACATTTTACAGGGATATCATCTGGATCTATGGCTATTCTACTACTGATAGATATCAAATAAGAAACTACACTGCATAACAAATCAGATGCTATCCTTTTGAATATCGGTCAGACTTGCATAAATAGTTACACACAAAGTTAGAGGAGGGAAATAGGAGAGACAAATCAAAAGGCCTGGGATAGCTACAGCCCATCGTGGGTGGACCTTTATTCTACATTTTCAAATGACCCAAACGTTATGTTGGCAGGCTCCGATAGCAGAATTCCCTCCCTGTGTATATATCTGATCAAGTCAGATATAAGCTTGAATCAAACAGACAGCAGGTGTGTTGCATTACAAGCTGATGGAAAACCCAGATCTAAACAGAGACCTGTGATTAATATATCAGATACAAGGAAATTAAAATTTGTTTTGTAAGTAAAACCTAAGATTTTGATTGTCTGTAAAGCTTTGAAGGTGTTTTTAAACATATCTATCTGAGGTTGGATCACACAATACTCCTGAGGGCTGACTAATCATGGTCTATATTTCCTTTTATGAGAAAAGTTTGTCTGATTAAAACATCTTTTTGTCTTACAGGTCAATGTTGATCATGAGTCAACTTGTGTTCAATTAGTCAGGAACTCATTTAAGTCTTACCCAAACATGGTCTACATTTTGAAAGTAAATATATATTTCTTAAATGAAAGTATCTTCTGAGAAATGGTTACCAAATAGCATTAGAGGATTAAAGTCTAAGTAAATTTGGCTACCTTTACAATAAATATCTTTCAATTTACTCAGATGCTAACAACATATAAAATGATCAGCAAACTGTTAAATCAACTAGTACTATATCTGGTCAAAGATATGGCAGGGTCTATGGGCCCCCTCATCTTGATTCAGAGCATGTACAGTCCTAATACAATATACCTTTCACAACTTACCCTATATTTATCTAACACTTAAGCAAGTTGCTCTTTCTTTCTACAACTCTAGGGATATCTCAGTTGTTACTATAGTAAACAAATTACCTATAAGCTTCCAATTTTCCATGTCTTTCACATTTATTTTTTTATAAAATACCAGAACAGCAGTGAAAAAACTTCATGTCAAAACAGAATCTCAATTCAAACTCAATTTTGATGAAGCTGGGCGAAATATGTAAATCTTGGTGAATCCAAGAAAGTATGTTACAAGGATACGTAGAGTATCTTGCCAAATTTCACAGGATTAGATACATTCTTAGAATTGTTCTGGATTATCCTTTACCAATCATTTGACTTTTCCTTTTTTTTGAAGTATAACAGATTTTATACCTAGACTATAAATTGTCTATTGAAGAAAACATAAAAGAAAATACCTTTGTTTGTAAAGGTAAAGAAATGTTTGTTACTGTACTTGTCACTAAAATATCAAATATGAACTTATATACTTGCATGACATACACACATACCACCATTGAAAAATGCCTTGCAATAACAATCATAGTTATATACATGTATATTGTGTTTCAAACATATTTTAGATGTCATAATTAAGAGAGAAATGAGATCACAATGGCATCCTGATATCTCATCAGTGATATATTTTCTATGTGGAATATTTGAGATTCTGAAAATAGCAGCCTCAGCAGGAACATTAAGAGATTATATTGGTAGGTTTACAGGGCATACACATGGCTGGCAGTGTCAAGGATCTCAACCAACAGTAGTGTGGTGGGGGAGGCAAATCATTTACATTTTTGAAACTATTTATAAACTCTTCCTTTGAGTATTTTAAACCTTTTCACATAACTTCTTTCCTGAATAAACAATATCCAGTATTGAGTACTTTTATCTGTTTTTAACTCATCTATCAATTTCACATGTATTTCTCGTTTTCATTTGCCTTTTTTGAGAAACAATATTTTATGATGCGAACTTTTTTTTGTTTTTTTTTTTTTTTTGTATTTTTGAACTTTATCTTAAATTATTGCTTGAATCTATTTTAAGGAACTCCTTTGGCAATTTGTTGGATTTTATCTTTGGAATAGACATTTTGCTGGTTATTTTGACCAGAATAAACACTCTGTGTGGCAGTAAAAACCTTCAAACATCAGGCAGTACTAAAACTCAGAATATTTAGTACTCTATGCTGATAATATAAATTTTATACTGCAGACAAATCCTACACTCAGCCAATATTACTAGTACTGAACTGCACTAGAGCTATTCTGTTTGGATACCTCATAACAGAAATCAGCATTACAGTGTTTATACTTGTTATTGAAGCAAAGTTAAGCAGTCATTTAACAGTGAATGTTTTGTTAAAGAATTTTTTACATTTTGACCACGTGACAATTCCTCTATTCCTACCTCCAAAATTGACAACACAGCAATCATAAAACACGAGGAAGTAGAGAGTAAAGAATAAACTTAATTATAGCTGTATAAAAAAAAGTAAGGTCTAGCATCTACAAGCATTGAACAGCACACTTCTGCAGCATTGTGTACATACATATTCCAGTGTCAGTTACATAAACAAGAGGCAAAATGAACCTGCATTGATCACTTCAGCTATAGTTAATGAAGAAAAGACTTTGATTGAAGTGTGCATGCAAAACATTTTACCACATGTACTTAAATATCATATGAAGCTAAGTGATTAATCATAGTTTTTAAAAGAGTGCAACACATTTGACCCCTGCAACTGGAGATAAGGTCAAGGTTATTTACGTAACTAACTTCAACCCAGCATGCAACTGGTGACATGAGCCATAAACTAAGGCTTGACGGTTATTCAGAAGAAGCTGTCTAAAAATAAAAGTTGACAGGTGATCGCATGAATACATTGGGAGACAGATGCCACACCATGGCGTAAGTTTACTTGCCAATTTGAAAGGATGTGAGCAAAAAACTTAAGAAATTAATCTGTACAAACCTTCGTTTGATAAGTGAAAACATAGTTCATCTCCAACATCTGGACTTCTGCACACATCTTTATTTACAACCCAATATTCCGGTCTGTCCAGTAACAAATCTGAATCATCAGGTAGGTCATCAAGTTGGACTCTGGAGGGATTGCAAGCCGTCAAACCTACACCGAGTCCGCCAACATAGGATCGATCCACACCTAGAATCTGTATCACTACTTTCTCACCACATTTTAATGGTCGTGACGAGAACACATAACCATTGCAGTATTCGTCCTGAGAGCGTGTGGCTACTATTCGATCAGCTGTTAATTGGACATTTTTACCAGTGAGCATGTGCCATTTTAGTGGCGTGAAAGTCAAATTTGCATAGTAACGTACTGCTGGAAAGCCACCGAGTGTCTCTGTAGTAGGAGCACTATTTATTGATAATGATGACAATGACGAGGCAAGGTCTCGATTTGCACTGACAGAAGAACTTGATGAACTTGTTGGTGACATCACCATGTTGTTCAGACGTACTGGCTCTACAATATAAATAATAAGAACATGTTATAATATTATTTATTACCAATTTTCTAAAAGTCTATGAATGAAACAATCAGGAATTTTCACTACAAAGTGAGATAGTTAATCAACTATCTAGACTTATAATATAAAACCTCAAACATTTTCTGTGTGGAGATCAGTGTGATTAGCCTATATATCTGGGAACTGAAATTATGATGTAGGATCAGACTGTGTGGCCATCAGTAGGACTCATGTCTGTTGATGACCAAGGCTCGTAAAGTCTTACCTCTAATTCTAAGAGGTTGTATATGCTGACTTTGTTTTGTGATAAGATTTGTAACCATGAAGACAGTATTAATGTAGTAATCTATAAATTTTACCTTAACTAAGATGAAGGATTAAAGATTATGTTGCTTACCTATAATACTGATTTGTAAAATCTATTTAATGTGTTACACAATCACAGTAGAAAAAATCTATCAGAGGACGAATCTTTATTCTTATAAGTTGACAAGGATAAGCAAACTTTGAATAAACAAAATCATCTACATGAAGCTAACAGAGCTACATGTAGTGTACTACAGATATCTGTTTTTGATCACCAGTTGTTTGTGATGAAGAATTACAGTATAATGGTTGCCAACTCAATGAGTTGTACTTCTATACTATCTCCATTTCATTTTCTGACAGCATCACATGTCAGAACCTGGATCCCTTAAGACCCATGGCAGAAACTGCCAGAGACATGGCCTACGTGTCCAAACTTTCTATTGTTTTGTCTCAAAATAAACTTCTGTACAACTTTTCCACTGCAAATGGCTAGAAGCCAAACCCCTATCAAGATCACAGTCAAATGAGAATAACATATACAACATACAATAACCTAATTGTTCTTCCTGTCCAAATCCACAAGGAATTCCTAGAATTCTGCAAAAACAGCAAAATAACATAGTTTTTGGTTGATTTTTCTGGAACATTTACAACAAGGAAAATTAGGTCAAAAGAGCCATTGTTCTGGCTCACCTAATGTTTCCAATAGCCGGTGTGTTCTGATGGGGCAGTACCTACAGCTGTATCCAATATTCCTTCACAGGTAAAGTAAACAGAGATCGCTAGAGTACCAGGGCTTGTCTTGTATACAAGTCTACTTTAATCTCTACAACAGTGTTAGGAAACCAAAAACAAAATCCTCTTGAGATAATTCAAAGCTCTAAATGTTTTAATGATGATGGTTTTCATATGATAATACATTACAGTATGTGATATCTCCAACAGTCCCTTTCAACATTAATTTGAAGTAATTCATGCCCCTACCATGTGACAAGAGCCATTAACACTTCAAACATGAGGGTTAAAAGGGTTGGTTTAGAATGAATAAAGCTACTCCAAGTAACATTCAAGGCAATTACTCACATAAATGTAGTATTTGAAACATACTTTCAAACATATTTATTTAAATATCACTGTATCTGCATTTTTCACATGTAAACATATTTGTGTTTTTTCTTTTTCAAATGAATATCTTTCTGGAACAAACTTGTGATTGAATGAGACCATGAAGTATCACTTTGTGTCTTTTCAGTATTTCCAAAGTTAATCTGGAAATCTTCATGTTGACTATATAGTATTATTTTTATTTTAACCAACACAGTGTGACAACATTGGATGTTCTTTATTTCCTGGATCTAGACTCCTTTATCAAGTGTCTAACTAAGGATGTGAATTAAGAACAATAGTGAATATACACCTTCTCTCCAGAGGCCCGTGTTGATGAGGGATGGGGCAAAGCAATTGGCTCTATTATATATCATCCGAGCAAAATTACATTCATCTCTTCATTGCCAGCAAGCACTGCGGTGATACTTAGTGTATTTTTAACTGCTTCCATGATAAACAGACCCTGTATCAAGCAGTATTTTGTATACTGTATGAAAGAAATCTTCACCACAATATTATGTATTTACGTTCTTCTTTCATTACCAGTCATGAAACATATAGCTTATTGATGAAGAATTAAACAATATGCATTTTAAATCCAAAGGAAAAGACAGAGTACCAATAAATCCTGCTAGGAATGGGTGTAGATGTATTTTCTCTCAGTTTTAAGACAAAATCCAAATGAGACTCTACAAACATGAATGTCTTAAACAAGGATAGTTAAATTGGTTTGTGTGTTGGTCAACAAAACTTCAACTGAAGATCTAAGGTGTGTAGTTTGACTTTCCCTACCCCTTGTGGTTTGTGCTTCTCAGGAAGCTGAGAAAATCACAGTCTGTGTTGATGTTTCTTTGGGCAAGGTACTATTCCCGAATTACTCTGAATAACATGCAAACAGGCCTCTAGTATGTTGTTCTGTGAGGTAGCCACCAGTTACTCCAATGACAATCCATCTTATTGATCATGGCTGTTTATGTGGCAATAAACCCAACAAACAAATGAAAAAGAGAAAAAGACGGTGCCGGTGTATCAAAGTGGAGCTCTTACAGAAAAGTTATTTAATCCTACAGGCTGATAAAACATATTCCTGAAGTTTAAAATAACAAGACTGGCCTAACCATGTACAAATATGCCAACAAATTGAAATATGTTTGGAACAGGGAAAGTGAAAGTATCTAGATATTGCATGTTTGTTATAGAAACAATATTGAATATGAAATACAGAAAAGAGAGTGTTCAGTTTATTTGAATTTAACCTATTATAATTATACTACAATAAGTTCAGGCAACAAAACACATTATCTTTGACTTCAAGGTAGATGTTGGGCTTATGAAACAACAATGTCCTGGCATTTGTCAGCAATTCTACAGACCATCAATAGACAAGAGGGCTTGATACAAGACATGAGTTGTCGCTGGATATGTATGGTAATCATTTTAGGCACTGCTATTACTTTTTGTATTACCTGGATTGGCAAATTCCACTGCCAGAGTATTGCCATATATATCAAACAGTGCCCATAGAGGGAGCTGTGTGTTGACTCCTGTGAAGAACAATCCCACATCTTCTCCATTCACTCCATAAAACACATCACCATTACGAGTCACATAGAAATGTAAAGTATTATTCGGTGTAGCATATCGTTCCGCCAACGCCTTTGCCCAGTTTCCCTGCTTGTTGGTCATGTCTGGACATGCATATCTAGGAAGGTCAGATCCCCGCAAACTTCCGGGGTCAATGTTTGTAAATCCAAACCGGAGCACCCCACTCCAACTGCTGGATGTCTCTGCAAATTTGATGTACACTTTTTCGTTGATAGCGATTGGTCGATTACTGAAGCATATAGCTTTACAGAAACTGTCGCCTCGCTTAGCAATGCTGGCATCAGAATTGAGTTCCACATTGTCCCCACAAATTTGATGGAACTTGAGGGGCGAAGCTGGTTGGTACAGGCCTGCTAACTCTCCTATCAGCCCTGAAAACACATAACAAATTCAGATATTTAACATTCACATTACATATATACATACCGGTAACACCAACACTGACATAAGTCATAGCAGGTTATTTCGATCTGGCATCAATATTATTCTTTTATTTCTATTATACAAGTGCATAATTAAACAAGAGGCCCATGGGCCTTAACGGTCATCTGACAAAAAGCAAGCCAAACCTATTTTAACATATTTGACCCCTGTGACCTTTAAAGTGGGTCAAGGTCATTCATTTGAACAAACTTGGTAGAGCTCCATGCCAGTATCCTCTGTGCCAAGTATTAGCCCCCTAGACCTTCTAGTATTTGAGAAGAAGTTGTTTGAATGAAAAGTTTACGCACGGCACACGCCGGACGACGACGGACGAAGCACGATGGCTATAGGTCATCTTGACCCTTTGGGTCAGATGATCTAAAAAAACCTGTAAAACCTTGATTAAAGTTGAATATGTAGTTGAAAGCAGATGATGAAGTCAATTTATTATGATACAATATACATGTACACAGTATGGTAACTATTTACAACAACTGCACTTTTATGAAATTAAAGTTCTGATACAGAACTTGTTGCTCAGGCAAAAGTCCCAGCTAGCCTCTCTGCTGATCTCTAATTCTCCTCTCTCTTGCTGTCTCTCCTAGTGGACAAAGTGAAGTCTATTTATATTAAAAGATATATATATGCATAATTATAGTTCAGTAAACATTCAAACAGTAGGTATATATAATTAACAATGTCAAGGTCACTGTCATGGATCTAATTTCCTTGCTTTTACTTCAGTAAATTTTAAACTTCAATTTCCACTACAAACCTGCTGTAACATTTAATTGTCAGTAGGAGTTTATCCTACCATGTACTTTATACAAATTCTGTATTGGTTGTTATTTTACAAGGATTTTTTTTGTCATTTTTATTTGGTTGGAAGAAAATTAATGAAGAACCCAAAGCCTGTTACAGGACTTCAATTAGAAAAACTTCCTTTTTATATGAAACTATTGGTAAACAATCATAATATGCACATAGAGTATCGTTTAGGTAAAGTATACACATGTTGCAATAGGATTAAGAAAGGTGAAGGTCATTCAAAATTTAAGTTCCCCTAACCACACCTGACCACGTTTCCAAGGCCAATGTAACAATATCATTATAAATGTACACATTAAAATTATGAGTATTTTGTTGGAGATGTATGTGTGCTGTGTAGGAAGACTGTTATCTCTGTAGACTTGGGGCTTCCATGCTCCACAGCCACCACTATCTATGTAGGAGATAAAGCTGTTGATAGGATGCTTTAGTGTGGGAACAGCTCCTTTCCAACACCTGGCCTCTTCTCTAGACTGCCTTGTTCAGAAAGCTGGGTTAGAAGTCTGCAACTTCTCCACAAAACCTTTGTTTATAAGGCAAAATGAACTTACTTGTTCACTATATTTATCAAATTGTCTATACGATGTGTTCTTATGTTCAGAAGGCATAACATCTTGAACATCCTCAATAAATACAGCCACACAGCCATTTTCATACATATCTCCATTTACCAAAACCTCAACTACAACCATTCACATGTAAATACATCTGTTCTCTCCCATCCAATAAAATGTCCTTCCCCAGGACAGCCACGCCCTCGAATACCTAAACACACCATACATGGAACTACAAGCATGACCCACAGTGTACACCTGTCTCCTGTCCCATTCTCTAAAACCCATTCATATATATCTGTCCCCAAGCTGCCCTCACAAATTGAGACAAACCACATGACTCATCCTCAGCTTTCCCCTGACCTCATTCTCACCCCTCAAGTAAGCACATCTTCCATCCACACCTCAAATAAGAACCACATTAACGAATACAATGCATCTCACTCGTACCCCCTGCAATCACCTCTCAATCCAATCTTTCCCCTTGCCTTCTCCCATCTCCAACACCCACAACTTACAATCCTACCTCTCAGCTCAATCTTATCCATCACCTCAATACACCTCTCCCTTACCTACACTCCTCAAATCAACTAACCTACTTCTCAACCCCTCCCCTTAATCCCCCAACCACAATCGGTCGCCCAAAGAAATACTGCACCCTACCATCCCCTTCCCTGTAACCAGTACAAATGAGACAGATTAGAGCTGACAGGAAATGAAGATTGTTGACACTCTGACACATATCTCCCCACTAATTCTGACTTGAACACAAAGACACCAATGGTCCTGGTCTGGACCTAACCTGTGGTACTATTGTGTTTCATGTGTATTCATAATGACTTACTACAACCTACTCACACCTACTGACAAGATGTGTGCGTGTGTCTGTATCAATGAAATATGACAACCAGATTTATGATGTTGGCATATGATCAAATCCACAAAAGTTTAACAACACTAGAATGGTTTTAACTTTCTAGATTAGACTGATTCACAATATTTAGACATAAATGACGTGGTTGTGGCCCCTTTCTACTAAGTCACCCTTCTATCAGAACTGCCTTTCATGAGGATGAATTTTCATTGTCAGTGCTGGAAACATCCTAAATACAATCTCTATGTGGATTTAAGCTAGAAAACAAAACTGTCAAACCGACTTTATTACTGATAGAAAATAAAAATGTTCCACGCTCAAAAGACAATTTTTGACAATAAAAAAGAAATAGAAGACCTCTAATCAGACAAGTTGGTAACTATTGAGTGCAATAACCTTTACAACATTCACATATCATTTGTTTATCAACTGTTGACAGAGTGATAACCATGTGTACATCTAAAACATATACCTATGTAATGGGTACAACACTCCAGAATAGAGGCTGGGTTTTCTCTACGGGAGCCATTTGGAAATTGTTAGGTAAAGATAGGGGAGAACAACAACCCCTGGCTATCAGCAGGTTCAGTTTGTTATTAGCTATCATATTATAATCACAATGTACCTCTGTAAGTACTTGAGTGTTCTAGATGTAGCATATCAGTAGACCTACACAAAGACATTTCAATGCTAACCTTCTGTACAAATATTAGCTGCTAACCACATACAGTCAAACCTCGTTATCTCAAACTCTTATAACTCCAAGATCCTGTATGTATAGTTTGAAGCATTTTGTCGGTCATGGCCAAAATTTGCACTAAAAATATGATCTCACTTAAAGTGAATAACAGGATAACAACAAGTTTTCCCACGGTCCTGCACACTTTGAGATAATGAAGCTGTTGAATTGTGTATTTAATATATGGTCAAACTTATAAAATAAACAATAGTTTAAAACGAAATATGTTAATGTATTCCATTACTGTCCGAAATCTGCTATTGAGGTTCGACTGTATACAGACATATAAGCCACTAACCTGAGAAAACTCCAATGATTCCATTGTTATCAGGGAAGATTAATTACACAGACACTATTTATCACAGACAACACACCCAGAAAATGTATCAGGGTCAATAGAGAGATAAAATCAAACCACAATAGGAATCAATTATTGAGTGACCTGTTAACACTCACAAAAACATTTATACAAATTTTTTTTTTTTAAATCAAATTTTTAAAGAGTCAATTAACATAAAAGTGCCTCTTTTCTTTAGCAATTCCAAAAATGTTTAAACAAAGAAAACTGAAATGTATAAACAGTATCCAAGCATCTTTGCAAATTATGAAATGTTCTTACTGCCAAAGACTTGGCTTGGTACCAACACAACAGAAGAAGATTAAAAAGCATCGCAGACCGTGCCAGTAACAACATAGACAAACGGTGTACATGTAAAAACATTTGGAGCAATAATTTTGGAAACAGATTTTCTCCTCATAAACTTCACCAGTGTTCAACACTAGGAGCACTTCTGTTTATGACAGTAGATCACCATCCAATCTTCTCACATATTTCACATACTGTTAGTGAACATCTGTATTGGATATGGTAAGTATATATCTGCAGTGACCTTGGAATTTAATTAGGTCTCTAAAACCAATATGTTTTTGCTGAAATATAATTAACTTTCTAAATGCAGGGCTGATATAATACAGTGTGACCCCATTTTTATAGATATGACAGGTCTAAGGGAAGCTACTGTTTCATTTTCTGCATGTTTAAATAAATCCATTAATGTTTCAACATTGCTTCCAAACATTTTCATATTTTCCAGGTATCAGATGCTTGTGAGAAATGTAAAATTGTCAAATTATTTCATAACACAGTAGATTTACCAAAAAATTCTTTAAAACATAGATTGATACATTTCAGATAAAATACACTAATATTTAGGTGGCAAATTCAGGGGAAAAAATAAAATTAGAAACAATACATATCAATTTAGGGAAAATAAGATATAATAAATAACAGTTACTCAAGGGGTGATATCAAGATCAATTTAAGAATAATTCAAATGTTATCATTGAAATATTTAAAACAAATTAGGGACAACATATAGGTTGATTAAAGATAATTTGTACATCAATTAAGGAATATTTCAACCACATTAAAAAAAATATGTAGTTCCAATCAGACATATTAAACAGAGCTAGGCCAATAAAGGAACAATGAAATGATGATGATATACATTATTATAATCTGATATTTTACCTCTACAATGTAAGACTATATATTTAGTTAAATTAAAATTAGATCCTGAAGTCAAATAATAAAACATACAGGTAAAATATGTCTTAAATGTTAAATAAATGACTTTGACTTTTTGATGACAATATTCTATAAATGTGTCCTGAGTAATCTTACATTACATGTGTTCAGTCAATTTGTTATTACAGTTTTGGTAACACACAATACACATTGTGCATACATCATCCACACATCGTCAACACACCCTACAGTTCTAGCACACAACTGTGCAATCAATCTTTATATTGTATAGTTGCACACCTCGGTGAGTGGCTGGTGTGTTTCCTGCAACAAAATTACCTGTATACCGGTATAATGTGACACATCCACAACTTTACCAGCTAGGTCCCCAATGTAACAAACACAATAAAGATTTACCCAAGTACATATTTTTGTATACAAAATGATAGAAAATTCTGAGTAACACAGATATAGAATAAAATTTCTTTTCTAATGGTATAAGATTTTAGACAGTTCAATGAGTGTCTGCACATTAAAGGTAGGTTATGTATGGCACTTTGTAAACTAAACACTTTGAATTAGGCATGCATACACCTATTCAGTCTGTATCTGATAGATCTACATGTACCCAACCTGTAGATTTATTGCTTGATGAGGATATATACTTAATCGGACTTTTAGGTATTTTGAAAATAAATAAACCCTACCCAACACTTATCTAATAGTCATTTCTAAATCTATATCAACCATGATAGAATAGCACATATGTACGATAGAACCACACAACGTGTGCATGGATATGCGAAAGCTTATTTTTCCAGTTTTCCTATTGTGGGCACATCATGCATATATCATGCACACATCGTGCATACATCGTGTGCACACAGACATCATGTGCACATCGCACACCAGGTAATGTTGAAATATTTCACATTTCACAATTTCTAATACTCTTCGAAAAGATGATGTGGCTTTGGAATAGAGACTGCTACACAAGCTAGTCAAAAGTGGTCTTAAAGTTCCTTCATTATTTATGTTTTCAGAGCTCAAATCAGAGTATATAAAAAAAAATGTATATAAACATTCAGGTCTAGATCAGGGTGATGTACAATTACTACACTATTGGGTTCAGATCTGGGACAACCAATAAACAATAGGATCTAATCTCATGTACAACTACAACAGTCACATAATTCAATACTAATTACAAATGTAAGACCAGAGTTAATGACAGTAGACAACAGTCCTTTTAACAAACAACTACTTGTTGTTATGTCAGACTCCCACAGCATGTACTATTATCCTAATAAAACAATGAGCCAGGATTGGGGAAGACTAGACATTTTTTGCATGAATACATGCCAACATTACAGACCAGTATCATTAATCAGAGTGTTGATGCCATGTGCTATACACCAACAAGTATTAGAAACATGGCCGCTCTATGTTGATAATCATACAACACTGGTAATAAGCACTATGAAAAGGTTCTAAAAATAGTGTATTCCTGTTTCAGAAGGGTGTGTTTTGACTGCTTCTACACACTCTGTCTAGTGTTCACAGAAATATGAAGATTTCCATTTGCTGCATGCTTTATAGCTGTGTTGTGTTTATATTGGGTCGTCTCTCAAAGACTAGAGGAGACAGCCTTTCTTCCAAAACATAGCTTTTGTTTATTCAGGCACTGCCCTATATACTGCAACACATGGCGAGGCCACTCAGTTCTCCAATATTTAGGCAGCTTCTCATCAGCAGAGTACAGCATAGTTAACTTTTTATAAAGAAATTTTGTGGGATTCAGACCACCTTAGTGCTTTACTGCAAAAGAGACACTTGTGCTAGTATCAGCTAGGGCTTCAAGTGATTGTCAAACTTTATATCAAAAGTAAGTGGGTTTGGGACCGAGACCCTTCCATCCATGAAGAGCACTTGGTCCTACCAAATTTTGCTGTTGAAAAGAATATTCTTTAGATTTGAGTTAAAATGAACTCTTGTGGCCCTGCCCCTCAGGCCCTTGGGGGTCAGGGGACCGTGTAATTTACATTTTTGTTTCACCACTATCCATGAAAGGTTTTTGCAAAATTTCAATGAAAATTTATCCAGCAGTTTCCTAGAAGTAAAAAAAATGTCACAAGTTACAACGCAAAACACAATAGGCCATCATGAGACTTTGTCTCAAATGACTTAAAAACTGGTGTGGCTATATTTTCAAACTTTAGCCCAGCATATGTATAAGGTAAGGGTGGGCTTCTGCATGACCACTTGTTTAAATTCTTTAAAGATCAAATATCACTTATAATTGTGTACATAGTATTAACGCTATAATTGAAAGTTTTTTTCCTATTGCACAAACATTTTGTAAATAAAGATTTTCAATATAAAAGAATAAGACCAACAGCTTTTGAGAATAAAAAAGTAATACAGTGCATTGTAGGTTTACTATGCTATGTATAATTATGATTGGGAAATGTTGAATTTTCCATGAGTACCAACTAAAGAAAACCAGCATTCAAGGCTACTGGGAAATCAGTGTTTGAAATCTCCAGTCAAAACATATACCATCTCATTCCTATAAGAACCCTTTAAGCTTTACTCAGAGAGTTCTAGTACAGTCAACATATTCAAATGCCGAAGAATTTACTATCTGCCAAATTGAAAATAAACATGCACTTATAAATAGGGTGTAAAGGAGTTTACTTTAAAGTGAAGAGTTCCAGGATGATGTTTGCTCATTTGGACCTAAAAGTTTCCCAACAGAGAGTATAAATCTATGTAAATATTGAGATCTGTTTCTATATGATGAAAGTTATTGTTATTAAATGTTGTTGTTATAGTAAACACAAGATAAATAGTACTGACTTTTTGGGAAGTCAAGTGTAAAAATTACTTTCATTTAGCTTCCAAAGTGTATTACATGTACATGTTAATGAAAGCCTTTGGTAGTTTCTAAAGTGTAACATTAAGGATTGTGTAGTTTCTAAAGTGTAACATTAAGGATTGTGTAGTTTCTAAAGTGTAACATTAAGGATTGTGTAGTTTCTAAAGTGTAACATTAAGGATTGTGTAGTTTCTAAAGTGTAACATTAAGGATTGTGTAGTTTCTAAAGTGTAACATTAAGGATTGTGTAGTTTCTAAAGTGTAACATTAAGGATTGTGTAGTTTCTAAAGTGTAACATTAAGGATTGTGTAGTTTCTAAAGTGTAACATTAAGGATTGTGTAGTTTCTAAAGTGTAACATTAAGGATTGTGTAGTTTCTAAAGTGTAACATTAAGGATTGTGTAGTTTCTAAAGTGTAACATTAAGGATTGTGTAGTTTCTAAAGTGTAACATTAAGGATTGTGTAGTTTCTAAAGTGTAACATTAAGGATTGTGTAGTTTCTAAAGTGTAACATTAAGGATTGTGTAGTTTCTAAAGTGTAACATTAAGGATTGTGTAGTTTCTAAAGTGTAACATTAAGGATTGTGTAGTTTCTAAAGTGTAACATTAAGGATTGTGTAGTTTCTAAAGTGTAACATTAAGGATTGTGTAGTTTCTAAAGTGTAACATTAAGGATTGTGTAGTTTCTAAAGTGTAAAATTTAAGTTTGTGTAGTTTCTAAAGTGTAACATTAAGGATTGTGTAGTTTCTAAAGGGTAAAATTAAGTTTGTGTAGTTTCTAAAGTGTAACATTTGTGTAGTTTCTAAAGTGTAAAATTGTTTGTGTAGTTTCTAAAGTGTAACATTGTGTAAGGATTGTGTAGTTTCTAAAGTGTAAAATTTAAGTTTGTGTAGTTTCTAAAGTGTAACATTAAGGATTGTGTAGTTTCTAAAGTGTAAAATTTAAGTTTGTGTAGTTTCTAAAGTGTAACATTAAGGATTGTGTAGTTTCTAAAGTGTAACATTAAGGATTGTGTAGTTTCTAAAGTGTAACATTAAGGATTGTGTAGTTTCTAAAGTGTAAAATTAAGGATTGTGTAGTTTCTAAAGTGTAAAATTAAGGATTGTGTAGTTTCTAAAGTGTAACATTAAGGATTGTGTAGTTTCTAAAGTGTAAAATTAAAGTTTGTGTAGTTTCTAAAGTGTAACATTAAGGATTGTGTAGTTGTGTGTAGTTTCTAAAGTGTAACATTAAGGATTGTGTAGTTTCTAAAGTATTGTGTAGTTTCTAAAGTGTAACAATTAAGGATTGTGTAGTTTCTAAAGTGTAACATTAAGGATTGTGTAGTTTCTAAAGTGTAAAATTAAAGATTGTGTAGTTTCTAAAGTGTAACATTAAGGATTGTGTAGTTTCTAAAGTGTAAATTAAGGAGTTTGTGTAGTTTCTAAAGTGTAACATTAAGGATTGTGTAGTTTCTAAAGTGTAACATTAAGGATTGTGTAGTTTCTAAAGTGTAAAATTTAAGTTTGTGTAGTTTCTAAAGTAAAAGCTAAAGTTTGTGTAGTTTCTAAAGTGTAACATTAAGGATTGTGTAGTTTCTAACATTAAGGATTGTGTAAGTGTAAAATTAAGGATTGTGTAGTTTCTAAAGTGTAACATTAAGGATTGTGTAGTTTCTAAAGTGTAAAATTAAGGATTGTGTAGTTTCTAAAGTGTAACATTAAGGATTGTGTAGTTTCTAAAGTGTAAAATTAAAGTTTGTGTAGTTTCCAAAGTAAAAGCTAAAGTTTGTGTAGTTTCTAAAGTGTAACATTAAGGATTGTGTAGTTTCTAAAGTGTAACATTAAGGATTGTGTAGTTTCTAAAGTGTAACATTAAGGATTGTGTAGTTTCTAAAGTGTAAAATTAAAGTGGATTGTGTAAAATTATGGATTGTGTAGTTTCTAAAGTGTAAAATTAAGGATTGTGTAGTTTCTAAAGTGTAACATTAAGGATTGTGTAGTTTCTAAAGTGTAAAATTTAAGTTTGTGTAGTTTCTAAAGTGTAACATTAAGGATTGTGTAGTTTCTAAAGTGTAAAATTTAAGTTTGTGTAGTTTCTAAAGTGTAAAATTTAAGTTTGTGTAGTTTCTAAAGTGTGAAATTAAAGTTTGTGTAGTTTCTAAAGTGAAAAATTTAAGTTTGTGTAGTTTCTAAAGTGTGAAATTAAAGTTTGTGTAGTTTCTAAAGTGTAACATTAAGGATTATGTAGTTTCTAAAGTGTAAAATTAAGGATTGTGTAGTTTCTAAAGTGTAACATTAAGGATTGTGTAGTTTCTAAAGTGTAAAATTAAAGTTTGTGTAGTTTCTAAAGTGTAAAATTAAAGTTTGTGTAGTTTCCATAGTGCAACAAGTTAGGTTTGTGTAGTTTCCATAGTGCAACATGTTAGGTTTGTGTAGTTTCCAATAAGTTTGATTAAAGCTTATACAATTCCCAAAATGTTAGAGAGTAATCAGTGTAAGTGATGTAAGGCTGGAAACAGCAGGTCGCACCTGGTATTGACTATCACTTGCATTTATTAAAGAATTTCCTCTCAATCCCTCTACTTTAAGATGTTAATATTTGATATTGAGGAGAATCATTGTTCAGTTTGGAATACATGTAATAGCAACTACACAGCTGTGGATCCATTGAATTTAGTATAGAATTTAGTGTGAAAACCCACCCTCTTGTCCAAGTACTCTTGTGTGTTTTACTTATCAACAAAGAAAGTGCAGGCAGTGTCTGGATTACACAGTCCATTACCATTTTAATCACCATGTGATGATACAATATCACCAAATACACAGGCAGTCAGTGTACAGACACCATTACTCACACTGCACAGGACACCTTAACAGCCACTGTACAGACACCATTACACACACTGCACAGGACACCTTAACAGCCACTGTACAGACACCATTACACACACTGCACAGGACACCTTAACAGCCTCTGTACAGGATACATATACAGCCACTGTACAGACACCATTACACACACTGCACAGGACACCTTAACAGCCACTGTACAAACACCATTACACACACTGCACAGGACACCTTAACAGCCACTGTACAGACACCATTATACACAATGCACAGGACACCTTAACAGACACTGTACAGGATACTTATACAGCCATTGTATATGACATAATTACAAACACTGTACAGGACACCTTAACAGCCACTGTACAGACACCATTACACACACTGCACAGGACACCTTAACAGCCACTGTACAGACACCATTACACACACTGTACAGGACACCTTAACAGCCACTGTACAGACACCATTACACACACTGTACAGGATACTTATACAGCCACTGTACAGACACCATTACTCACACTGCACAGGACACCTTAACAGCCACTGTACAGACACCATTACACACACTGTACAGGACACCTTAACAGCCACTGTACAGACACCATTACACACACTGTACAGGACACCTTAACAGCCACTGTACAGACACCATTACTCACACTGCACAGGACACCTTAACAGCCACTGTAGAGACACCATTACACACACTGCAAAGGACACCTTAACAGCCACTGTACAGACACCATTACTCACACTGCACAGGACACCTTAACAACCACTGTACAGACACCATTACACACAATGTACAGGATTTCATTACAGCCACTGCAGATAATGTCATTACAGTCACTATAGATGATATCATTACAACCACTGTAGAATATGTAATTACAACCAATGTAGAGGATGTAATAACAGCCACTGAACAGAAGACCATTACAGCCACTGTAGAGGATGTCATTACAGCCATTGTAGTGGATGTCATTACAGTCACTATTGAGGATGTCATTACAGCCATTGTAGAGAATGTCATTTCAGCCACTGTAGAGGATGGCATTACAGCCACTGTAGAGGATGTCATTACAGTTACTGTAGAGGATGCCATGTCAGTCACTGTAGAGGATGTCATTACAGCCACTGCAGAGGATGTCATTTCAGTCACTGTAGAGGATGTCATTACAGACACTGTATAGAACATTGTTACAGCCACTGTAAAGGACATTATTACAACCACTGAACAGAAGATCATTACAGCCACTGTAGAGGATGTCATTACAGCCATTGTAGAGAATGTCATTACAGTCACTATTGAGGATGTCATTACAGCCATTGTAGAGAATGTCATTTCAGCTACTGTAGAGGATGGCATTACAGTCACTATAGAGGATGTCATTACAGTCACTGTAGAGGATGCCATGTCAGTCACTGTAGAGGATGTCATTACAGCCACTGCAAATAATGTCATTACAGCCCCTGTAGAAGATGTCATTACAGCCACTGTAGAGGACATTGTTACAGCCACTGAACAGTAGACCATTACAGCCACTGTAGAGGACATTGTTACAGCCACTGTAGAGGACATTGTTAGTGCCATTGTAGAGGACATTGTTACAGCCACTGTAGCGGACATTGCTATAGCCACTGAACAGTAGACCATTACAGCCACTGTAGAGGACATTGTTACAGCCACTGTAGAGGACATTGTTACAGCCACTGTAGAGGACATTGTTACAGCCACTGTAAAGGACATTGCTACAGCCACTGAATAGTAGACAATTACAGCCACTGTAGAGGACATTGTTACAGCCAGTGTAGAGGACATTGCTACAGCCACTGTAAAGGACACTGCTACAGCCACTGAATAGTAGACAATTACAGCCACTATAGAGGACATTGTTACAGCCAGTGTAGAGGACATTGCTACAGCCACTGAATAGTAGACAATTACAGCCACTGTAGAGGACATTGTTACAGCCACTGAACACTAGATCATTACAGTCACTGTAGAGGACATTGTTACAGCCAGTGTAGAGGACATTGCTACAGCCACTGAATAGTAGACAATTACAGCCACTGTAGAGGACATTGTTACAGCCACTGAACACTAGATCATTACAGCCTCTGTAGAGGACATTGTTACAGTCACTGAACACTAGATCATTACAGCCACTGTAGAGGACATTGTTACAGCCACTGTAGACAACATTGTTACAGCCACTGTAGACAACATTGTTACAGCCACTGAACAGTAGACCATTACAGCCACTGTAGAGGACATTGCTACAGGCACTGAATAGTAGACAATTACAGCCACTTTAGAGGACATTGTTACAGCCACTGAACACTAGATCATTACAGCCACTGTAGAGGACATTGTTACAGCCACTGAACACTAGATCATTACAGCCACTGTAGAGGATGTCATTACAGCCACTGTAGACAACATTGTTACAGCAACTGAACACTAGATCATTACAGCCACTGTAGAGGACATTGTTACAGCCACTGTAGAGGACATTGTTACAGCCACTGAACACTAGATCATTACAGCCACTGTAGAGGATGTCATTACAGCCACTGTAGAGGACATTGTTACAGCCACTGAACACTAGATCATTACAGCCACTGTAGAGGTAAAAAGTACAATATCTGATATATCTGATGAAAAGTCCTTCTGTCGACTGTGTGTATGCTGCCAGATATCACATTACATACTATAACTTACCTACATTCACAACTGAATAATGAATGTGAGCAAAGATAATGAATAAGAGTGACAATTACTATCTATAATTACAGACCATCAAAGGAAATTATATCACATTCTTTTATCACAGGATCTACATAAGTCATGTGTTCTACCCTTTTGAGAGTCAGTTCTAACCCATATTCTGGCAATGTGTTACATTGGATGTGAGCATGATGATGTGATAAAAACCGACAGAAATGTCTGTTTAGCCAGGATTGCCAAAACTTTCTTTGTCTTATCAATAAAAATGTCACCTAAATATATAAGCATTCTTTAGTTTTAGCATCTTTTCGACCTGCAGCATTGGTGTAAGTGCTTGGGATCACACTGTTACAAGGTAGAACCTGTAATACAGACATGCTTGCAACGGCATCCTTGTCTCGTCGGCAAATCTTTGGTATCAAGATTATTTCAAGTAAAAGTGTTATGTCAGAAACAGTAATGGAAGTAATATCCATCCCAACGTGCCATAGTGCTTTGATTTAGGCCACACCATTGTTTTGTTGTGTTAAACAATTTCTTTGCAAAGACTCTGATAAGGGTAAAATGAAGAAGCTGTATTTATCCTACAATAAACCCAGAACATTAGTGCATTTCTTGACTAAATTCTTACAGATGGGAGGTGGGCTTATTACAAAACAGCAAAGCAGCTATATGCATAGCATTGAAAAGATAACCTCTGCCAAGGCCTAATTCTATTTTATAATACAGGAATTTCTCGGTTCACATCAACTGCAGGTATTTTCAGCAATTCTGAAATATTTCTTCAACTTTTCAAAGACTATCTATCTCGGACTGGGGTCTAAGGTTCAATCCAGCATTGGGAATGCCTGATAAATATACATAGATTGCCTCTATCAAAGAATCGCTAGATTCCCGGACAACATGAAAAAATATTACTTACGCCCACTGAGGGAACAATGCCAACAGCCAATCCAAACATTAATTCAAAGGTGATTTTTTTCACTTCACCGGAATACTGCACGGAGCTAATGAGAGAAATGTCTGATACTGTACTAATTAAGTCTATCTACAAATGTACAAAGTTATCAGAGTTAGCTCACTAATGGTAATTACAGCTAAATATAGCCAACATTCTCAGATGGGAATATATTACATTCCTCTTGTATTTGACTAAATAACAAGAATTCTGCAGAATTCTTTGTCTTTTTCATCGGTCTATCTAAAAGTCCCAAAAGACATAAAAACAGAACATGTCTGTTGGAAGAATATTACAATCTGTTTTATTAATTGTGAAATCAATGTTATGCATCAAGTGTGTACAAAATCAGAAGTGAATCAGAAAATAATACAAGAAGTTGGTTGTGGTAGGTCGAAAACATTTTAAGACACTGAGCAAAATAGTCTGAACACTCTTTCATGACGATAAAAAGGCTAAAAACACATACATTGCTGGTATGTAGAGAATTTTAAATAAATTATAACATTTTTGAAGCTCTCCTCATTTCTTAAAAAAAATAAAAGAAAAAAATAGAAAATGTCTGTGAGACATGCATCAATGCCACCGCAACCATGTCCACAGTATACCTGTACTTGTACTTTGTATAAAGTTTGATCAAATTCCACAAAAGAATGAAGTTACTAATGGTTTAAACTAAATCCACTGGTGATTTTCTATATACAGTAAAGGTGACCTAACAATTGTGTAAAGTTTTACCAAAATCTGTCAAAGAATGAAATTACCAGGTGCTCACATGGGATTGGGACACAACACAACAGGACAGACAAGGCCAAAACTGTATGTCCCATTTCATTTGGAGGTGGTAGAGTTGAGTTGATCTCCCTGCTTTAAACTGATCTACATACAACTTCTAATGTTGACATAGGACTGAAGATTTTTGTTCGGAATTGAAGTTGGTCCACTTTATAATAAATTTAAATTGCCCCCAAAATAATCCCATAATTTGATCACAGTATCTTATGGTTCATGTATCTTTCCTAAAAGGACTATAACCAAGAAAACAAACGGAGAAAACAATCAATGAAATGTTTTGATAAATGGTATATATTAGAATCAAGCTAGAGAGCCTTTGATAAATGAACACAGAACTATCGACAATCAAGTAAACTCAATATCAGAGAAACATGGTAGGGGAGATATAACATAAGTCATATGTTATATGAGGGACAGCATCCAACTTTAATTAACTCATTTATTTAGTCACATTTCAGTCAATTCAGATAACCAGGAATAACACCCATCAAGCGGATGTTTACCAACATGAGGTCTGGTATATACTTCAACATCTGTACATTAGGTGTATATAGATATCAATATAATTCTGGATTCTGTCCAAGCAGTCGTACTGAAGTAGGAAAGATTGCCACAAAATAACAATCAGCATTACTAGTATCAACAAGTGCTGGTCATCCAGAATCTACCTCTAATAACCATACACTACCTCCTCTCTGGTCAAGAGGTAACATCTATATAAATGACAATACAATCCACCTTTAGCAGGAGGTAAGCTCTAATGATCAAACAACCCTCTCTGGTCAGGAGGTAACCTCTATTGACTTAACACTCCTCTATGGTCAGGAGGTAATCCTGAATGACCGTGCATCCTTCCTTGGTCAAGAGGTCACCTCTAATGACTAAACACTCCTCCCTGGTGACTGCGATCCTCCCTGGTCAAGAGGTAACCTCTAATGACCATAAATGTGCATCACTTCCTTGTCAGAAGGCAACGTCTATATAAATGACCATGCACTCCTCTTTTAGCAAGAGGTAAGGTCTAATGATCATACAACCCTCATTGTCAAGAGGTAACCTCTGTTGACCCTCCATGGTCAAGAGTTGACCTCCTACGCCATACACTCCTCCCTAGTTAAGGGGTCACCTCTATTGACTGTATACATCCTTCCCTGGTCAAGAGGTAAACTCTTATGACTGAACAATCCTTCCCTGGTCAAGAGGTCACCTCAATTGACCATAAATCCTTCCCTGGTCAAGAAATAACCTATATTGACAGTTTACACCCTTCCCTGGTCAAGAGGTAACCTCATATGACTGAACACTCCTCCTTGATCAAGGGGTAACACCTAATAATCATAAAAAAACCCTTCCTGGTTAGGACAAACAAATCAAAACCAATTGACAATTAAAGTACCACTCACTGCATGACATGCACATACTATATGTAGTCCATGAGAGTCTTTACACCTGAAACACATTCTACTGTATAATCATGGACAGATATGTGTTGTACATTAACTTATACTATATAGCTACCAGCTTTATACATTGTTTATAACACTTTAAACAGATATCATTCTTAGTACTATAAGGCTATGTTATAGGGATTGTAACACTCTGATAAATACTATGTACCAACTTAACATGGATCATAATACTTTCAAAGATACTGTTTATATCATAACGCTTACACCTAATACATCTTCAGAAATATATTACGTATGTTAAAGTACAGTTTATATACCACTGGCTGTATGCTTATATATGGAATCCATGACGAGTTGAATATCTACCTGGAATACAAAGTATACCTACATGAAGTTCTATGGCTGTGGACACTGTGTCGACCACTGGGATGATGACCATTGTAATATTGTAATCCACGAGGCATGTACATCCACTGACCACTCCCACCAAAACTATGGCGCTGTGCTGCCCCACCTTGAGATACCACTGCCCCACCCTGGGTCATGTACACCATATCCTGACCCCCTGGGCCAGAGGAGCTCTGGAGCTGATGTTGGCTCCGGCTGTGGGTCATTGATATTGGTCCAGGGGTGGAGGCTCGAGTTCTGGAGCGGTTACACATTAGTTCCTGATCATTCTGGGTACATATCACACTGATCTGCTGACCACTGTTGCTTCGCCTGTATCCACGATGAATTCCAACAGGAGTCCCGGGCATAGAACTCGACCCAGCTGAGTTTTGAGAATTGTTGGAAGTGCATAAAGATAACGTCAAATCATGGTTTCCTTGTAACTGAAGTGAACCTCGTTTACGAACTCTGCTAGCAGAGTCAAGCACAATACTCTCCATAGCTAAAATGCCCATATCTCTATGTCTTAAACTCAATCATGTTGAAACCAACTAAGCCACCTCTGTGCCAGGTTGTTTTTCTGCCAGAATCTATGTTCCTACTACAAGTCTGGCTATAGAGAGGAGGATCGTAGCTAAAACAGACTGCCTCCCCACAGAGGTGCCACCACACACCAGAAATAACATCCTCACTATCTCCCCAGGCTCCTAGTCAGTGAGGGGTGCACACACAGTACACAGTGAGGGTTATATACACACAGTACACACCCAGTCAGGTTACAGCACATATGTACATCATTAGACTTACACAAGTTACAAAGTGTAATCAACAATTAACAACAAATTCCGTTTAAGCAATTAGTTATAATTAAATAAGCAGTACTCTGCATTGTGATAATATAGTACATGTTAATGTTGTCACTAAGCCTAGCAGACAACTTTATAAGGAAGTTTAACTTACACACAGCTAGACTTGCACAAGTTCGCTGATAATAGGTGCATTAAGTTTGACATTAAAGTGTGACTTGCTATTATGATCAGTAATGAATACACATGGCTGACCCTAGCCCTAGCTTGTATAGTAAAATGGCCAAATGGCCAAATGGCCATACATTTATAATTCAAGTCCCTCAGATTATAACCTAAAACAAAATACAGCAGGTACACACAGGAATTCTGCTGGATTTCAGTAAGAATGGCTTGTCCTATGTAAAATAACTGAGAAACAGATATAGTGCAAATAGCTTGGAGGAGTGACAGGTGATCACATCATCACTATTTCTAACCTTTTTTGTGACTATTGAAATCAAATGTTAAAAACTAGATGTATCACATTGCAAAATAAAACAATTCAAAATGACAAAAGACAAATGGGACATAACTCTAACCACTTTGAACAATATCTGCTTTAGAAGTAAAAAAATTGTTGAATTGTTCCAGTTAATTTTCACATGGAGACTTTAAATCTGGACAGGAAGACATCAAGTGACTGCTGTTACTGGTACTGTGTTGATTGATGAACTAACTTTCATAACAAATTGAACATTGTGAGAGTGGACATAAGTTGTAATGACAAATTAAAAGCCATTGAGTGAAACTAATGTTTCCATCTGGAAACATGTTCTATACACGTATGTAACTCCATTATAACCCAAACATCAGGTTCCTCAATACAACTAGCATCCAGTAACAAATTAATACATATATCCACTGGAACCAAACAAACAAATCCCATACTTATATCCATCAATACATATGTACCAAACAACCACATTGTAAAAGCAGTGAAGTCTCTGTAGACGTAACAAGAGGCCCATGGGCCTTAACGGTCATCTGACAAAAAGCAAGCCAAACCTAGAAAGTGGGTTGAGGTCATTCATTTGAACAAACTTGGTAGCCTCTCCTCCAAGCATCTTACAGGCCCAATATCAGCACTCATGGACTTTTGCTTGTTGAGAAGAAGTCGTTTGTATATTTTAACATATTTGACCCCTGTGACCTTGAAAGTGGGTTAAGGTCATTCATTTGAATAAACTTGGTAGCCTTTCCTCCCAGCATGCTACAGACCCAATATCGGCACTCATAGACTTTTGCTTATTGAGATGAAGTCCTTTGTATATTTTAACATATTTGACCCCTGTGACCTTGAAAGTGGGCCAAGGTCATTCATTTGAACAAACTTTGTAGGGCTCCATGCCAGCATGCTATGGGCCAAGTATTAGCCCCCTAGGCCTTCTAGTATTTGAGAAGAAGTTATTTAAAGATTTTGACATATTTGACCCCTGCGACCTTGAAAGTTGTTCAAGGTCATTCATTTAAATAAACTTGGTAACCTTTCCTCCCAGCATGCTACAGACCCAATATCAACACTCATAGACTTTTGCTTATTGAGATGAAGTCCTTTGTATATTTTAACATATTTGACCCCTGCGACCTTGAAAGTGGGTTGAGGTTATTCATTTGAATAAACTTGGTAGCCTTTCCTCCCAGCATGCTACAGACCCAATATCGGCACTCATAGACTTTTGCTTATTAAGATGAAGTCCTTTGTATATTTTAACATATTTGACCCCTGTGACCTTGAAAGTGGGCAAAGGTCATTCATTGGAACAAACTTTGTAGGGCTCCATGCCAGCATGCTATGGGCCAAGTATTAGCCCCCTAGGCCTTCTAGTATTTGAGAAGAAGTTATTTAAAGATTTTGACATATTTGACCCATGCGACCTTGAAAGTTGTTCAAGGTCATTCATTTAAATAAACTTGGTAGCCTTTCCTCCCAGCATGCTACAGACCCAATATCGGCACTCATAGACTTTTGCTTATTGAGATGAAGTCCTTTGTATATTTTAACATATTTGACCCCTGTGACCTTGAAAGTGGGCCAAGGTCATTCATTTGAACAAACTTTGTAGGGCTCCATGCCAGCATGCTATGGGCCAAGTATTAGCCCCCTAGGCCTTCTAGTATTTGAGAAGAAGTTATTTAAAGATTTTGACATATTTGACCCCTGTGACCTTGAAAGTTGTTCAAGGTCATTCATTTAAACAAACTTGATAGCCCTTCATCCCAGCATGCCACAGGCACAATATCATCAATCTGAGCCTTTTGGTTATTGAGAAGAAGTTGTTTAAAGATTTTAACATATTTGACCCCTGTGACCTTTAAAGTGGTTCAAGGTCATTCATTTGAACAAACTTGGTAGTCCTTCATCCCAGCATGTCACAGGCCCAATATCTACACTCTGAGCCTTTTGGTTAATGAGAAGAAGTTGTTTAAAGATTTTAACATATTTGACCCCTGTGACCTTGAAAGTGGGTTGAGGTTATTCATTTGAATAAACTTGGTAGCCTTTCCTCCCAGCATGCTACAGACCCAATATCGGCACTCATAGACTTTTGCTTATTGAGATGAAGTCCTTTGTATATTTTAACATATTTGACCCCTGTGACCTTGAAAGTGGGCCAAGGTCATTCATTTGAACAAACTTTGTAGGGCTCCATGCCAGCATGCTATGGGCCAAGTATTAGCCCCCTAGGCCTTCTAGTATTTGAGAAGAAGTTATTTAAAGATTTTGACATATTTGACCCCTGCGACCTTGAAAGTTGTTCAAGGTCATTCATTTAAATAAACTTGGTAGCCTTTCCTCCCAGCATGCTACAGACCCAATATCGGCACTCATAGACTTTTGCTTATTGAGATGAAGTCCTTTGTATATTTTAACATATTTGACCCCTGTGACCTTGAAAGTGGGCCAAGGTCATTCATTTGAACAAACTTTGTAGGGCTCCATGCCAGCATGCTATGGGCTAAGTATTAGCCCCCTAGGCCTTCTAGTATTTGAGAAGAAGTTATTTAAAGATTTTGATATATTTGACCCCTGTGACCTTGAAAGTTGTTCAAGGTCATTCATTTAAACAAACTTGATAGCCCTTCATCCCAGCATGCCACAGGCACAATATCAGCAATCTGAGCCTTTTGGTTATTGAGAAGAAGTTGTTTAAAGATTTTAACATATTTGACCCCTGTGACCTTTAAAGTGGTTCAAGGTCATTCATTTGAACAAACTTTGTAGGGCTCCATGCCAGCATGCTATGGGCCAAGTATTAGCCCCCTAGGCCTTCTAGTATTTGAGAAGAAGTTATTTAAAGATTTTGACATATTTGACCCCTGTGACCTTGAAAGTTGTTCAAGGTCATTCATTTAAACAAACTTGATAGCCCTTCATCCCAGCATGCCACAGGCACAATATCAGCAATCTGAGCCTTTTGGTTATTGAGAAGAAGTTGTTTAAAGATTTTAACATATTTGACCCCTGTGACCTTTAAAGTGGTTCAAGGTCATTCATTTGAACAAACTTGGTAGTCCTTCATCCCAGCATGTCACAGGCCCAATATCTACACTCTGAGCCTTTTGGTTAATGAGAAGAAGTTGTTTAAAGATTTTAACATATTTGACCCCTGTGACCTTTAAAGTGGGTCAAGGTCATTCATTTGAACAAACTTGGTAGAGCTCCATATAAGACTATAAACTGGGCATGTTTTGCAAATTTGGAGCCAGGCAGTAGTAAAACAGTGATTACAGTGAGTGGATGGTAAGAATTTGTCTGAGACAAGTGATTCTGTGTCAGGCCTATATACACACATTTCCGTAGTTACAATGGGTGATGTTAGTGTTATCAGGGACATCATCAGAAACTACAACAAAGTGCTTTAAGACAAGGAGAGAAACGCCTTAGAAAGCTACTAGCCTATCATTATACATTTACAAAAAGATTACTGTTGATCTGATATATGTAGGTTCTATATCAGAAGTCTAGGAAAGTTTAACATATATGAACTACTGCAGAAAATCCTAGTCTTACTAACTTAGTAAATTTTCCAATATGACATTGATAGCATTATTGACAAACAAGGAGGCAATTAAAATATGAAAGAATTGGATTTGAGAAATATGGCTACAACCAGGGTCAGCTGGTGGCTACCTTATTTAATTACATATCATCAATATGATATTATATAGAGAGGTGATCTAGATCTGGTCAAATGATATTATATAGAGATGTGATCTAGATCTGGTCTATCATATAATATAGAGAGGTGATCTAGATCTGGTCCCATGATATTATATAGAAAGGTGATCTAGATCTGGTCTATGATATTATATAAAGAGGTGATCTAGATCTGGTCCCATGATATTATATAGAGAGGTGATCTAGATCTGGTCAAATGATATTATATAGAACGGTGATCTAGATCTGGTCTATCATATTATATAGAGAGGTGATCTAGATCTGGTCACATGATATTATATAGAGAGGAGATCTAGATCTTGTCACATGATATTATATAAAGAGGTGATCTAGATCTGGTCCCATGATATTATATAGAGAGGTGATCTAGATCTGGTCTATGATATTATATAGAAAGGTGATCTAGATCTGGTCCCATGATATTATATAGAGAGGTGATCTAGATCTGGTCTATGATATTATATAGAGATGTGATCTAGATCTGGTCACATGATATTATATAGAGAGGAGATCTAGATCTGGTCTATCATATTACATAGAGAGGTGATCTAGATCTGGTCTATCATATTATATAGAAAGGTATATCTGGTCTAGAATTATATAGAGAGGTGATCTAGATCTGGTTCTATGATATTATATAAAGAGGTGATCTAGATCTGGTCTATCATATTATATAGAGAGGTGATCTAGATCTGGTCTATCATATTATATAGAGAGGTGATCTAGATCTGGTCACATGATATTATATAGAGAGGTGATCTAGATCTGGTCAAATGATATTATATAGAAAGGTGATCTAGATCTGGTCACATGATATTATATAGAGAGGAGATCATGATATTATATAAAGATGTGATCTAGATCTGGTCACATGATATTATATAGAAAGGAGATCTAGATCTGGTCACATGATATTATATAGAGAGGTGATCTAGATCTGGTCCCATGATATTATATAGAGAGGTGATCTAGATCTGGTCACATGATATTATATAAAGATGTGATCTAGATCTGGTCACATGATATTATATAGAAAGGTGATCTAGATCTGGTCACATGATATTATATAAAGATTTGATCTAGATCTGGTTCTATGATATTATATAAAGAGGTGATCTAGATCTGGTCCCATGATATAATATAGAGAGGTGATCTAGATCTGGTCAAATAATATTATATAAAGATGTGATCAAGATCTGGTTCTATGATATTATATAGAAAGGTGATCTAGATCTGGTCTATCATATTATATAGAGAGGTGATCTAGATCTGGTCCCATGATATAATATAGAGAGGTGATCTAGATCTGGTCAAATAATATTATATAAAGATGTGATCTAGATCTGGTTCTATGATATTATATAGAAAGGTGATCTAGATCTGGTCTATCATATTACATAGAGAGGTGATCTAGATCTGGTCAATCATATTATATAGAGAGGTGATCTAGATCTGGTCACATGATATTATATAGAAAGGTGATCTAGATCTGGCCTATGATATTATATAAAGAGGTGATCTAGATCTGGTCACATGATATTATATAGAAAGGTGATCTAGATCTGGTCTATGATATTATATAGAAAGGTGATCTAGATCTGGTCTATGATATCATATAGAGAGGTGATCTAGATCTGGTCCCATGATATTATATAGAGAGATCTAGATCTGGTCCCATGATAATATATAGAGAGGTGACCTAGATCTGATCACATGATATTATATAAAGAGGTGATCTAGATCTGGTCCCATGATATTATATAGAGAGATCTAGATCTGGTCCCATGATATAATATGGAGAGGTGACCTAGATCTGATCACATGATATTATATAAAGAGGTTTATCTAGATCTGGTCCCATGATATTATAAAATATGTGACGGAGATCAATAAACTATATTTACTAATGATTCATTATAAGGTGTACATCAGAGAAAATCTCCCTGTAAATCATGAGTAATGCCTTTTCTCTTCAGTTAGGATCATTATTTCTACATTAGTCATACATAATGTTATATCATACCTGATATTAAAGTTGGGTTCATCAGATCCTTTCTTCCATCAAAACGTTTTACTCGCATTATTAGACAGTAATAAACCAGGAAGTTGATCGAAATTGTCACCTGACCACAATAAATTCGATCCATACACCAGCTCATTCATATATGTGTTGGGTTTTCTAACATCACAACTCATTTTCACTTTCATTTTCTGAGAATGGAATACATCCATCCAAGTTTAAATATTATTATTTTCATAACTGAAAATAATTCACATTTATAGCAAATAAAATACAAAAAAAACTCATAATTCTAGGAAAATTCAGTTTTGAAGGAAATATGAGATATAAAATACCTGTTTGGACATCTATTTGAGCTCATTTTAAGACTTCAGATCTATTGAGGGGTTAATCTATTACGCAGTTTATGAGATATCCTGTACACAAGCCTTTTATTTTAAAAGAAGTCAACAGTGACCTTTGACCTTTAAGCTTGAATGACGTCCACCAAAATGTAATCTGGTGTAGAAAGTGAAAGTGTGATGCTATGGTGTAAGTTAAAACTGTTGGAAGGTTCAGGAGATATATTGCATAGGGCTAAAAGGCTCAAGGGTCCCTTGATGTTTAATCTTGCTCAATGACCACCAAAATCTTTCCAGGTGCAGACATAGGGTAGGTGATGCTATGGTGTGAATATGAAGTAAACCTGTTCAGGAGTTCACAGATATCTTGTACACAAGTTTTTTATTTCAGAAATGTCAAGGTGACCTCTGACCTTATCTCTTGATTCATAACCACCAAATTCTAATCAAGTGTATTGTAGACCTTGATGGGGGGATGATATATAAACAAAACCTGTTCCCAGGTGTTTGGTTGGTGTAATGGTTATATATCATCCTTCCAACAAGGTGTATAAGGGTTCAACTCCTGAAACTGACATGAAAAGGTATGGGTCATTAGCTGACCACAAGGGTTTTCCCAAGATACTTTCCTCCAAAAGTATAACCCCACGCACTTCAATCCTGACCAACAAAAGTGATTAATGTAATTGAAATTAATGAGATCATGAGATACTGTACACAAGGTTCATAGATGGACACATGTCATAGATGCATACAAACAAACACAAATTTATCACTTCATGACCCCTTTTACTTAAGTGGGGGGGTATTAAGGCAGCTTGCTTTGGTGTATGCTGTGAAACAGATATCTGAATAACTTGATCTTCCTTCCATTAGAAACACAGGTTTCTCAGAGAAATGTGGGCAAAATAAGTCCTTAACTTCAAGCTATTAATGACATCAACAAAATTAACCAGCCCTCACATCCAACCAGCCCTTATCCAAAATCACAAACCATGGTGAAAAGATCAGGAAGTTTAAACTGTGTATGTAATTAATTGTGTCCAGAACAATATTCAGAAAATAAAGCCCCATGTCCATATACCCTGACAATCAATTACAATACCTTTATCAGTGAGGTATAAGCTTGCTTTAAATATCTGCACATTAATATGAAACATTTGCATTCAGGTGATTTTTAATGTCCGCAAACCATATACTTCAGTGTGGGAGAAACACACATCAATCCATATTTTAGTTTCATCACCTGCTCTCAGTACAAGTACACTTATCTTTACATGGACCAGCAGTGAGGAACCAGTCTCCAGGCTACATTGATAAGTTCCCCATCAGCCCCTGAGAGATAAGCCTGTTTGCCTTGGATCTAACTGCCAAACTAAGATTAAGGCACCAAGCACCGGTCTGATCTGTTTAACAGACCAGAAGAATTCTCACTGATTCATTCTCTCAGTTTAAAAACTAAGATAGAAAACATTTAGTTACATATAAAACCAAATTAAAAACAAACACAGAAACTTTCCCAAGTAAGTATTGTTTAGATGTTAAACATTTTTATTTTCTTCCTTCTGGTAAAATTGATATAACTTTACTTTAAAGGACTGAAACTATAGTGAGTCAATTCACTCAGGAAGTACAGCCTATCATGTATCCTGTTTTAATATTTGATAAGACTGAATGAATGATTTTTTAATGTCCATCTCTCCATATAAGATTAAACCTCAGACCTGCCAAGTTGTTACTAACTTAAAATTTGTCACCTGACAGGATGTATATCTATAGATATATCTTTAATTATTATGTTAATAATTTGAGGTTCTTAACTAGCATCTTATCACAGTAACATAGCTGTCTTAAAGCATTTGTGATTGTGTAAGAGTTATTTCCCTTGAATAATTCATATGCATACAAGAGGTCATGTAGACTTCAAGGCCAGCACCTCCGGCATTACATTACTCCTTAACCCTAAACATTGTAATTTAATTAGCAATATTTTAACACTCTGTCCTCTTAGAATACTTCATTCACACTCTTGTCATAGTGATGTACAAACAGGAGTAAACATATACAACAGTTCTTTAAATCTTCTTTTGTGTAATGATATATAAGAAAGATTTGATCATTGATAATACAAACATATACGCTGTTGTATATATCTGGGTAAATCTTTTCTGAGACGAAGGGAGACAACTCCCACTATCAAGGCATGAATTCACTTTACCTCTGTTTCTCTTGCCTCATGACTCAATGCATTGCTTATTGGTAAAATTGAGGAAGTTTTAGCAATCCGTTTAGATTTATTATGAAACTAGGTGTGTACTAGGGAAGACTTAGTGCAAACACGTGGCGAGACAATAACTGTTTATTGGAGAATGAGATGCAATGTATAGATTATAACTACACAGATGATGCAGGTGTTTATGCATCACAGTCTAGGCCCTCAGACCCCAAGGATGATGAATGTCAGAGACATGCTTCAGTGAGACTGAAACAGATATATGAATTAAAATGTATAAGTCACTAATACAAAGAATCATCACTTGAAACCATTCCAAAAGTTAAATAACTGTATTTGACAAGCCTGGTATATAAGTGACCATCTATTACTCAGGGATACAGTTGATTAGACTAAAAAGTGTTACTCCTTAATCAATATTTGATATATAGGACCATCACAACTCTTCAAAAACCTGTAAAATATGGAACCGTTTCAGTTGGACAAGAAGCTAAATACTATCCTCTCAATTCATATGGTAAGTTGATTATAGATGCAGGCAATTTATTACAATCCTCCAACATCAGGAGATATTGATATGCAATAATGTAAACTGCATTCTTTTAATACTTAGCCTTTAAAATACTCATACAAAATTAAGCCCTCCATGTAACACAAATACAGCTGATTATAATGGAAAAGTCAGGCCAAAAGTCCAAGATCACTGCAGCAACATTGTACTATTGCTATAGTTTTAAGGCTTAAACAAATATGTTTATGGTATTTCATGTCAAATCCATTACGACCAAACTCCCACATAACTGACAATGAAGCCATTCCATGAGATAATTATCTATTATGCAGCCTAACATCAATGGCATAAGATTCCTACTAAATTTAATTTATCTGACAGTAGCTTTACAATCACAATTATCTATGGATTCCAGATGCAGTTTATACTTGTTCATGATTTCCACATGAGAATTTGTAGTGAATTACATGAACACTTGACTTTAAATTGTCATGCATGGTGATAAGGAATTAAGATTTCACTCTCCATTATGTATATGTAAGATATACAATACGTTTTAAGATATTTAAATTTGGCTTGATGATTTACAGTACTTACAGCCTAACTTAACAATTTTTCTTTACTTGTGATAAAAAAAGATAACGTATAAGAAGCAGTGATTTTAATCAGTAGACGTGTAATGATATCATACTAGAAGACAGACATGCAGTGTTTACATAATTCTGTGTTGTATTATTTACATCATTTGAACAAAGCAATGTAAAAATGTGACAAATCACAACTGAATTAAAATATGTTAAACCCTGTCACTGGATGTGCTAACATAAATTTTAATTTTTTTTCTTTTTTAATATTATTCATTAAATCTTCTAAAAAAATGTTGAAGTTGAAAATGTTCTCCTGATTCTGCTAATTACAACATGACTCTATGATGGTTTTAAGTTCTGCGTAGGCCTCATTAGAAGCAAGATAATTAATCACAAACAACTTGTCATTCACATTTTTTAGTTTTAATTGGTGCTGGGTTATAAATTATAACATATAGGTTAGAATTAAGATAAATTTTAAAGCATAAATATTTATTGCCAGTTTACTGCCTTTAAATCAACCACTACATGTAGATATAGGACAGTCTACAATGGATGAGTATGATATTCTGCACAGCCTATTTCGTAGCAAATGTAACATTTCATCTGTACGATATAGGTGAAATTAAACCAGCAGAGCTGTGACTTTATATGCAATCACTGGAACTGTGAGTTATGCAGTCAAATTGAGCTCTCAGTTATTGGTGTGTTATGGTAATTTTTCACCTCATCTTCTGCAATTTTAAAATCACTGAAGAATTTTCATTTTTACCATTGGAGACAATGGTGACTGACAGCACAACCCTGGAGTGTTCAATTAAGGACTGGTTTTATTATTAATTACTCAGTCAAAACACAAAAATACAAAGTTTTCTCCACATAAACTGTGAAGCAGTTTATGCCAAGGTACTTTGTTCTTATGGTCTTGATCAATTAAATAATTATTAATTAAAATTAATCTTTACGATTTGATTATAGATTGCAACATTGCAAAACACAAAATGTAATGACAACTGCCAAATATACAAACACTTGTAGTAAAAATTGACCGAAATTTCTTGATCACTACGAAAATTTTTAAATGCATTCAAATATTACAAGACTTATATCTATATATTTCACTTACAATTTATATGTACACTCTCCTCTAGAGTGGGTGAATCCTCCTAACAGAAATGTTTAGTGATGCAATTTCATATGGCCCTATAATAACTGTAATCAAGATCTCTCCCCTCATCTATTCTGAATGTGGCCGGGAGGAGGATTTATTACCAATGTCTAATGCTAATATACACTGTAATCCAACAAAACAAGAAACACAATGAAATTATTTTTCGACTCTCGTTCAGACAAAAAAATTCAGCAGTAACTATCAGCTAAAGGTCAAATTGAAGAGAGTGAACATGGTTTTAGATCAGGCAGCCTCATGTATGTTTGATGGACAATTATTATCAAGAGAGTGTCATAAATACAGATTCAGTGCTAATACATGTACATTTGTACAAGGGAATCAATCCAGCATTTTAGATTGCTTCTCATAATCTAGAATATTGCAGAGGGTTTGTTAAGTAGAAGCTCAGGGGCCTAAACAAGTGAGTGAACTCAAAAACAGAAATGACTGGAATGAATATGTAGTACAGAAAAGAGAAATTGAGAAATGCTATTCGTACAGAGACATGGAAGAATTTTACCTTAAGACCATTCCATCCATTATGAATATCTGATTCTACCATATTTGGGTACCACGAAGACTTTTGAAATTTCAGTCAATATGACCCTGTTTGGCCTGCCATCAGCCCCTAGGGGTCAGTCAGGGTCGATGTGTACATACTATTGAATTATCATCCTATATAAACAATACTAACCAAGTTTTATCTATTTCCAATAACAAAATTCACTCAAAACATAACATAAACTATAGTAAACTCAGGGGGAAATTTGAGACCCTAGGGTCATGAAATATAAAATGAGACTTTGTCTCAGGTGACCTAAAAATTTGGATGAAAAATATACAAATTACATGTGTAAAGATTTTAAGTAAAAAATGAGCACTTAAAGAAAACCTCTCTTGTTCTCTCCAGGATGGAAATTCTTTATCAACTACAATGTACATGTATATATCAATTTTAAATGGTTCCTTATTTTCACATGTTGTTACAGTGAATTCAGTTAATAACTTACAAAGTTAGAGGGAGCAATTAGGAAAAGATTTTGTCCAATCAAAGGTCTTCTTATAAGTTACCATGACAAGCGAAGGAGAACCAATAGTTTTGAAAATAGTACCAATGAAATAAACATTTCCATAGTAACAGTTCTGGAAACTCATAATTTACCAAGTTTGAAGCTTAAATATGTTACACGAACTAACCATGTTTCATTCAAATTGATCGAAGGACTGATTAGCTGGGGTCATTACAAAAAAAATTATGTAATTTGACAAGTTAATTTCTAGCAAAATAGATATAAAAAATACATGCACATAAACATATGGTCCTTTATAATCCTAGGAAGTTTCAGCAAGGTTGGTTAAAGTTTAGGAGAAGTTGGCTGGACAAGATGATCTACAGACAGACAGACTAATGGCCTGATAGATGAAGAGACAACCTAATTCCAAGACACCTTCTTGTTTACTTTGTTGCAGGGGGTATAAAAATAAGTTCTAAGTTTCTTATCTTATTAACTTATAAATCTAAATTCACCTTATTGATTTTTAAACCTTTGTACATAAATTAGTAAAAGATTATTTGAGAAAATTTGTCACCAAAATGTGTTAAATTGAGCTGTGTTTAAGGTACATCCCATAACACCTCTTGCCTCAATTTTACTTACTTGAAACCCAAACTATTACAACCAGATACTTATCAATAATATAATATCATTACCTCCTGCTTTTATGAAATTCAATTTAAAAAATGTGAATATCAGATGTTTGTGATCATTCTGAAAATGTTTGTGATTATTTGTTGCATCAAAACTTTGTCATATTTATGAACTCATATCTATCAAGTCAGAGTGAACAACACCAAGCATTGTAATGATGAGATGAAATGTCAACCAGTAACAGATGATGCCCTTTGGACAGAGGTAAAATACATGTATATATTTTCATTCCATTTGATCAATACCATCAAAACTTAAATGCTCCTTCTATTAAATGGTGGTAATATAAGTATGTAAGGAAACATGTCCTGACAAAATAAAACTGGACTCCTGGTATAACTTTGAGCTATAAGCAAATGTAAAGTATTGATCAGAATTCTATATTATCATTGTAACCTGATTTGGAAAACCATAACCTTTCTCAATGTTCACTTCTGATCATTGAATGATTTTTTTTATTTAAAAAAATTAAACAAAGGTTAAATCATACAATAAAAGTTTGTTATTTTCATTGAAAATTATTCTAGTCTTAATGCATTTAACAGATATGTATTTCGCTTTGCCTGGCATTATGTCTTTGTACTTGTACAGCGACAGACAGTAACATTCCATTTCAATTAGCATGTAACAGAATTGGGAGAGCCTACATCTACAGATTACTGTGACATTTGCAGGTTGTTTATAGGACTCTGATTCTGTGTGATGACTTAAGTAAGCACAACCAGATACTAAAAACTTAATTACACTGCATGCCTATATATAGAACCCACATTAGCCAAGAAATTAAACCATTTTTACAGCTCACGAAACATGCAACATAGCAACACAATATAACTGGTCTCGCTAGATCCATATACACACAAAACTCCTTGTTTGGTACCTCAGATTTATTACAATAGAACTTTCCCTTAACTAACGTCAGGGCTAATTCATTACAACCCAAGAAGGAAAATATTTGTATTCAAGGCAGTTAATGATCTGACATTCAAAAATCTCAGCACAAAGTTGAGACATAGTGTCTAAATACACTTAGACAAATGAATCCTCTAACTCAGTATTAATTCCCATCTCTATTCATAGAAGGACATACAGATGGAAATGGCAAATCACAGAGGCTAACTGGTACATCTTTCTGAATCACTGATTATATATAAATGGTACAAGGGCTGGTGTTCAGATAGTCCAAAATTGGGAATTCAAAGTTGTCCTAGTGTGGAATGCTTTGGACAGGAACATTGAAATCATACACAAAGATAAATTAATACACACATCTCATGGTGTCTAGCATCAGAAAAATCATAACACAAGGCTTGCCAAGTACTTCACAATTAAAGTATCTTCTGTCCCAGATTGAGCTCTTGACCTAACAAATTGAAATGATGACACATGCAAAATGACTAACAAAACTGAATTGCTATAAAAACCCATGAAAAGTATACATCATTTCTCATCACTTAATAGACCGACAAGAGATACTGTGTAAGGTAAAATAGCTGATGGCCTTAAAGAATATCTGTTACACAGCCAACACCTTATTTAGACATAGCTCACCACTCTTTTATAGATATGTCTCTCCATTCCTACTGTGATAGACATATCTGTCCACTCCTGCAGTGAAAGATAATCAGAATGGATTCCACTGTACACATATCTCCCCAATCCTCCTGTGTTAGATAATCAGAATGGAGTACATACTTCCTATTCCTACTGTGATAGACATATATCCTATTCCTACTGTGATAGACATATATCCTATTCCTACTGTGATAGACATATTTCCTATTCCTACTGTGATAGACATATATCCTATTCCTACTGTGATAGACATATATCCTATTCCTACTGTGATAGACATATATCCTATTAATACTGTGATAGACATATATCCTATTCCTACTGTGATAGACATATATCCTATTCCTACTGTGATAGACATATTTCCTATTCCTACTGTGATAGACATATATCCTATTCCTACTGTGATAAGACATATATCCTATTCCTACTGTGACAGACATATATCCTATTCCTACTGTGATAGACATATATCCTATTCCTACTGTGACAGACATATATCCTATTCCTACTGTGACAGACATATATCCTATTCCTACTGTGACAGACATATATCCTATTCCTACTGTGATAGACATATTTCCTATTCCTACTGTGACAGACATATATCCTATTCCTACTGTGATAGACATATATCCTATTCCTACTGTGACAGACATATATCCTATTCCTACTGTGACAGACATATATCCTATTCCTACTGTGATAGACATATATCCTATTCCTACTGTGATAGGCATACTTCCTATTCCTACTGTGATAGACATATTTCCTATTCCTACTGAGATAGACATATATCCCCATTCCTACTGTGATAGACATATTTTCTATTCCTACTGAGATAGACATATATCCCCATTTCTACTGTGATAGACATATTTGCCATTTCTATTGTGGTAGACACATCTGGCAATTCCTTCAGTGGTAGATGATCCGAAATTGATTGATTATGATAACAAATCTTTAATTGATACTTAATCACAGAATTCAGAATAAAATTGTTCTAAACAAGGATCTCATAAGGAGCAATTAACCAAAAATGCTTTTTATTATTTCACACAAATTTGTTCATAACCTTTAAAATAAGTCATAGAAACACTTAATTGATATAAAAGTTTATAAGTAAAGAAATATGTCTCATATGTGAATGTCACAATTTTAATGATGGATAAAAGTAAATTCATTATGTATTTAAGGTGCACAGCTAACCAATGACTTTCTTATAAATGTATGTATTTCCTCTAAGTAACTAAAAAAGGCTGCTAATCATGACTCCTTCAGCGGTGAGAAAGCCAGCCAGGTGATCTATAATCTTTGACAGGTATACACACACCTTATAACTGCATACAGGCAAGTATATCATACATACATATATACATGACTAACATCATTTGGAAGCGATGATCACAGAATTGTAGACTTGACCAATGGTTAGGTTAGCCTCCTGGTCATTACTTCCTGAATGCTTTAGTGGTGATTTTTATGAAGTTGTTTACCATGAAGAACCCCATGCACACAAATACATAATACTAGCTGTACTAAGACTATAGCTTAAGCTAAGTCGTATACAATTCACATTTTTACTGACCATCCCTTATTTTCTGCAGGAAATCAATATGTTGTACTTTCTTTTTTTTACAGAAATGACAAATACATGTATCAGTTATTTGTTGAATACCTATTCAATAAGAAATTACTATTTAAATACTCTGTTGAAAAGGTTAGTTGTAATTCTAATAAATATCAACAATTTCTAGGCCTATTTGTCTGGCTTATGAACTCAGTTTCAAAAATGCAAAAATAACATGAAAAGATGTCACAGGAAATGGTATGATGTGAAGACAAAATTATATATACCCTCTCATACTTCATAATTCAGGAATAGAATTGTTATCAAAACAATCGTCATTGTACTTCATAACATCAATTGTTTCATGATTCCATACATGTACCACAAGGTAAACACAATGATAGCCCAGAATAACACAAAGTTGAACTGACATGGAACTGAAACTGATATCATAATGATTGATCATGCAACACTTCTCTTTAATGAGATTGGCAAAGAATTTCTCAAGTAACATGTCTACCATCAAAATTAACAAAGTTCTCATCATTGATGTAACATTGAACAAATTACTCATCATTGATGTAACATTTAACAAAGTACTCATCATTGATGTAACATTTAACAAAGTACTCATCATTGATGTAACATTTAACAAAGTACTCCTATATTCAGTACTATAACATCCCTATTCTATTCTGTATTCAGTATTATAAGATCCCTATTCTATTCTATATTCAGTACTATAACATCCCTATTTCATCCTATATTCGGTGCTAAAACATCCCTATTCTATCTTGTATTCAGGGCTATAACATCCCTATTGTACCCTGTATTCAGTGCTGTAACTTTCCTATTGTACCCTGTATTCAGTTCTATAACATCCCTATTGTATCCTGTATTCAGTTCTATAACATAACTATTCTACCCTGTATTCAGTTCTATAACATCCCTACTCTATCCTGTATTCAGTGCTATAACATCCATATTCTATCCTGTATTCAGTTCTATAACATCCCTATTCTATCCTGTATTCAGTTCTATAACATCCCTATTGTATCCTGTATTCAGTTCTATAACATTCATATTCTATCCTGTATTCAGTGCTATAACATCCCTATTCTATCCTGTATTCAGTGCTAAACCATCCCAATTTTGTCCTGTATTCAGGGCTATAACATCCCTATTCTATCCTGTATTCAGTGATGTAACATCCATATTCTTCACTGTATCTAGTGCTATCATATCCCTATTCTATCCTGTATTCAGTTCTATAATATCCCTATTCTATCCTGTATTCAGTTCTATAACATCCCTATTCTATCCTGTATTCAGTTCTATAACATCCCTATTCTATCCTGTATTCAGTGTTTTAACATCCCCATTGTATCCTGTATTCAGGGCTATAACATCCCTATTCTGTCCTATATTCAGTTCTATAACATCCCTATTCTATCCTATATTCGGTGCTTAAACATAACTATTCTATCCTGTATTCAGTGCTATATCATCCCTATTCTATCTTGTATTCAGTGCTATAACATCCCTATTCTATCCTATATTAGTGCTATAACATCCCTATTCCATACTGTGTTCAATTTTACAATATCCCAGTTATATCCTGTGTTCAGTTCTCCAACAATATTCATGTTCAGTTCTATAATGTTCTAGTCCTATTCTTTTGTTCAGTTCTACCAGGTTCCTATCCTACTAAGTGAAATATTTGTTACAGTCCTACATTGTGATCTGGTGTACAATGTTCCAATCCGACACTGATCAGTTATATACCTACATTCCAGTCCAACACAGTGATGTGTAGTCTAACAGGCAAAATTCAAATCTACAGTCATTGATTACTTCGTAGGCTTGAAACAAACATTTAATAAATGTCAAAAACGTGAAGATAACCAATAACAGTCAGAGAAACTTTTACAGAAATATGAAAAATATTGATTTTCAACGGATACGATGGGTTTGATATGAATTGATTCATTATGAATTCATCTATACGGCTTCAATGATCATAACAGCCTTATAAAATTCATTCTATTTATAGATAATATTCAGACTGACAGATTGTGGCAGGTTTTTTTTATATAGCCAGTGATAAGAGGAGGTTCTGGTATTCAATTTCATTATCTTTGAACAATATGTGTTAGTAACTGATTTTGTGTTCAGTATGCATTTATGACATTGTGAACTGAAATCAAATAATCAAAATTGTGGCCATATTAAGACTTAACAAATTCAGTAAAACAATGATACATTTGTAATAGCATATCCTGTTACTGAAACCTTGACCTAAAAAAAATCAGAACTGATGAACAAATTTTCTGATGTAATAACTGTGATCTGGAACAAGGTAAACACAGATGAACATTTCCTGTTTATAACTGTGACCTTGACAATTAAGGTAAGCACAGATGAACATTTCCTGTTTATAACTGTGACCATGACAATTAAGGTAAACACAGATGAACATTTCCTGTTTATAACTGTGACCTTGACAATTAAGGTAAACACGGATGAACATTTCCTGTTTGTAACTGTGACCTTGAACAAGGTAAACACAGATGAACATTTCCTGTTTATAACTGTGACCTTGACAATTAAGGTAAACACAGATGAACATTTCCTGTTTATAACTGTGATCTGGAACAAGGTAAGCACAGATGAACATTTCCTGTTTATAACTGTGACCTTGACAATTAAGGTAAGCACAGATGAACATTTCCTGTTTATAACTGTGACCATGACAATTAAGGTAAACACGGATGAACATTTCCTGTTTATAACTGTGACCATGACAATTAAGGTAAGCACAGATGAACATTTCTTGTTTATAACTGTGACCATGACAATTAAGGTAAACACGGATGAACATTTCCTGTTTATAACTGTGACCTTGACAATTAAGGTAAACACGGATGAACATTTCCTGTTTATAACTGTGACCTTGAACAAGGTAAACACAGATGAACATTTCCTGTTTATAACTGTGACCTTGACAATTAAGGTAAACACAGATGAACATTTCCTGTTTATAACTGTGATCTGGAACAAGGTAAGCACAGATGAACATTTCCTGTTTATAACTGTGACCTTGAACAAGGTAAACACAGATGAACATTTCCTGTTTATAACTGTGACCTTGAACAAGGTAAACACAGATGAACATTTCCTGTTTATAACTGTGACCATGACAATTCAGGTAAACACGGATGAACATTTCCTGTTTTTAACTGTGACCATGACAATTAAGATAAACACGGATGAACATTTCCGGTTTATAACTATGACCTTGACAATTTATGTAAACACTGAAGAACATTTCCTGTTTATAACTATGAACTTGACAATTAAGGCAAGCACTAAAGAACACTTTCTGCTTATAACTATGACCTTGACAATTAAGGCAAGCACTGAAGAACATTTTCTGATTATAACTATTTTGGGGCAGTTTTCTACTCAGTTAAAAATCTACACTTATTAAGTTCCATCCTAATTCACTGAAAAGATGAGTAATGATGACAAATTAATTCTTTCTACAGAAAGGGTGACCTTGACATTGGAAATATGACCCAGAAAATATTAAATGTAATAAATACTGTGCATTCTACATAGCATGGACTCTGGGAAAATCAATATAATACATTTGTACCACATAACAGTAATACTGAATCACTTGCATAAGCAAGGAGTATTAGTTGATGGTTACAAATTTGATATAGCTATCAATATATCAAGCACATGTTATAATCAATGCTAAGAAAGCCAAAATAAAAAATGGCCAAAAAAGATATTGGGAACACTGACAGCAGGTTTTTGCTGTTACCTGACAGAATATTTTCATATCCTGTAATTATAAATTACGAAGTCCTGAACATATGCTACACATCTGCTAACTTAAAATCTGAGATACAGGGTTAGCATGTATATACCATCTGAAAATAGTTATAACATCGGTAGTGTGTAACGATGATTGTAAGATTTCAACATGAACAGGATACTGGTATAATTATAGAATATCAAAAACCTATGTACAACCTTAAAAAATTACAAGTATACTGATGTTTTGCATCAACATTATGTTTACTCAGCTCTGTGGAGCCACATATACATGTAGTTTTCTAAGTCATACTAGCTACAGTATTAGAGGCTTTATTGTCTTAATGCATGTGTTTACAAACATTACATAAATTTTTTTTTTCATTTCAAATCAGGAGACAGTTTAGATGAATTTAATACATGGCCTCACTAGTTTATATTCATGTCCATTTAACTGATTAACAATAGAATCCCATATTTAAGTCAGAACATATAGATAAGTATTTATAAAAACCTATTAGTTATATTAGATTCATCAAAAAATGCATTTATTACACAATACCCATTCTTATCCAAATGGACCGTCTTTCAAGCTTAAGACCGCATTTCAATTCCTGTACACTAAATTTCAACTTCAAAGCTACCCTTTCTATATTGGGTGATGGTATATGCCTAGCAATCACTATAAGGCTAGGACGAATGGAACATTTTCAACATTTGATTTGATTAATTTCTTCAATCTCTCAACATGCATTAATTACAAAAGACTTTTAATATTATGCAGGTTTGACAAATGTTCCCAAGTTTTATCTGCTCTACAGTATGCATGTCATGTGTGTTGCATTATATCTATACATGAAGTACACCACACAGAGTACTGTAAAGGCTTGAGTGGTTCAAATCTTTGCCATTTAATATAAGATTGACGGAGGGGGGATGTATCTTTCATTGATAAGTAATGAGAGGGACTAAGATTTTCTGTATTAATATTATTTCAGTGCCTGTTTCTTAAATTTCATTCCACTCACAGAGATTGATACCAGCGATGGTCCAGTGGCCCGCTGCCCCAAATAAATGGAAGGATTGCTGGGATTTTCTTGAGCAATGGTCTGTTGGACCACCATAAAAATTGTCTAATGGTTTCCTAGTCTTACGATTTCAAAATATTGGGGGTCTGATTATTATTGGCCATCTCACTATCTTTTAGTTTCGCGTGTTGATTCATGAAAAATTTCGAACATCAGAACTCATCAAAAATACAATGTAATAACCATTAAAAGAAACCCTGAAGGGTGACTGTTTCCCTGGAAGATCAATGAACTTTCAGTTGCCATTATAGGTGTGAGCTTTGGCCAGACACATTACTCCAATATCCCCAGTTTTTAGAGGGCCTCCCATATTATTTTTATTGAGGAAGCAACCATGCAGCTTTTACAAGGAAATTACTCCTCCTTAGGGTGACCCTACAGGCTGTTGAACTGGTTGAAAATCTCAGAAAACATTCAATATTTAGAACAGGAATGCACATTTGGTTTTCAATTATAAATGAACAATTAGACACATATGTGTAACTGATGACAAAAGAAAATGACAACATGCTTGAGATGTAGTTAAACACAGACATTCATGAAATCGTTACTGATATATGTTTAGATAGAGTTGCATGCTACATATTTGCTGCTTTATTGTATTTCTTTTTAGGTGACAAACATGCCCATCTACTCTGACCTATGTACACAAGTATAACCCTGAATTCAAATTCATTTAATTTCAACTTAAACTCTGTGTAAATTCAGTTTGCCGTATATATAAACATTAATTGTCATTCAAGTCATGGTGTTCCAGAATTCAAAAGAACACACACAAAATGTTATACTGTACACACATCTTTGTGGTTATATGATACATGAACTATCTCTAGCATTGAATATTACTTCAATAGAATTACAGGTTTCATAAGGCAGCTAGTTGAAGATGTGATCATGAAGATTCACAAAGACAGATAAAAAACAGAAGAGAAAGACAGTTCTCAATATCTCTATGGTTCTTTTCTTTTTTTGTCCTGTACATGAAATAGTTTAGTAATAGCTCATATGGAACAGTGTTGAGATTTTGTTGGAAACTGTAAATCAAAAGTACAGCATGGTCAAATAGTGTGAGATCATGAAAACAAGTCTTTATATAGCAATATGACTAATTATATTACAAACTTTTGGCAACAATGATGGTGGCAGCACCCGCATTTCGCATTTTAAAATTGTGTGTTAATGTTCCCATTGCTCCAAAAGTTGAGTCGAATTCTAAAAAATTTAACTTTAAGTACCTGGTACTACTATTCCAAGATTAAAAAGCAGACACCTCATTCCTCTCAAAATCAAGGCTGCTGGGATGAAGTGGTAGACTTATCTATATATGTATGTGATTAAGTTCTGTATTTTATTTAGCTTTGTTGTGCAGCAAAGGATGATAATCATACAACTTGTAATATGTGGGACCAATTCGTGCATACAAGCAAATGAAAGTCTTACCATCTAATTCATACAAATGTTTGGAAGGAGAAGGAGGGAAAGTAAAGCATATTTTCAATTGAATGCATGGCATTTTGCTTACAGATGCATGTAAAAAATGTATGTACTGTAGTAATACCAATTTCCTTTTTAACTAAAGATCCTGAACAGAGCTACAAAAGTTTAATCAAATTTGCTTTTTATATTTCACAAAATCAATATCTTATTCAAATTCCCTTTATGTCTAATATAATCCATCCAATTTCAACTCAAAGCTTATAAATATTGAACATGTATGTGTGTTTTTCCATAAGATTAAATGAATTAATTTCACTCTCACTAACTGTGTTTGTAATTTGAAATATTTAGAAAATGACAATAATTTAACAAACTAACTTTTCGGAAACAATTGTACATGTAAGTGTAAAAAAAAGTGTAGGGATAGTTTCCTGTCAAGATTTAAATATACTGGTATTTGTCGTAACCCACATCAACACACAGAGTTGTGTTACAAGTCAGTCTGGTGACATAAAATTGTATCAAATTTAAAATTACCCATAATAATGTTAGAAATTTATGTTAGATATGATCTAGAACACAGTGTTTTTGACTGTCTCTGTGCAAGCCATTTACTTAGCTTCTAACATTTATCACAGAACTAGAATTAGCAGCAAGTCTATCGCTGAAAATTGAACAAATTGTTTATGCAGTTGTTCAATTTAACTTTATAGTATTCAAATATAAGTACAATTTAGTAGTAAATACATTTATCATTCCCTTTACATTTATATCAAGGTATGTCCTGCAAGTCCCATTGCACCAGATACCTACATAGCTTTCTTAGTAAGAATGTATGTAGTACAAAGAGCCATAATTAGCTCAAATATTGTAGCAAGATTCACTTTGTAGAATGATTACAATTTCAAAGAAAGAACAAAGATTTTACTAGCAAGAGTTATTTATGTATTTCTAAATTGCCTATACATACCTTTGAAAATTTACCAGTTTTGGAATCAAAGAAAGTGAAAGAAATAAAGATCTTTCCAAAATATTAGTAGGATTGAAATTTATGATATGTATGTACACAGAGTACAAAAAGGTTTTAGTAAGATATATGTGACTTGCTAATGATTTGGTGTACAGAAAATACAGAAAATGTCACAACTTACCCTCAGATTTTCTGTGTTTAACTGGAATTAAATTTGAAGCATACTGGGTGAAATACCATAGAATTATGTCATTTTAGTGTAGACTATTTACAGCTATAAATGAAAGCCCTTATACAAATATGTCTTGTTCTTATAAACCTGTTATCATTCTCAGTCTTAGGGGTTTTGTTTGTCCATGCAGAAGCTACATGTGAAAATAAGTATTCATATATTTTCTTCATATTTGTGACATCAAAATTTAGGAATACATATACAGCAATTAAATACTTGAAATGTTCAATTAATTTTCTCTCTCCTCCAAATATCTGTATATAAATTTAAAATTTACAATAACATTAACCTGCATGCCAATACACTCACTGTAATTCTATAACAAGGTTATGAAGATCAGAAAATGTCAGGGGTTGGGTAGTGAAGATCAGCAAAGTCATGGGTTGGGTTGTATCAATCAGAAAAGTCAGATGATGACTTGTATCAATCTGAAGTCATGCGTTCAGTTTGTCAGTAAGAAATGAGTTGAGTTGTCGGGCAGAAAAGTGGGAGTTGAGTTGTATAGATCAGAAAAAGTCAGGAGTCAGACTGTGTCCATCAGAAAAGTCTGGTGATGACTTGTTTCAATCAGCAGTCATGGGAGTTGTCAGTCTGAAAATCAGGGATTGAGTTTTATAGATCAGTAAAGCAAGTTTTCTAGGAAATCAGATCGGAATATTGAGTGTTGTCATTGTTACATATTATAACTGTTAAAGGTACTTGGACTAGGAAAGTGACAATATTATGTTCAAAGTTTACAATGTTCAAAGTACTATAAATACCAGAAAAGCAATGGCGTAAAAAAACATCACTGATTAATTATATAAAACCATTCAGTTAATTAAACACTGAGGTTTTACTAAAACAAATAGTTAAGGACACCAGCAATTATGTTTATTACAAAATGTAGTGACATTTGAAAATGTAAATAAATATATTTAAATAACTGCAATGTTTATCTTAATATAGATATAATTTAAAACATTTTACTGACTCTTGGTTTGAAAGCTTTTGAAGAAAAACAATAAAATCAATGAGATATTAATAATTGATTTATTGTTGTTTACTATATTGATTACTGATGTTAGAGTGAATATATTTAACATTGCCAGTGCAACAGCAGCAGCTGCTTTTTAAGTCTGTTCCAAAATCAATGATTTGCAGTGAATGGCTTTTGTTGAATACAGGCTAGTTCACATATGGCAGCGTACAATATGATCATCACGATCACTCATACCAGATATTCATCAAGGCTGCAGTGCATGTCTCAAAGAAAAATAAAGAAATTAAACCTAAAATGCAAATACCATTGAAGGAAAATTACATATTTTGAACAAATAACTTCTATAATTTTGCTACTTAGTGGGTTTTTGATGACTGAAATGCACCTCATCTATAAATATCACTTTCCAAAGTAAGTCTTTATTTCAGGTTTAACATTCTTTATAATATTGCAAGAAAAATAATCCAAATCCTCAAAAAAAGGTTCAATTATTAGATTTGTCTGACAACTAAGAAGTAAACATAAACAAGATACAGACAAAGTATCTTCTGTTAAATCGGAACTGTATTTTAACAGTGGCTTAATTTATCAGACCAAACACCTTTAAAGTTGACAAAACACACATAAACATTTGTACCATAATGACTGAATAAATGCAATGAGAAGATGAGAGATAATTAGCCAACTATGTGTGCAGAACAAGTTAAAATCTGTAAATAGCTTAATTATACTTTCAAATATAAATCTGATAACCACCTCCACTAACAGCCACTTACATACACTAGCTCAAAATATTACATGCTGTTATTTTGAAAATTTTGAACATTAGCATTGAGACTAAAAGCCAATGATCAATAGAGTCATATGCATACTATTGAAAACCAGATCCATATGCAATATACGTTATGTCCCAACACTTAAGAAATTCATTTTACGGATGTATGTATATGTGTCATCATAATCATGTGAACGTTTTCTTATATGTCAACATATTCAATACCTGGATCAATAAATTATTACAAAAACTGAGTCAACTCAAGTTTTGTACAAATGGCTATCACTTCAATCTGATCCTACTAAAATAATCTGCCAATCAAGCTAACATACAACAAAACTTAAAACAAATGTATGTACAATGTCTGGAATCTGGTTCTTTTTAATTTTAACTTTCTGTATTATATAACAAATGACCACAGTCAATAACTTTAAAAAAATAATTGATTCATTACATATGTTAAGATAAAATCACCTCTTTTATGTTATCAAGCATCCATTGATGTCTTCATATTTAGACTATATATGGTACATCAATAAGCATGTGACATTTCAGCATCAACCTTTAAAGTTTCATGCATACAACATGTGCATTTGGATAATGGCTCCATTTAGGGAAACTGACAAATGACAATTTGATTTGTACTGTCTGCAACGAGACACAATTAAGGATATGGTTTGTACAGAATATGCACATACCACTTATCCTACTTCGTACATAGTATATGTAAACAGGATATAGTAAAAAACATCATATACACAGATCATTCACCTGTCAATTATATTCCTGTAGTCTTCAGACACACCAATTTACAATAGTCAGAATTAAAATTATAGTAATTTCTTATTTTGATACATACAGTCTTACAAATGCCTTATGCCAAGAGACACCCATGTGACTTTTGTGTAAAAGTATATAGACATCAACGTGACAAACATTCAATGTTTACCGAGTCAAGTGTCAAACTGATCGCGAACCAGAAGTCTTTCCAGGTATGAAGTGTACTATTAAATTGACTTACCTTTTCCACCTTGGCTGGACCCGTGGTTTCCCATAGCGGTATGTGTTTCTCACGACACATTCAGCTCGTACATTTTTCTTATTATGTACAAAATCTGAAGAATTTGTAATTGTTTTCGAGTGCAAAGGTATTTTAACTAAAGGCGGAAGTTCCGGTTTTGGTCTCGAGAGGCTTACCGCTGAAATCATTGAAAAAAAAACTTCGCCGCTTACACCACTAGAAACATCAGATTCTTCATTTCCGGCGTTCCTGCATTTTGGGGGGTTTTGTGGATTTGTTGTAGAGAATTCTTGGGTTATATTTATGGAAGATGTCTTGGACCATCAGCACTTTACAGTAGGAATATGAATAGGGGTTAATGTGTTATGTTTTGATAAACATAATTCAATGAGAATGTGTGCATGGTATTCAGCAAGTGTTGATGTGAGCAAGACACCAAGCAGTTTATCGAATTCTGATCAACAGATTTGAATAAAAGGTGAAGGTGTTCTGAAATTTACTAGTTTAAATACTTTATACAAATATTCTATGACTGGAAGAAATATCGATTCATATTTTTTGAATTCGGTTATGTTAGTTACAATATAAAGGGGTGTCATTGATTACTGAAGTATTTAATAACGATGAACCAGCACGTAACATAAACGTTTTTAAAATCACTGTTTATCATCGTATATACTTAACTAAGGATTAAGGATTTTGAGAAGTAAAATCTACTAATGGCTAGCTCAGCCCCAAACAGTGCCTCATCTAGAATGGGAATTGGAAGAGGCAATGGCACAGGAGTGAGAAAAGCTACTCCAACAAGTGCAGGAAAAGCTGGCAAGAAAGGCTCACTCAATAGTTCATCTGATAGTTCAATAGGGAAATTAACTGCAGCTCACCCAAGACCTTCTGCCAAATTAAATCCAAAAACAATTGACCCAGTAAGTATTCTATTTGTAATGGTTTTATTTGATATTTTGTATTATATATATATGTATATATTTAAGGCCAAACGAAAAATAGGGTTACCGGAAACGGGAAACATTTTAGGTTAGGCCTTCAATGTAGAAGATGAAGAATACATCCCAGCTAACAGGAATTGAACCCAGGTCTCTGTGTTCATGGCATATCTTGAGAGTGATCTTTTGAATCAAACACAGATATATACGATCCTGGCATTGCTCTTCATTTGTTTTTGTTTCACCAGAGTGAAAGCTAGAGCAGAAGTGCAATTACATGCCAGTTTTTGACATCTTCATACATGTCTACATTCAACATGAAGAAGTTGTGTTAAGATCAGTTTCATAGTTAGTAAAAGAGATACTTGTAAAGCAACCAAATTTGGTGGTTACATTTTTTTGGACTACTTTTCTTTGTTTCATTTTTGTTTTATTTTGTGGGGGAGGTTAAATTTTAGCTGTATTTTGAGAACTGGCAAAGACAATTTTTGAAAATATTCATTTTTCCTTGATTATATAGACCTTTCCAAAAGCAATATTACCTAACAGATTTATTATTTCAAAATGTAAGTACTGTATATGTGGTAACAAATCTTGAGTTTAGTTAGACCTAATTATAAATAAGTAGCTACATAGAGTGTGATTGAAAATGTATAGAGATTTGGATGGTCATTTCAGGGTTAAAAACATGATATATTGGTGGATTTTTAGAATCTGCCAAAATTTCTTGAATAATTTTCAGATATACTTCTTCTAATAAAGAATGTCCTTCAACAAATAAACATATATTACACAGCTGTTTTGCTTCAAAACTTGATATTTTATGATGTGTTATGAGCCCACCATCATCAGATGATAAGCGGTTCAAGTTGTCCTTCATCCATGGTCTACCAATTGTTGGTACATAAAAAATCCTTTTATCGGAAGTGATATATACTTATTCTAATAAATTCTTGCATTGTGTCCTATTGAATCACATGATTTTCTTATGTATTGTATTTTATGTATTTTACTTTATTTTTCTCTCTAGTTTAAAAGTCCGGCTAAAAATCAGTCTGCATTTGCTGCTGTATATACTAATGGAGGAGTGCCTTGTCGGTAAGAATAAAGTTTCAAACTTACAGGTGTATGGATTTGCCAAGGTGTGTTGTATGTTAGTTTAATTATAAAACCTGTTTAATCCCATAATCTATGGGACTCATCAAATCGGTCTGATTAAGCAGGTTGGAAGAATTCACAGGTCTTACAACCATTTTACTTACCTATTATGGTTATGTCTGGAAACCATTTTTGTGTTCCTCCTTGAGCAGTCTTTATAGACAAGTTTGATTGGTTGGTAAATATGTTTCAAGATAAACATGTTTAAATTTCATTCTATGTATAATCTTTCTAAATAATAACACATGTACATTGACTTTCTGTAACAGCATACTTCAGAATCCTTAATTAGCATATCAAAGCTTTTATCAAAATAAAACATTTAGATACCATTCTTTGTATGACATTATATAATAAAGCCCAGAAGTGGAATTAATAGATTATGGAAATATGTAGAGAAATTTATGAATTTTGAACATTTTTGATGTTATTCTATTTGAGCTTTTACATTGGTTGCTGCATGTAAATATTTCTTTACATTTTGTCGCAGTCAGTTTGTCCCTTAGATTTTGAATGAGAAATACATTTTTTAAGACAATAAGTATTCTGTGCTTTAGGATAACAACATTCTGTATGATTCTACAGGGTGTCTGAAACTCAGGATAGACAGGTTTTACTAGTACTGTATTTCTTGATATTAAAAACCAACTTGACATTTAATTCCACTGGTAATGGCTGTGAATAAAATAAAGTTTGATTTGTTTAAATATTTTTGATTTAAAATTGCACATATCTTTGTATTTTGTCTTTTGCATGATAAGACTTTAGGGATAGGTCACTATGTGGTGATTCTCATAGCAATTGCATTTCCAGGTTGTTTCATGGTTCAGTCAAACACAAGTTGGCCTGGGAAACTCCACCAGAGCAGGTACCTTTTGACCCCATTCTGGTGACCCTAGCAGAGGTAAGTTATCCCTTGATTAAGAAGTATTTATGTAGTCAACTCGTCTGTATCTATTTAATTTATCTACAGTAGCCTTCCTTTGGTAAACTTTCTTTTATATGTCTTTATTATATTTTTGTCGCAGATGTCCTTAAGTGATCATGCAACTGATTGAAAACTTGACTTTATAGCTTGCACTTCATTATGAATATACATTTTACCTATATATATGAATAAATGTTTATCAAATGTGGTTCATTGTTTCCTTAATTTTCTGTTCCATTTTGACCATTGATAGCCTTTTCATTTACATCCATGTCTTTAATGTTATGTATCCAAAAGTTTCCTATGTTCATACTTGTATCTAACTATGGAGGTCACACTTCAATAAACCAGACTAGGTAAACAGGTTTAGGTTTCTGAAATGTGTACAGATATTTCTTGCCTCTGTTTTCAGCTAGATTTATCATTAACTTCATTACAATTTTAGAATCCTGCATACATGACTACATTCTTCATATTGATATTTCTTATATCTATATATACATGTATACATGTAAATGTGTAACATTGTATCACAAACACCGATTATAGAATCTTATTCTTTGTTGTGTGTTAACTTGTCACTGGCTACTCAGGAAATTAAATTATGTTACTGTACAGGGTTTAAAGGAGACAGTACATCCCTATATGTTTGTGGCCAGGACTGGGTTTAAAGAACTGCTTGAAGTTGAGGGTGCTACAGAAAAAGTATTGCCGATCTTGCCAAAAGTCTGTATAGCAGTTCGTACAAGTTTGGTAAGACGAGTATTGTCAACATTTTTATCTGATTGTGCCCCTCGAAAATTTCACAGGAGCATATATATTACTCTGTAATTGCCTTTTGTTTAAATCTTGAACATTGCTTTACCTGCATTTAAACTAGGATATTGATATCTGATGTATACATCAGTCATACATAAGCATGACTTCTCAGTACAGAGTTAGTGCCCTTTGTTAAAAGTTTGTGTCATGTCAATGTCGTTGCTTGCATTAAAACTAGGATAATGAAACTTGGTGTATATATTGGCCATACTAAAATAATGTGCAGTATACCAAATTCAGGGTCTACAACCCCTTTATTACAGAATTATTTCCATTTGTTAAAATTTTGTGTCCATTAAAGTCGTTTTTGGGGAGCATTCCTTAGTTTCACTGATACTCTTGTTTTGTATTACATATGTAAGTTTCTTTTTTTTTGATACTTCATTTTGATATTCCATGACTCTAGCATACTAAATTTGGAGATTGGCATAATGTCTCTGTATGAAGGTGGTATGACTCTAGTAATAATGATGTTGCCTGAAGAAAAATGGCTCAGCATTCAATTCAGGCAGACATAATTCCAGTTCTGGTGTCCTGAATAAGACATAATTCCAGCTCTGGTGTCCTGAATAAGACATAATTCCAGCTCTGGTGTCCTGAGTAAGACATAATTCCAGCTCTGGTGTACACAATTCCAGCTCTGGTGTCTTGAGTAGTAAGACACAATTCCAGCTCTGCTGTCCAGCTCTGGTGTCCTGAGTAAGACATAATTCCAGCTCTGGTGTCTCTGGTGTCCTGAGTAAGACACAATTCCAGCTCTGGTGTCTTGAGTAAGATATAATTCCAGCTCTGGTGTCCTGAGTAAGACATAATTCCAGCTCTGGTGTCTTGAGTAAGACATAATTCCAGCTCTGGTGTCCTGAGTAAGACACAATTCCAGCTCTGGTGTCCTGAGTAAGACACAATTCCAGCTCTGGTGTCTTGAGTAAGATATAATTCCAGCTCTGGTGTCCTGAGTAAGACACAATTCCAGCTCTGGTGTCTTGAGTAAGACACAATTCCAGCTCTGGTGTCTTGAGTAAGACACAATTCCAGCTCTGGTGTCCTGAGTAAGACACAATTCCAGCTCTGGTGTCTTGAGTAAGATATAATTCCAGCTCTGGTGTCCTGAGTAAGACACAATTCCAGCTCTGGTGTCCTGAGTAAGACATAATTCCAGCTCTGGTGTCCTGAGTAAGATATAATTCCAGCTCTGGTGTCCTGAGTAAGACACAATTCCAGCTCTGGTGTCTTGAGTAAGACACAATTCCAGCTCTGGTGTCTTGAGTAAGACACAATTCCAGCTCTGGTGTCCTGAGTAAGACACAATTCCAGCTCTGGTGTCCTGAGTAAGACAAAATTCCAGCTCTGGTGTCCTGAGTAAGACATAATTCCAGCTCTGGTGTCCTGAGTAAGACACAATTCCAGCTCTGGTGTCCTGAGTAAGACATAATTCCAGCTCTGGTGTCCTGAGTAAGACACAATTCCAGCTCTGGTGTCCTGAGTAAGACATAATTCCAGCTCTGGTGTCCTGGGTAAGATATAATTCCAGATCTGGTGTCCTGAGTAAGACACAATTCCAGCTCTGGTGTCCTGAGTAAGACACAATTCCAGCTCTGGTGTCTTGAGTAAGACATAATTCCAGCTCTGGTGTCCTGAGTAAGACACAATTCCAGCTCTGGTGTCTTGAGTAAGACATAATTCCAGCTCTGGTGTCCTGAGTAAGACATAATTCCAGCTCTGGTGTCTTGAGTAAGACATAATTCCAGCTCTGTTGTCCTGAATAAGACATAATTCCAGCTCTGGTGTCCTGAGTAAGACATAATTCCAGCTCTGGTGTCCTGATTAAAACATTAGCTGTTTTTAGCATATTATTTTCATGTGAGTGCAACTATGATTTATACATTTATCTTTGTATTTTCCAGAGCCATTCAGATAGTTCTGTATTTGATGCTGGTCTGGATGCACTGCTACAGCTAAGTGATGTGGTTGGACCATCACTGAACCAACATCTTAAACTTCTGATGGTGCCTGTAAGTTTACAGATTTAATATTTAAAACAGGAATTACTGATGATTATCTGTCTGTTAGCAGTTAATGTTGATAATAACTTATTATGCTGAATACAATTAGTAAATACTGTGTGTTATCATCTATAATGTTGACAACAGTTAGTAAATACTGTGTGTTATCATCTATAATGTTGACAACAGTTAGTAAATACTGTGTGTTATCATCTATAATGTTGACAACAGTTAGTAAATACTGTGTGTTATCATCTACAATGTTTACAAAAGTTAGTAAATCCTGTGTGTTATCATCTATAATGTTGACAACAGTTAGTAAATACTGTGTGATATCATCTATAATGTTTACAACAGTTAGTAAATACTGTGTGTTATCATCTATAATGTTTACAACAATTAGTAAATACTGTGTGTTATCATCTATAATGTTTACAACAATTAGTAAATACTGTGTGTTATCATCTATAATGTTTACAACAGTTAGTAAATACTATGTGTTATCATCTACAATGTTGACAACAGTTAGTAAATACTGTGTGTTATCATCTATAATGTTTACAACAGTTAGTAAATACTATGTGTTATCATCTACAATGTTGACAACAGTTAGTAAATACTGTGTGTTATCATCTATAATGTTGACAACAGTTAGTAAATACTGTGTGTTATCATCTACAATGTTGACAACAGTTAGTAAATACTGTGTGTTATCATCTCTAATGTTGACACCAGTTAGTAAATACTGTGTGATATCATCTATAATGTTGACAACAGTTAGTAAATACTATGTGTTATCATCTACAATGTTGACAACAGTTAGTAAATACTGTGTGTTATCCTCTATAATGTTGACAACAGTAAGTAAATACTGTGTGTTATCATCTATAATGTTGACAACAGTTAGTAAATACTGTGTGTTATCATCTATAATGTTTACAACAGTTAGTAAATACTGTGTGTGATCACCTGTAGTGTTGACAACAGGTAATATAATGAAGTTCAACATGTTTGCTTTTAGATTGCTAAAAGAATGATGGACAAGAAATACAGAGATAAAATAACAGAAGTTTTACAAACATTGGAACAAAATGGAGGAAAGGTATGGCATCATCAAGATAAACTTTAAACCAGCTGTTGGAATGCATTTTTGACAAGTCAAATTTTCTTCCATCCACTGCTGTCAGATCGTTTAGAGTGAGCTGTAAATTACAATCCTTTGAATTTTAATCCATTCAATGTACATTTTATCAAGTCAAAAACTGATCTCTTTCATCTACTTTTATCCGAAAATATAATTTTACAGAAATAGCTTTAATTCAAATGATTTTAATATTTTCACTAAATGTTTAAGCTACCTATAGATTTTGGTTACTTGCCTTACATTAATAGAAACAAGACAACAGTAAATGAATAATTGTGATCACTGATATGATTTATTATCATGAAGTTGTGAATTGTTTTCTGAAATTCTATGCTTTGCTTTTTATACTTATTGAAAACATCTTGATAATGATAATTTTCTGAATATAGAGTACTTTAATTTGTGAATGTTATTGACATGTTCTAGTGAAGTATTTTATGTATAATAGAAAGACAATAACTGATGTACAGAACTAGTCTTTAGTCTGCAGTCCAAGTCTTACAAATGTTTGTATTGAATACACAGCTTCTTGATATTAATTTACTATACATTGATTCTTTGTTTCTCTCTCCAGGAAGCACTGCCATCAATAAAATCCAAAGTTCCGACCTATTCCTCAATCTTTGGCTGATATTTGCTGAATGATGAACCTAACATTTCACTTAAAACTTTTCCACAATGGAGAGTGTATAGTGTGCTAAGGATCTGTTGCTTGAGAGACTGTTTTAAGGAATATTTGTGATGGAAATATTTCAAATTGTTTCTGCACTGTGTTTCCGCAATTTAAAGCAATGCATGTAAATATGCATTGAAACTATGCAATAACTGGTTATCAATGTGATCTGCTGAAAGTATTATCATTAGCACTGAGCTAGTCAGGACTTTAATGATTATGCCCAGGTATAGTGAATCTTGTGATAAATATTTCAATATTTTCTTTAAAAAATGCTTCAGCTACAACTGTTGTTTATTTCTTTGCATGAAAGGAATGTTCAGAAACTTGTTCATAAATTTATCAGAAACTGAGTTCTAGAAACACTAAGATTTTTTACTTTTGAACATACAGGTATATATTGGCCTGATGTATCAAAGTCTCGTTTGTGTCTGTAATCTTCAATTGATGCTTCTAAAATATGAATATCTTCTTACAAACATGTGATTCTGACATATGAACTTTTTGATATGTTTGAAATAATTTGAGTTGTTTTGAGGTTGGTATAATACATTACGTAATATAATTCTGTATGTATTTGTTTTCTCCCCACTCCTTGGCTGAGACCACTACCAGTAGGTGGTAAGATGTATTCTGAAACGATAGACAGATTGCATCTTTAACAATTTGTTATCAGAGAACATGTTTTCCTTTGTCGCATGTTTTCAGTATAAATGTTAAACAGCTCTTTTTCTATATGGATATGTAGCTAACCAATGAATTTTACACGGTAAGTTGGTCAAATCCACAATACAAGTCAATAAATATATAACCTTTAGAATTCTCAATTTATACTGAATTAGAGTATGTTGGATTTAATTGTACTCTTGGCTGTATGTGTTAAGTGTCACAAAAACTGAAATCTATATATGTTTATTGATATTTGTGTAAATTGTTTCCGTCCATGTTCGTATCTATTGCAAGGCAATTTGGAAGCCTGGATTCCAGAGTTGCTACTCATGTTGACTTACACATGATGTAGAAGTTGTCAATTCTTGATGTATTTTATTTTTTGAAATCTCACCTTTATAGCAGGGTATTGTAGTACAATCAATATTATCTTTTGTATGAATATATTTCTTTTCTGTCTTGAAACAAAGAGAAAAGAATATTTAGATATTACATATTACATGTGTATGACATGACTATTTTCACTCTGATATCGAAAACTAATCAAAATGAAACTTGATATAGTTAGTAAGAAGTAATTAAGATTAATCTGGATATAAAAGATTGTAATATACTTTTTGTGAGGAAGTTTTTTTTTCCAAAAAGCAAACTCCGAGCTAACTTTACACTCTATAGTTTTAGAGCTAAAGATAAAAATATTAATCTGATAGTTGTACATTAAAATCATGCAGATACATTTAAATATGATATAGTATATTTATAAATTATAAATCTTGGTTAATTTACTACAATTACGAAACAAGTTTCCAGCTTACCCAGTATATTAGTATATTAATCACTCTTGTTGGCCTGGATAGAAGCACACCTGAGGGATGGGGGATGTTCTTTCTGTGAGAGGAAACTGGTAGTACACAAGGAAACCCACCTACTAGTCAGGCAGGTGACCCCACACCTTTTCATGTTCGTTCTGGACTGTAGAATCAACCCTGGGATGGTTAGATGAAAGGCGAGTGGATTACCACTGCAATCGCAGACCAGTCAACACATAGAGTTACTTGTGTACTTATAAAAAAAACCAGGGTAACCATTATAGAAGGAAATCTCTACCCACATTATTAGAGCTAGCATTCTAGAAGGAATTCTCTAACCACATTATAGAGCTAGCATTATAGATGGAAATCTCTACCCACATTATAGAGCTAGCATTATAGATGGAAATCTCTACCCACATTATACAGCTAGCATTGTAGATGGAAATCTCTACCCACATTATAGATGGGAGCTAGCATTGTAGATGGAAATCTTGGAGCTAGATTTAAATTCCAGGGTAAGCATTATAGATTGAAGTGAGAAAGTTAGCCCCGTGGTGTGTGGTATTCTCTTGACTTCCAAAGCAAGTCTCATTATTGAAGTTACAACTGAAGTAGTAAAATGTCAGAAATTTGGTGCAGTTTAGCATAGAACACATAAAACCATACTTACATAGTCAAGGAGGTTTGGTTGTAACATTGTTTTAAAGGGCTTTTAGTTTTCATTATTTTTAGGATAACGCCAAATGAAATTAGGAAATAAAGGCATTGAATACCTGCTTTTTTTATTTTAGATTTTAGTTAACCTGCCAAAACTATAACTATGAAAATAAACTCATTACCATGTTTATTTAGAAAATTGTTTTGATGTTGCTATCTTGTAAGAGACACTTGTATAGTTTTTGTAAGATAAAATAACATCTGATTAGATAACTGAATTTCCATATTAAACTTAGGCATTATTGGTTAAAATAGTTGAAATAAAAAAAAAACCAGCTTAAGTGTACATTTATATGTAAAGACACCATCTATACTGAGGTTGTTTACCAATAGTCTATTCATCACCCACCATATCCATAGCTTTTTATATAAGGATCAAGCTCATACAGGTAGCTTCTTATAGGCATGTGTAGAGTAAGAAGGTAGTGTTTCCAGCCTCTTGTCAAATGATATTTAGGCCTAGCCTTTAAGTTTAAGGATGACAGGATATCTGAAAGGGTCATCAAGTAAAATACTATTATCTTATAGTCATTTATGTTGTTGATGTTTGGTGTTATATTTGAACATTATTTAGATTATACATGTACTCGATCTTAAGAATTTAATTTGAAACTTTTAAATATTTGATGATATAATTATAGAACTTGTCATGGTTTGAGCAGGTCATGATATGGATAATATCAGGTTGATGTGACAAAATCAGGTGAGTTGGCAGTACTGACAAGAAGTGACGATGCACATTTCATGTATATTATAACTCAAACCAGGGACATATAATACTGAGGATAAGAAACTGCTTATATCTCACTGCAATGCTTTAGCAAAGAATTTCAAGATAACTAGCTTTGACAAGTTTATAAACCATTATTCTAAAAAATCATATCACTAGGTAATCTTTTCTCAGTAAGCAATAGAAGAGAGCAGCTTAGTAATGTTCAAATTGATCATTTTAATGACAACTTTTTTCAGTTAATTTCATGATATCTATCAAACAAAATGCATGTTTAAGTTGTTTACAACTGAAATACCATCCTTTTATTGTATACCACTTTGTTACTAATTGCTTCTCACTGGCCAAAACAGAAGACTGTGGTCTGGTCAGTCAGCATAGATGTGACTGGGATATAGATAGATAAGGGTAGTTAACAGTATGAAGAAGAGGGGAAGTAACAACTCCGTGCACAAACACAAAAGTTCATGTCAGAGAAATCACCACTGGGTCTAGTTCCTTATCACTTTGTGTTATATATCCCTACTCAATCCAGCTATTTTTTTGGATACATTTGTCATCATTTGAAAGCAGTGCAGTGATTGGTTGATGATTATCTGCCTATATGCAATCAGATGGACCAGCATAGCTATCATTATTAATCAATAATCCAATTAAGGTTGCCCAATATAACTTTTCATTGTAAAATATTGTGTGTTGAATTAAAAAGAAATGTTAAGTGAATGAAAAGATTAATTATAGATACAGTAAAACTAGGCGTCCAAGGCTAATTGTGAAGGCTTGGCATGTCATAATGAAATATTTACTGGTAAATAATCACTGTGTATTAAGGACTATCTAGACCATTCACTGTGTATTAAGGACTATCTAGACCATTCACTGTATATTAAGGACTTTCTACACCATTCACTGTGTATTAAGGACTTTCTACACCATTCACTGTGTATTAAGGACTATCTACTCCATTCACTGTGTATTAAGGACTTTCTACTCCATTTACTGTGTATTAAGGACTATCTACTCCATTTACTGTGTATTAAGGACTATCTACTCCATTCACTGTGTATTAAGGACTATCTACTCCATTCACTGTGTATTAAGGACTATCTACTCCATTCACTGTGTATTAAGGACTATCTACTCCATTCACTGTGTATTAAGGACTATCTACTCCATTCACTGTGTATTAAGGACTATCTACTCCATTCACTGTGTGTTATAACTAGAGTTGCTGTTGTTGTTTACCTGGTATATTATTGATATGTACATATAACATGTACTATTTTTTAATATAATTGCATTGTTATTTGTTCTCTCTGTTGATGTTTTATTTTTGTACATTCCACATAAAAGAGATGGATATGACATAGTTTATTTGTTTTTTGTTTGTTTGTATTTTTTGTTTTTTTTTTCAAACATGTAAGTGTATTATCCACAACAGAAACCCTCTGAGGTACAACACTGGTTGATGAAGACTTCATAGATTGAGGAAACTTTGAAACACATGTAAGGGCTATCAAGTACAATGGAAGCCTGCTGACGGGCAACACAAGTTGATGAAGACTGAAAAAATAAATTGAGGAAAGTTTGAAACATGTAAGGGTTGTCAAATACTTTTGGTGGACACATTGCATTATTTTTCAATATAATTGCCTTCACTATCTATGTATTTTTTTCAGCAATGTTTAAGGGTCACTTTTAAAATAGTCCTTTTCTTGACCATTCATGATCTGCTTCTAAAAGGTTCAGACTAGCATACAACAAAGTACACTCGGTATGCTTATGATCAACTATTAGAAGCCTTGGTACCTTCCGTTGCAAGATCTTCCGTAAGAATGGAATATGATCTTTCTTTAAGAAGTCTGCTTCAGAAAGGAAGAGTCTAGAATTAAGAAGACTGCTTCAGAAAGGCAGAGTCTACAGAGTTAGGAAGACTGGTGCCAAAAGGAATTGCTTAGTTTTTAAAAGACAAAAAAGATTGGGCAAATTATGTGGCAGGACAAGAACAAGGACTGCTATGTTGCATTAACAAGCAAGGGCCTCAGAAGGAAAACGGAAAAGAGTATGGCCAAAGAAGACATGGCGGAAAACGATAGAGAAGGAGAGAGAGGAAGCAGGCTGGAAATGCTGGAACTAAGTGAGAACAGTGGCAGCAGACTGGAAGAGATGGAAAAGCTCTGTCAATGCTTTATATGCCACGAGGCATGAAGTGGATAGGTAACAGGTAACAATAATTTTACATTACATGAAAAAGCCTTTTAATTTGAAATGTAGTCAGTTCGGAAGTGAAGAAGATATTCTCTTGACAAAATAGTGAAGAATTCAATGGGTATGAATGAACTTGCTATAATTGTCAAGTTATCAGGAAAATGTATGTTATGTTATGGTTATAAATACTACACAGATTTAAAAAGTATCAGTTTATCAGTAGAACTGAGACATCTAGACAAGATTTAAGGTTATGTAAAATTAAGGGGAAAGAACTCTTCCTAAGAGTTCCTAACTGACAACATTTTGTCAAAAAGCTTATACTAGCAATTAAAGTACCTTGTTATGTATTTAGAATTCACAAAGGTTATCAGACTGGACCAGTTACGTATCTAGTCCAGTCCTGAAACATACAAGTCAGAAAAACTGTAGATACTAATTCATAGTTTATTTGCTGTAGAAAATTGTAAGACTTCCGACTGGAAGCACCGTGTGTGCTAGCTACAACAAATAATGGACGGAATAGATTTGCCTAACTAAATAAACGTTAATTGTTATTTCTTTTAAACTGTACATGTAGAAAAAAATCAAATTGTCTTTACAAATGGAATTATTTTCAAATTGTAACCTACTTCAGCGTATTTTGTCTTTGATTGACCTTTATTCACAATAATTTTAACTTCTTTACATATTTTTAGGTTAACATTGAATCCACCAGATATTCCAAGTTTTGGGATTTCATGTTTCAAGTTAGATAAACTGTCAATGACAAAAATAATTTACAGCATATTTAAGTTAAACATTTGATATGAAATACATTGGAAAAAAAAGATATTTTTGCCTGTATTGGAAACATATGCAAAATGCACAAAACATGCATTTGGAATGTACTGGACAAGTAAGGAAAATAACAAATTGTTTTTCAGTAGATATTACCAATGTAAACAGCACAAGAATAGTGAAGCCAAGTGTGGTACACATACAACAAACACTTAGTAGTGATACCAGCCTTCAAACTGAATATCAATGAGGAATATAACTTTTCATAATATCTATATAATATGTATTACCAGGTCATTATATATTTTTGGAGGATATGTTCAGCCATTCCAGAGGACTAGTGAGAATGTATGTTACCTGTACTTATTGTTGTTTTTCTCCCATTGATATTCAGATCTCAATTTTTCAACCATGAATAGTAATATGTCATTAAATTTTATTACTTAAAAAAATTACATGAAAGATACATATTAATGTATGCAATATATTTACTCACTTTACTAGGAAACTTTGAAAGATTAGGAAAAATTTGCAAGGGAGATAACTCACATACCATAGTTAGAGCAACATACAACCTTAACATAAATCATTTTAATTTACCATTACAAAAATCAAATGCACATAGTGCATTGAAATGATGACACTGGACACAGGTAATTAAATCTCATGTCATACAGGTCAAACCTGTCAACTTTTCACATACATTTGAAGGAAGGGAGAAAGTGGTGACACAAAAAAATGTACTGTCCTTATTATCCATATGAAATTTCCTATTAATTCTTCTATGTAGAGTAATTAGCTCAGTATCAATGCAAGATTTAAAAATTACACAGAATTAAAATTCATCAATTTGGAGTAAAATTCAGTGAGAATTTCACAAAAGTAGGGAAAAGATGACAGGTATGACTATTAATTCATATTGCAACTAATGTTATAATATTGTATAACAAAATACAACCCATTTATCAAGGCTACACTAGTGTTTAGTATCTAACTTTCAATGGTTAGGCTAGGGATTCTTCATCAGCCCAATAGAAACCCTTTATTGTCTGGACAGCTGTATACTACACTAGTGATACAGGTCCCTATATCTATCGATTGAGCAGGTCTTGAATGATTACCAAAAATGTTCTTTCATTGTCCGGTAATCAGTCCAACTCCTGAATAGTGATTATGCTGTTAGGCCCTGGGCTTTCTGTAGAAAACATAGGGTATGATAAATTCAGACATTGCCATGAAGGCTATCAGTGAAGAGGTATGTAATGTAAGGGACACCTTTAGTATTTTGATTTTGTTAAGAAATTAGAGAACAATGAAATATACCAGAGGTATGATTTATGTCTATATTTTACTTTATGTATAAAAACTATGTAAAGAATATCATAAAATAAGAATTAACAGTAAAATATCACAGTTTACAAAATTTACCCTTAACAGCACTCATACAATACACCTATAATAGATATCTAACAAGGAATGTTGATCTTAAAAAGGAAATAAATCATGTTTTTCAACGTAGTCATTAATTAAATACACTACTACAGTTGTAATAACGAAATATTGGCATCTTCAATGTTACAATGTAAATCCTATCATGTACAATTCATGTTACCTTTGTTCATTCTACATGTAAATATTTCTGAAGTAACTAGAACAGACCATCAATTTTGGAAATGTATGAAAAGGGACATTAAAATTTACAACCCAGTCTGTTTTGTACTTTGAAAATGTTTTAATAAGTGCAGGTAAAGAGAGATAACTCAATCACATTTTTCCTAAAGGAATTTTCATTTTAGATTTTTCAAACTTTGTCCCAATTTTTAAAATCAAGAAAGTATCAATATGTTTATTACCATGGTAATATGGTACCTATTTTCATATAAAAAATTCTATTTTCTTCAGTTACCAAAGCTTCCTACATGTATAAGTGTATGAACAGCATAAGCATCCAGCAATAAAAAAACCCACAAACAATAACATGTACAATTGTGATGATGTTATGGAGCACTATAGGTTTCCATTATCAGTGAGGTCATGATTTCTTCAGAATGGATTTCTGATACAGGTAATACATTAGGTCAGGTAAGGTACACCTGAAGGTGTACGCTATGGAAGAAACAAAGATTTATCATTTCAGAACACCTTTTTCAGGTCTGTAATATCAATAGAATAAAAGTTCTGATAACACAACCAGTAGACGATTTCAGTGTGATGTTTTAAAGACTACACAATCAGCTTCATCAGACAAATGACCAGTGTGGAGCGTACTACCACTGGTGTAACTGGTGTACAAGATGGTAAACTTGTTTGGCTGTACTACAATCATATGTACAATAAGGTCGATAATGGTGTGGCGAGAAGGTAAACAGATTATAGCTCAAAAAATACACAAGATGGTAGCAATGCACTGTAGTCAGTTCAGCTAGGATATAATGTGACCACAGTATGATCTATAAAGCACTTCTAGCCCACTAGTTCAACACCTGTTTTGATTATCTTAATGACATTCAACATTTCGGACACCATATTTGACTTTCTTACAACATAGATTAAGATAAAGTTAGACTTAGTTACTAAAAAAATTAAGTTATAAAAGTCTATCACAAAATGTCATCATCATCGTCATAACCCTGTTTTGGTTTTGCCATTTTTTTCAATAATTTCTTCTTTTTCTTTTTCCTGCCACCGCTTTCTTGAGGTGATTCAAGGGGAGGTAACTGAGGTTTGTTGAGAGGCTGAGCCTGTAGGTAGTCTGAGTTGATATGTCTGGCTTCCATAAACTCGTCATCATTTTGCTTACGCATGTCTCGTACCTCCCCTATAGGGTCTGGACGTGAATAGGAAGGATAAGGAACAGGTTCCTCTTCATCCAATCGTTCCACAAACTTTTGCTTGGATTTTCCTCTGAAAACCAAAGACACTAATGATAAAATCAAAGAGCTTTTTATTCTTAAATCTTTTTGAGTATCCACAAAAATAAAGCTGGAAATGCTGCCCTTATGTATTATCCATTTACAGTTTTTCTGAGAGAGTGTTTCTCAAATTTTTTTATTTCAAATTCGATTTATGAAACAATGTAAGCTTCTTATTTTAGAGATCTCTGTGTCAGATAAAATTTAAAGTGAAAAAATCAAGGACAATTTTCATAAATCATAGAAAGATGACTAAAAATTGTGGATAATTTCTTGAAAATGATCATGTTCTCAGGAGGACAGTGAAGATATCAACATTTGACTGTAAGCCCAGCTCTTTTGTGATAGTACGCACTATAAAGCTAGCAGTATGTGAGGTCACTGAGACCTTAGATTTATCAGTTGGATGTTTAGTGATATGACGCCATCATTAAGGTAGTTTTATGAGAAAAAGGCATCATAACTCAACTTAAAATCATTTAACTGTATGGTTGGTTGATTGGTTTATTTGTTTATTGGTTGGTTGGTTTGTCGGTTGGTTGGTTGGTTGGTGGTTGGTTGGTTGATTACAGGTTTATCATATACATGACTTTCCCTATGGCTAGGCATCGTCTCATTGACAGATGTCAGTGTTCTGCTGAGCTCTTCCATAATTTATACTGATATTATACATTTAAAGACCTTTCTCTATTTTGATATGATCAAGCTTTTATTAAAGAACCATAACTTATGTGAAACGCCATCAAGCTTAACGTAGAGTATATATCTGTATATGAACATTGTGACCACATTGACTCAGGCCTCAAGCAACATCCTAGATGTTGGATGAAGGTAATATCTCTTATAATTAATGAAAACAAAGAAAGGCTCAACATGAAACATGTCCGACAATACTGGGGTAAATAACCACTAACTAAACTCATTAAATGATATTCATTTATCAGTTATGTTAAACGATTCTCACTTCTATTCCAATCTTAAATTCTCATCAATGATATCATTTCAATAAAAGTTAAAACAATTCAAAATGATATTGCCCATTTCATGACTTCCATGAAAAATGCTTCCTTTTTGAATCAAGCTTCTGGTACAATTGAAAATTTGACTTGTCAAGAAACGTAAACCTTACCTTATTGTTAGAGTGATGTAAAATATATATATTATATACCCAAAAGTCCTGTCTGATCAAAATTGATATTGATTTCAAAGCATGTTTGAACATCAACTCTTAGCAACAATGCTAACACAAAATCCTTATTCTTTCATCTGTCATAGTACGTTGTCTATAATTTGAAAAGATAGCACTTACTTCTTAGAGCGTTGTGGAGTTGAGGGCTGAACCATGGCTTGCATCTCAGCCAGCGATTCACGGCGAGAAAACTCCTTCACTCTTGCTGTCAAACTCACTTTAGATTTAACACTGGCATTGGCACTATGGGAAAATGATATATATATGTATAGATTGTATTGTGTTTATATATATATGAAGTGCAAGACGTTTTTATATCTGAACAGATCAATAAGCACATTACTCTGACCTTAGGAAGCACCACAGGAAAGGGTTACAATTCAAGCTGGTATTTTCATGTAATTTCCATCAGATAATATTTTGTAGTACAATTTCAGAAACATTTTTATTTTCAATGACTTTATTGGTTAATTCATTATTATTCAATAGAATTTACAATATTGCCTCTGGATGTCCTCTTATAAAACTGCCAATTTTTGCCTCTCCAAAATAATGAACATGCTGAGAGACACAGGGGAGGGGAAGACATGGGGAGGGGACAGCACTCGTAATACTTTACTTGTAACCGGTAAGTTAAAAACATATTTCAGCTTTAAAGTAATCGCCCAATCTTAACTTTACTTTATTTACAAAATGAGGAAATTGGCACAGGTTTACATGAAAAAGGTATCCGTCTGTAACTTACTCTCTCTCCTTAGATACAGGTACTGTCTGCATCTTCTGTGGGTCATAGATTTTACTTAGAATTGTGTTGATGTCCTCTTCTGTCTTTGATGGGAATAATGTCCGTAGTACATTAGTCAGGTCCTCCTTCCCAAATCCACCGATACTTATCAGACGGGATATCACCAGAAGTTCCTATAACAAACCACTCTCAAAAATCATTTAGAAAATGAGATATTACCAGTGCCCCCTACATCACTGAAAAAATGCTTTCAAAGCCCAGGAAAATGTAAGCAAGAGGTTTCATTTTTATTTTCTATTTTAAATGAAAAGAATAAAAATTGTGGGAAAGAATTACCTTCAAAAAATCAACAATTATAAAATGCAATAGTCTATTAGTCCTGACTTTCATCAGAAACACTACTTCCTTCTAGTTTGTGTATATTTATGAACAATTTGGTATTTTAAACTTTGTTAATTGATACACATTGCCTTAGTATGAACACTATACACAAAAACTTATCAACCCAGTTTAAATGCAAACAAAGTTGTGTTCCAATGTTTTAACATACAGCTCTGTAAAGAAGGGGTTATGGGACTTGAATCTAGTACACTGCACATTGCTTTAATGTAACTGATGAAGATTCATGATATTTGCTTAACTGAAGGCAAAGTTATGCTCTGTACACAAAATGAAAGGTTGAACAGACTAAAGGAAGGAAAGACAAATTGACAGAATGATGAACGGGCAAAGCGGAAACTTTGCTCCCCAAAAAAATTTGAGGGAACATCAAACTAAACTTACAGCATTACATTAGATCAGTTTTATCTAGTGTTGGAGTGGAACTTAACTCAACGCATTACATAAGATCAGTTTTAACTAGAGTTAAAATAAAACGTTTTAAATGTGACAAAGTAGTATTCATTGTATGAAGATATAAGACTGTTCATGTAAATCTACTGAAGTCTTTATAAATATATTCCTTACCTGTTCCTGAATCTTCTGCATCCTTTCAATCTCAAACAACCTCTGTGTTTCATGGAGTGTTTGAGATATTTCTCTGTCAATACGGTACCTGTTGATTAAACAAAATTGATAAACTTTAAATCAAAAGCATATTAAAATACTTTGTGGTATTAACACCTACAGAATCTTTGATGGATATTAAAAGATAAATCATCTACTCCATACAAAGTCAGATAGAGTATGCAGATTTTAAGTAACTTGAAAATTCTTTTACATTTTTTGTTGCTGTTTTTGTTAACATGGATGTTCTCACTGAGTGTCCTTTATATGTAATTAAACAACACCCCAACCAATACCATAAATTCAACCAACATCTACATACCCAACACCAACACACACTCCAACCTGCACCCCTTACTCAGCCTCAACACAAACTCCCATCGCCTACATGCCCAACACCAACACACACTCCAACCTGCACCCCTTACTCAGCCTCAACACAAACTCCCAACATCTACATACCCAACACCAACACACACTCCAACCTGCACCCCTTACTCAGCCTCAACACAAACTCCCAACATCTACATACCCAACACCAACACACACTCCAACCTGCACCCCTTACTCAGCCTCAACACAAACTCCCAACATCTACATACCCAACACCAACACACACCCCAACCTGCATTCTCAACCTACACCGCTAACCTACAACCCTAACTCATCCTCAACACAAACTCCCAACATCTACATACCCAACACCAACACACATCCCACCTGAGTTCTCAACCTACAACCCAAACCTACAACCCTAACTCATCCTCAACACAAACTCCCAACATCTACATACCCAACACCAACACACATCCCACCTGAGTTCTCAACCTACAACCCAAACCTACAACCCTAACTCATCCTCAACACAAACTCCCATCATCTACATACCCAACACCAACACACACTCCAACCTGCATTCTCAACCTACACTGCTAACCTACAACCCTAACTCATCCTCAACACAAACTCCCATCATCTACATACCCAACACCAACACACATCCCACGTGAGTTCTCAACCTACAACCCAAACCTACAACCCTAACTCATCCTCAACACAAACTCCCAACATCTACATACCCAACACCAACACACATCCCACCTGAGTTCTCAACCTACACCGCTAACCTACAACCCTAACTCATCCTCAACACAAACTCCCAACATCTACATACCCAACACCAACACACATCCCACCTGAGTTCTCAACCTACAACCCAAACCTACAACCCTAACTCATCCTCAACACAAACTCCCATCTCCTACATGTCCAACCTGCATTCCAAACATGAACCCCTAACTTAGTACAGATATTGAAACCTGTCAGTTGTAGTTTGTCTTATTTATTTTGTGCCCTGCTGTTTATTTGTATTTTATAATAACTGAAGGTACAAATCAGCACATTTTAAAGAAAAGCATGTCTGGCTCAGGCACCTGAACACATATAAAACATCCCAAGCACTCCACTTTACCTCATCTGCTTCATCTCAACCATCTGTTTATGCCGTAGCAGGGCTGTCTTGATCTTTTTAGTAACATTATTTTTAGTCTGGTCTATAATCTCCTGGAGTTCCTTATACTGTGTCTCCTCTAGTGCTTTTTTTCTCTGCTTCAGACGTAGCTTTAATCGTTTCTCCAGGGCCTTTAATAGAGTAACACCTGACGCTCAGTGTTAAAAATATATACCGGTAATGTTAAACATAGAACAGACTATTGTTTTTAATTTTTTAAGTCTATCACAGGCTGACAGGGATCTGTGCAGTTGGTTCTGTGTATTTAGAAACATGTTGCCTGCCATGTTAAGGACATAAAACTGTTATACTGACATTGAACACCTAATTACATGAGGAGACAAATTGGGATGACAGGTGGCACAATGATAATGCACTCACCTTTCATCTAGCCGTCCAGGGTTTGTTTCCCTGAATAGATATGAAAAGGTAAGAGGTCACCTGCTAAACCATGTGAGTTTTCCCAGAGTACTCCTGTTTTTGTTTACAGAAATGTTCTAGTAATCGCATTTAGATAATGTGTTTGAGCTATATGAGTTTTCCCCACAGTACTCCTGTTTCCACCTACAGAAATATCCTAATATTCACATTTAAATAATGTGTTTGAACCAATGTTGATATGAAGGAAAGAATTAACATGGTAACAAACCTGTTCATGCTGCTTCTGTTTAGCTGCCAAAGTCTGTTGTAGTTTGTCTTGCTCCTGAAATAAACAATCAGTAAAAATCAATATAAAAAATCAGGGATATAATACACATATCAATAACATTTGTCTATTTCAACATTTTTTATTCCAAGATCTTAGGCAGCCGTTTCTATCATGATAGAATGTAATATTATCAATGATATCATTAACTCCCTATTAGAATGCTAATAAAACTTATGACATAAGTAAGGCTAGTTATGGGTTATAGATGTTGAAATCTGACCACAGTTTCTGCTAAGACATAGTCTTCAAACTTTCACCTCGGTCCCAAACTGGTATTTTGATAAATTTAATTGTGCCTTGAGGCAGATTAACTCTGACAGCCTATTTTTGGATGTTTAATATCTTAAATTGGATTGTTCCTTATTCCTTGGGCCAAGTGTTACACCTGCAAAGATGACCTTAACATAGTTATAACCTAGTGACCTTTACAAAGTCCTGACCTATTGACCTGAACATAGACCTGACCTTAACATAACCCTGACCACATGACCTTGACATTTCCGCAACCTGGTGACCTTAACATAGCCCTGACATGGTGACATTAACATAGCATTGATCTGTAGTATGCAGACGATTACGGAACCAGACCTTGAAATTGAGAGCAATAATTTTTTGTATTGTTAAATACTGTACCTCTCGGTATCGATCAATGATTTCGTGACATTCCTTGTTGTCTAGCACACCTCTCTCATTCAAGTCATCCATCAGGTTCATCTTAAGGTTGTTTATGGCCTTTTGCTGTTCCTGAATTTTAGAAAGTTCATGTGCCTTTGATACTTGCATTGCTGCTACCATACCACCAAGTCTTTCTTCCTGATCCTTCAAGGCTAAGGCACGCTGCTTCAACATCTCCACACGAACCTATAGCACAATATGATATTTCTAGTCAGCAAAAATACTGTAATAATCACACAGGATTCAGAGCCAATTTTCTTAATTCATCTCTTGAAACTAAAGTTTTTATAGTTTATTTAGCGGTACAGTGTGATTTTACATTAATCTGGCAAAAAGCAACAAGGAGAAAAAAAAATGAAAACTAGGTAAGGGAGATAACTATAGACAAAAACTTATTCCTTTATCTTTTAGATAGATTCAGCTCATATAGGCTAAATGAAGAGGTAATAAAAGTAAGAAGTAATTTATCCCAGATATTGATTGAAGGCATTCAGGTAATTTCATGGATGACTTCCATTTTCATTTCAAGGCACATACATTTTCCATTTCATCTTCCAGGTTCAGTTTCTGTCCATGTAATATTGCCATCCTTTGTTCAAACTGAACTTTAAGTAAGTCTGTCTTTTCTTTGCGGCTTTCTTCGTCTGATTCCTCGGCGTTGTTTTCATGTTTTCGTTTCTGTGCCTGTAATGCAGAATCTTTTGTTTAAGAGTGGGATTGGTTAAAAGAATTGTATTCGCATGTATATTCACAGAAAGGTACATTTGTTCAACATTTACATGTACATTATCATTCAGATGTACATTTGCTTGTATCTATCTAAAAATTCTGACAACTAATATTTTCACAAGAACAAGGAGTAAAGATATTAATGGCATCCAGCCTACAGACTTTCATAACAATTACTGTACAAGGGCTACCTGTGTCTGCTGCAGCTGTTTTTCCTGTAATTTGTGCATCTGTCTATCCCGTTTCTCCATTAGCTTTTCCTCTAACATCCTCTTTTGTCGAAGTTTATTCAAAGTGAGACTGCAAAAATGGATATACAAATTTCCAGTGCTTTTCCTAGAGCTCAGCAGTGTTTTGGTGCTCATTTTAAAACTTTATACTCTTAAAGGTAATAAAATATCAGTTTGTCTGCGTGCCATCACATACCAGTGTACTGTTAGGGTGTCACTATTGTGTTAACATAACTTAATTTATTTGATTTGAAAGGTAATTTAAAATAGTTTTAAACATTTCAGAATGTAACAAACTTTCTTGGTGAATGTCATCAATAAAGCAAAAGATGTTAACCTCTCTATAATGTCTAGTCTTCTAATTTTTCTGAAGTCCTTTTGTAAATTCTGCTTTCCTTTCATCAATTTTTAGTTTCATTTAAGATTTGTTGTAATATTGGTATTTTCTGGTTTTCTTTACACATTCAAAAGACAATCTTTACAATGCAGTTTGATATTCTGTTTCTCTTAACTCACTTGTTCTCTAGTTTGACCATCTGTTTCTCATGCTCCTGTAGAATCCTGTCCCTTTCTTCATCAGACATCACCATCTGTCCTGTGATCAGGTTACTGTCACCACAATCAACATATTCAAATTACTATATCTAAACTTATGGCATTTCATGATTATATGACTGAAAGCCAACTAAGGTGAATATTTTTTTTCATAAGAAATTTGATATGAAGCAAGACATGACATACATGCATGCATATTAAATAATTGTATTTCTGACCTGATATTAAGCAAAATGTTACATGAATTTAAAAAAGTGAAAAGAACCAGGTACTCATATGTGTTCTTTGAGAGTGTTTATTTCTAGCTAAGAAAAAAAAGCTAAATGGAAAGGATTATTTTCAAATTGCCATATCAGTTTACGACAACAAGTTGTCTCCCTTACTTGACTAGTTTCTCCTCCCTGTCCCGAAGTAGTGCCTGTTCTTGTTTCTCTTGTGCTTTCCTCATTTCAAGGTCAGCCCGATTTCTTTGGAGCCTCTCCTGAGTAAAATCAACCAACATAACATGAACACCAATATATTTTGTAATAAAGTTTAACTAACACTTTAAACAATACAAATTGATACTTCAAAATACTACTTTAATCTATACAGTGAGAGGCCAACACATTTATTGATAAATTGTACACTTGAAATGATGAAAACATTTCATATAGTTGCATGGGGTCTTAATGCTGGAGGAAACTGTGTGGTCAAACAGGTGACTTCATTCCTTTCACATTCATTCTGGCAGACAAACCCTAGACACCTAGGTGAAATGTGAGTGTATTTCCACTGTGCCATTCTGCTACTGATCTTGCAGTACCCAATACTTGGTAAAATAACAGGCAGTCCTTGATAACAAACTACAATTGTAATGACTAAATCAGCTAAATCTCATTGACATCATTTAGACTGACCTGTATGTTGACCATTTGATTATGAAGATTAGCCTCCTGGGAATCCTGTAACTTTGCCATTGAATCTCGATGTTTCTTGATTAACAACCGTGCAGTGTCCTCAGAAAATCCTGAAACAAAAATTATTTTGTGAGTACAATTTAAGTATTTAGGAAGCTTACAAGTTTGATCTTGAACAATTTTAACTATATTCCTTTTTTCCAAATTAGTGGCTGTTCTAACATTTACCAATTTCTCAGGACAACTCTAAAATGTTACTGTTAAGCTGATAACAGTATTTAGAGTTCAGTAATCAGGTATTATAGGGTTATTGTGGCCTTGACCTTGCCTGATTTCAGATGTTGATAATGAGATGTTATAGACTACTGTGACCTTGATCTAACTTGAGTTTAGAGGTTGATTATTCAGTATTATACAGTTACTTTCAGACCTTTAACCAGATTGAGATCAGAGACCGAACTGAATGTTATCGTTTCAACCTACCTTTGGTTTTAAGGTTGTTAATGAGCTGTTTCTGTAAATTACTAAGATCCTCTTCGGTCTGACAGGAAATTTCCTCACGTAGAGCTGCAAGGTCATGAGCATGTTCCTCATCCAACTGGTTGCTAAGTTTGAATGCCTCATCTCTGTGTTTTGACTGAAGTTGGAGCTTGCCTTCCACCAATGACAATGGATCTGTGACAGTAAATGATACCATCAGAATACAGCAAAAAAGTACCTTAGCACGTACTTGTTTGTGGTAGCTGGTGGCTACTTCATTGAACATTATACAGGAGGCACATCAAAGGCCATAAAGAGCAATTGGGGTAACTTGCCAAAGGACACCACCACAACAGTAGTCTGTTTCGGCATTTCTGAGGAACATGCCAAAAACCACAATGGGTAAAAAATGTTAAACCACTCACCTCAGGTTTTCATGTTAGATTGCATAAGTGATTGCTCTCTTTATAGAACATAAAAACATGTTAGCTGGTCTAGATCAATTTCCTATGATAATTTTCAATACTACTTTAAGATTAATTATGTGTGCCTACCCACTGGGCCATCTGTCTGGACAGAATGAGACTTTATGTAGTTTTGTAGCTCTGTGTCCTGCTGTTTTTGCTGAAATAAATGAGGGTAAAAATCTTTAAGATGTTTAATTTAAAATTTATTTTATTTCCATATTGATAGCAACCTGAATTTCCTATATCATTGGTACAAAATATTCTGCTTAACAAGAATTAACCTTATTCGAAAGTCTTAAAACAATTACATTTTCCATGAACTCGTTAAGACAGAGTGCATAATATTTCAAGTTTTAGTTCTGGAAATTATTTGAATAAGAAATAGAGAGCTGATATTAACAGAAGGTTAAGATTCATGAATTCAAATGAAAATAATTTTTTACAGATATATCACTACTTTGTTTCATAAATGAATATATATAAAGTAATTGTGCAGCATGGATAAGGCAGAGGTCTGGTTTTAAACGGCAATATTGGATTATACAGGTAACATGCTGTAAACTGTAACAATGATAAAAATTTATCTTTAAATACATACACAGTTGGTTTGATACTGCATTCAGAATAAGAGAGATATAAGGGAATCAATAACATATAGGTATGCTATGTATATACCCTGATATTACCCATGAGGGAGAGGGGACAGATAACACATATGCTATGTATATACCCTGATATTATCCATGAGGGAGAGGGGACAGATAACACATATGCTATGTATATACCCTGATAGTACCCAAGAGGGAGAGGGGACAGATAACACATATGCTATGTATATACCCTGATATTATCCATGAGGGAGAGGGGACAGATCACACATATGCTATGTATATACCCTGATATTATCCATGAGGGAGAGGGGACAGATAACATATATGCTATGTATATACCCTGATAGTACCCAAGAGGGAGAGGGGACAGACAACATATATGCTATGTATATACCCTGATATTACCCAAGAGGTAGAGGGGATTGGGTAGGTATCAGATAATCTTCAAGGGAGATGATAAAAGGTAAATGATATGAATATATTTTTTAATCAATGCTAGGTGCAGAACATAATATACTGGTATTATCTTAGAGTGATTTTGTTTCTGACAACATTAAATGTAAGATATTTATCATTGTACTGTGGTGTACTTGTAAATGATTTGAATGTCAGCAAAAACACATCAAATAAAACCTCTACCAGATTAAGCATTCGTTGCCTTTTCAGGTTGCTGAGTTTTTTGTGAAGATCATCCTCTTGTTTGCGGCGGTTCTTGTCCATTTGTTCTTTAAGGGCAATCATGTCTTTCTTGGTCTTCTCAAACATTTCTTTTGCTTCATCTGCCTCCAGAATATCATCCCTGACAAAGGTCAAGGCTTAAAGATATGATCTATGAACTTTCAAAGGTCAGAGCATCAAATATAACCAGTGGTATTGTCACTTGTAGATACAAAATTCTGATGAGATTGGAGAGAACAGGATAAGCTTTAACGTGATGAAATTGGAGAGAACAGGATGAGATTGGAGAGAACAAGATGAAACTGGAGATAACGGGATGAGATTGGAGTGAACAGGATGAGATTGGAGAGAACAAGATGAAACTGGAGAGAACGGGATGAGATTGGAGAGAACAGGATGAGACTGGTGAGGATAGGATGAGATTTGAGAAAATAGGATGAGATTGGAGAGAACGGGATGAGATTGGAGAGAACAGGATGAGATTGGAGAGAACAGGATGAAACTGGAGAGAACAGGATGAGATTGGAGAGAACGGGATGAGATTGGAGAGAACGGGATGAGATTGGAGAGAACAGGATGAGATTGGAGAGAACGGGATGAGATTGGAGAGAACAGGATGAGATTGGAGAAAACAGGATGAGATTGGTGAGAACAGGATGAGATTGGAAAGAATAAGATGAGATTGGAGAGAACAAGATGAAACTGGAGAAAACAGGATGAGATTGGAGAGAACAAGATGAGATTGGTGAGAACAGGATGAGATTGGAGAAAACAGGATGAGATTGGAGAGAACGGGATGAGATTGGAGAGAACAGGATGAGATTGGAGAGAACAAGATGAAACTGGAGAGAACAGGATGAGATTGGAGAGAATAGGATGAGATTGGAGAGAACAGGATGAGATTGGAGAGAACAAGATGAAACTGGAGAGAACGGGATGAGATTGGAGAGAATGGGATGAGATTGGAGAGAACAAGATGAAACTGGAGAGAACAGGATGAGATTGGAGAGAACAGGATGAGATTGGAGAGAACGGGATGAGATTGGAGAGAACGGGATGAGATTGGAGATAACGGGATGAGATTGGAGAGAACAGGATGAGATTGGTGAGAACGGATGAGATTGGAGAGAACAGGATGAAATTGGAGAAAACAGGATGAGATTGGAGAAAACAAGATGAAATTGGAGAGAACGGGATGAGATTGGAGAAAACGGGATGAGATTGGAGAGAACAAGATGAAACTGGAGAGAACAGGTTGAGATTGGAGAGAACGGGATGAGATTGGAGAGAACAGGATGAGATCGGAGAGAACGGGATGAGATTGGTGAGAACGGGATGAGATTGGAGAGAACGGGATGAGATTGGAGAGAACTGGATGAAATTGGAGAGATCGGGATGAGATTGAATGGGATGAAACTGGAGAGAACGGGATGAGACTGGGAAGAATGAGACACAACAGGATGCACAACATGTCTCCATATAAAAAGGTATTTGTTTGAAAAGTAAACAGTAGTATTGCCTAAGTTAGGCTAAAAAATCAATTCAATTCCTGACAGACCATAGATCTATAAAACAAACATTTCAATATCTTTTATAAAGTGACTACTTTGAAGAATAAATAAAACACATCATGCAAATTTGCATAAAATATTTACTTCTTGGCTTTTTTGATGAAGTCGTTCATATTGGATGCTAGGAAATTCAAAGTGTCTCTCATGTCATCTTCTTTTTGTTCCTAGAAACATGAAAAATGTAATTCCTCATCATCAAGATATAGAACCAGTAGTTCAGCACAGAGAAATCCGTAAAATTGTCATCTGTTAACTAATGGGTTCGTGTGATATGTGAAAAGGCATAAAGGGTCCCAGATAATATCACCATGTTTCATCATTGTTGTAAAATGAATGAAAATTACAACAAATGGTATATAAGCATACATGAGGCATCCCTCTGCTGTACTTCGATACAAAATTCAATGGCAAAAAAAACAGGTGCTTTGAAACAAACAGCATGTAGCCATTCTGCTTTGTTAATTAGGAGCATTCTGCTTGGAATCTGTCAAACTTTCACTCCTTTTTCTTCCTATATTGCCATCAAATTCACCCTTTTTATGGAGAAAGCATTCTGTAAGTTACTAACAGTTCAATGTCAGTCTTCATCTGAAAGATGAATTTGTCCCTCGTTCGAGAACAATAACACAAAATAAAAAAAAATATCCAATGATCAGATCCTCTTAACTATACAATCTGGAAAAATTCATGTATTAGTCAAACAAATTGTCTGAGATGCACTGTGGAAACTATTCAACCTAAGTTTAAAGGTCAAAAGGTCACGCAAGGTCACAAAGTTTTCTTAGTTTTTGCTTTTATCATCTGTTTTACGTTTTTAAATACACATAACATACATATCTGAAGTCTGTGCATTGGATGATGGCTGAGATTTGCTAACAAAACAATCAAACAAATGGACAAATAGAAGAAATCAGCACTTTCCTGTATTACAGAATTCAGGATGAAATAATCTTACACTAAGTTTAGACAGGCCCTGTCTCCATTCAAGTTTCTATACTAAACATACAGTAAGTCTAGACAGGGGTCGTTGTCGCTCAAGTTTCTACAATAAACTTACACTATGTTTAGACAGGGGTCGTCATCGCTCAAGTTTCTACACTAAACTTACAGTAAGTCTAGACAGGGGTCGTCGTCGCTCAAGTTTCTACACTAAACTTACACTAAGTCAAGACAGGGGTCATCGTGGCTCAAGTTTCTACACTAAACTTACAGTAAGTCTAGACAGGGGTAATCGTCGCTCAAGTTTCCACACTAAACTTACACTAAGTCAAGACAGGGGTCATCGTGGTTCAAGTTTCTACACTAAACTTACAGTAAGTCTAGACAGGGGTCACCGTGGCTCAAGTTTCTACACTAAACTTACACTATGTTTAGACAGGGGTCGTCGTCGCTCAAGTTTCTACACTAAACTTACAGTAAGTCTAGACAGGGGTAATCGTCACTCAAGTTTCTACACTAAACTTACACTAAGTTTAGACAGGCCCCGTCTTCTTTCAAGTTTCTCCTCGAGGTGCATCCTTTGTTTTGAGATTTCATCATCATAAACATGTTCAAGACGTTTCTGTGATTCCTTGTGTTCATTGAGCAGCCATTGAACCTTCTCATCATTCAGATTACCATCCACTTCCAGGTCCTTTAACATGTTTTGGTGGAGCTCTTTTTGATTGATCCTCTCACGGGCAACAAATTCCTACAAAAAAGATATTGGACATGTAATTCTGTAAACATGATGCCAAAATTATAACATTGAAAATAAGATGAAAATCACTTCTGACTTTTTTTTAATTCTGATACAATTCAATAACGCATTAAGTAGACAAAGCGTTAATATCACTTCATTATTGATGATACATTTCACTGTCATCAAGCTTAAGTTTTTCTTAAAACATCAATTACAAAGTCTTTCTTGTTCAATAAATCTCTACTTCATTCCTGTATCAAAAGAGAAAGATAGAGAAACAAGTTCTTCTACTATGCATATTCCTGTACAAATAAAATCACATTCTGAGAGAATTGATATTGCTTTAATGAAGATTGGTCATATTAGTAAAAAAGAGGTGTTTATCACTTGGTCTGAAAGATGATGGTCAGAAATGCCATATGGTTAACAGGACATACAGTACATAGCTTACAAAACCACATTTCATATTATAGGGCATTAGTTAAGGAATCAGGATCCAGTCTACCTATATATCAAAATTAAACCCAAACATTCGCTAAACGTTCTGTAATGTAATGTTTTCCATGAAATAAATGATGAAATAAAATCAAACTTGCTAAAACGTCTTGTTGATGAATAAAAGCTTGTACCTTTCTGAGATTTTCCATCTCTTCATCCTGTTCCAGCTTCAGATGGAATGTTTGTTCCTCTTGTTCTGTTTGTTGTTCCTTATCCATCATGTCCAGCAACTGTTTCCTCTCCTGCAGTGGTCAAGAGGTCAGAGTTTGACACAATTTTCTTAATACTAATTACCATCACTTATTCACTGAATTATCACAACAATCTAATAAAACTTTTTTATTCATCAATAAGCCTAGTGACTCAAATTGGACATGTGGGACTATTACAGAACAGTAAGCTCAGAGGTGTAACACATGACCTCCAGCTAAAATTAGGGAGGAGACATAATGATAGAACAGTAAGATCAAAGGTGTAACACATGACCTCCAGCTAAAATTAGGGAGGAGACATAATGATAGAACAGTGAGTGATTTTCTTCTGAAACTGCAATAGAAGTGGATGAGCTTATCAAAAGGCATAGGCTAATTACTTGATACAGTAATTAATCCAACTGTTTATCTCACTGTACCTCAAAATTCATAAAATCACATAATAAACATTACATAAGGATATCTTGATTAATTTCCCAATGAATAGTGAAAATTTCAGTCCTAAGTAAGACCAGATAGGTTCCAAAGAAAAAAGATATATTATCAAAGACACAGGTCATTTCACTGACAATGGTCCCCCAAATCAAGTTGTCTGCATAAATCAGATCATTGATAATGGGTTAACTGATTGGAAAGAATAAGTAGAAGAAACAGTGTTGTAAGGTAGGTCATGTAAGATTTTCGGTTTCTCTATAACACCTGAGGAAGGCATGAAATAAAATTCCTGCTTCTACAAACATGCTGTTCTATTAGTCCCACCATACTGAGGTTTTCCTCTCAAACTGACCTCATCTCCTATATCAGTCATGTCACTAATTAGCTTCCTCTTTTCCACTTTCTGTTTCTGGTGAAGCCTTGACATCTTGGCCTGAAATTGAAAAACAGATTTTTGTTGAAACTTAACATATCAATGATAGGCATTTATAAAAGATCTGTACCTATATTCAAGTATCTGACCTTTGGATTTACATTTCTTAGAACAATCTCAGTCTCTTAGATCATTAGTTCTGATGACTTCACTTACATGGTATGTACTTAGTCACCTTGACCTTGGCTGTTATGAGTTGATAAAATCCACGACAATTAAGACTGCCATAAGACAAATGCCATCTTAGCGGTTCCAGATGTATACATTGACAAACACATACTGAATCTTTATTTTCTGTCTAGTTAAAACCATACACAGTTTTAATGCATGGTACTCAAATATGTACATATACGCCAATAGCATATTATATTAAAATCTTTATTAAAGCACATTAAAGATTCTGACAAATAGGCTATGCACCAGACTGCATTCTCCTCCTTTGTGATTTCACCTTGTTTTTTGCAGAAAGTTTCTTGAGAAGCTTTCTCTTTTCTCCTTGGTATTCATCATCCAGACTTTTACGGAGCACACCCTTTCTCATGCGATGTTTCTGGAGTACGTTATCCTCTGTTGCCTGAGAGATATCACCATTTTGTTTCATGACTTGAACATACATGGTAGTGACTACCTCTGATGATTCATTTCTCTGATCCTCCAGATTCTCATCTACAGCTACGGTGGCTGCGATGTCCAAACTAAACCAGACATAACATAACATTTAGACAATGTTATTTTTTTGACATTATTTCCAGTAGTTACCTAGAAATAAATTAATTATTACGAAGGTTAAAAACAGATTGTCTCAGTCTTATTTTACATATACATGTACAATTTACATTAACAACTATCAAAAAAACTAAACTGAGTTTTCCAATCCTGTTAGAAATATAAATATAACTAACAGATCAAAAGGGGTTAGCTTTCAAAACTTTAAAACCATAAGTATTAGTAATTATACCAAAATAAATCTAATACACCGGAATTTACTGCAACTCACAGCTATCACCAAGTCACAGCCAATTATTTTGATAAAACATCATTATATTTATCAGGCAGCAGCAAGTTAATTGTTATACAGCAGCAAGTTTATTGTTATACAGCAGCCTAAGTTTTTTTACTTGTCAATTTCTCGATGACGTTGAAGAGGATCTTTCATAGCCAAAATTCCAACTAGACTCTCATTCTCGTCCACCAAGCTGGAAAAGAAGAGAATTTTGAAACTGCAGTGCTCTAAAAGTTTATACATTTAATATTCTATTGGAGAAATGATCATGCTTTCCAAATACACAAAACTGAAGCATTACTGAGCAAACACCAATATTGTCAGTGTAACACTTTTTCATTAATGATCAATTATTCTTGCACACAAAATATAAAAAAATCCTTATTGAGATAAGGCTTAAATGAGGTAACATAGATATTAAGTACACAAAGATATGATATATAATGAAAAACTGATATACATTTTGCACAAATAATATCAAAATACAATGTAGATTACGTAAATCTACCTGTTGTCTGTTATGACGTATAATGATTAATTAACATCTATGTATACATATATATATATATATATCTACCTGTTGTCTATTATGAAATATAATGATTAATTAACATATATATATATATATATCTACCTGTTGTCTATTATGAAATATAATGATTAATTTACATCTATATATATATATATATATATATCTACCTGTTGTCTGTTATGACATATAATGATTAATTACATCTATATATATATATCTACCTGTAGTCTGTAATGGTGTGTCCTTTCTTTGTTATAGCCTTCCCATAATCCATCACAAGACGATTTCCTTTCTCATGCATTATGACATCATGCTTAAATGGACAATATTGAGTTAATTAGCACAAGTAAACTTACTCTCTATAGATTGAACATTATGTACCATAAAGTCAGTGACTGACAACAGTTCTATGTTCCTATACGTATCCCACAGTAATACATACTTGTTGATATGCCTATCTATCTACAAGGGGAGGACTTCATTATGGTCACATAAAACAGAGTTGTTCAATGCCAAGTGTCACTAAGACAACCTATATATTGCTTTTCAGGTTAAATTTTAAACCAATATTCTTTCATTGTTCTGTAACATGCCCACCCAGTTCCCTGACTAAGTCAGAAATGATGGCCCCATGGGGTTAATATGATGACTACAGTCCACCAGGTCACTTAAGAACTTGCTTTACATAATTTACTTGCAAAGAAAGCATAATCGTAGGATTTTGTACCTCAGAAAAGGTCTTCATACAATTAACTATTTATGTTAAAGTACATGTGGAAATAGAAATATATTTAGCCCACAGATATGTAAATAAGGGAGAAAAAGCTGTAGAAAAATATGTACGATACCGATGTGTAAGTAATGGAGATATTTTGTAGACCGATATCTACCTCAAGAACACATAAATGGGGGAGATAATTCATAAGATATTATTGTATCTTAAAAACTATATAAATGCATGAAAAAAGGGGAATAACATTTGCCTCAGTTATTTGTAAATAATTACAGATAACTTTAGAATATTTACCTCATGAACATGTAAACAGATCGACATAATTAGTAGAACAACATTTCTTCATTGAAATCAAAATGGGTGAGAAACTTGTCAAACTTTAATATTTATCTCGACAACATATAAAAAAAGGGGGAGATGACTTGTAGAATAATATTCACCTCCTTGACGTGCACAGTTCTGGATCTTTTACGATTAGAAATGAATCGGTAGAGAATTACTCCTACAATAACAATGATCACTCCCAAAATGAGTGCCATAAAGAAGGTAAGAGCTGTGAGGCCATGTTTATACAGGACCTGGAAACAACAGAGAAATTGTCTCATAAAATTGAATGGCTTGAGTCAAACATTTGTTCAATATTGAAACGTTAAGGATAATAGTAAATAAATACAGGACGAAAAACTTAAAGTGATCATAGTCCTGATTCAATATACTTTCAATATTGTATAAAAAGTAAGGAAAATTTTGGAACATGTTGCCAAATCTGTCTGACATAAGTCCATCAAAATAGTTCATTGGGTGTAATGTGAAGTCAGTACATGTGATAAGATCACTCTGTCAAGGAAGTTTATCAGAATGACATATCTGTCTTAACTGTAGCATAGTGTGCTATTAGTGATGTTTTAATGTTTAAAATCGAGAGAAAATGATAAGCTATTTCAATGTCTTTTCTCGAATTTCAAAAGGCAAATAAAATAAAATTCCTTGCATTTTAGTTACAAACAAAGACTTTACCATGATTTTGTGAATTATGTCCCCTTGTCCACAATTTTGTTGTATATGTATACAACACCACATCCATACTGGACCAATAAATGATATTATATTTAGACAAATAACATACTAAAACACTTACATAAATAAATGTAAATATTTATATACACTTACACTATCAGTAACAACATCCTCACGGCTCAAACAAACTTGCATGGTTATTGGACCCGCCATCTACAACAAAATGTCATACACTGCATTATCTGGGGTTAAAAACAAAATATCAGAATTTGAAATACAAGAGATCCCTGAGGGATCTTGTTGCCCAACAGTGAATGATCTTTAATGCTTTTATGTGAGATTAATTTTTTTTTTACTTTTCTATTCTATTTTTACTCTTAATCATTTCATATCAAGGGAGTCCAACATATGGAATCTAAGAAAGAGTGATAGACCACAGATTATGGAAATTTTGAATAGACCATTGTCTAATGACAATGAGTCAAAAATATTGTTCAACATAGTGATAATAATTCACATCAGTCTTTTAACTATCTAACTATCAACTGCCTCTTGACATTTGTGATCCATTACTGCTTGAAAATACTTGCAAACAAACTTTAAACCTAACACTTGCTTCAAAAATTTTAAAACAGAAATCTATTTTTTTTTTTTTTAGCCCTATTAAGATAAAGAATATGGCTCAGCATACATTATTCCTATCACTGACAATCAACACTTCTTGATAATGATGATCCCGTGATATTGCTAGCAAAAACTTCCTAAGAAACTTTAACATGTTGATATATGTAGGAAGCTGTGTGTACCAATGTCTACACTAGAGTGACTATCTTAAGCAAACCCCCAACCCCACCCTCAACCTATTCTTCTTCAAATAAGGAAGCAAAAAATTGAATTCAGAATTCATTAAAATGGACTTTTTTCAAATCTAATTCCACAAAATTTAATAAGAAAATATTTTTTGTAAATAATGAAACAAAATCAATAAAAGTGTTAACTGGTGAATCAAATAAAAATAATAAGGTTAAATATGTTTGTATGTAAAGGGATTCATAGATACACAATATATTGGTAAATAATACTGCATAGTAATTATAACGAAATATCATTGTTTTATCTTGTTGTATTGTCACCCATACTTCACAGACCACCTTGACTATTTACCTCTGTGGCATTCAGATAGTAGGAAATACTGGAGGAGAAAAGATTGGCTCCCACAGCAAGATCTCGTCCAACACTACCAGATGGCGTAGCAATAAACTGCAGTGTTTGTCCTTCTAAACCTGTTTCATAATAAAACAAAGTGGACTTTAGCTCAAAATAAATAAACACTTCTCTGTCCTACTCCCTGAGAATATTTTTACTTGCTTTGTGCTAGCAGGATCATGAGGTATTCTTTACACATTTCAGTCTTTTTAATTTGAAAAGTGATCTAGTGTGAAATTTGATCCTTTAACCTGGACCAATACCCACCAAAAACTAATCAGGTGCAGAACTTGATGGTGCACAGAAACAACACAATCTTGAGACAATAGTTTGAACAGAGCGACAAATCAAATATGGAGCTGAAAATTCTCATAAGAATAATGTAAATATCACACTGACACAAAAATCTTTCAGTATAAGATCTGAACATATTTGTACCTGCAATATCTCCAGGACTCCATGTAAATTTCTGCTTGCTATTGACAGTGATCACAGAACTGAAGGTGCTACCAGAACCATTAATGAGGAAGGTGGACACATCATAATCCACATCTAGTCCTCCAGAGAGGTCCACTTCGACTGCTACACTGTAAGCCACAGTGTTGTTTACAGTATTGTATACCCACAGGGATAACTGTACCTTGTCTGGGTTGGCAGAGGTGTCATGTTGCTGCAGGAAGAAAACAAAGTGTTTAATAGATTCCAAAATGTCATTTAATCAGAATAGAGTGTTGAGAAAACTGATATGTACTTGAAACTATCTCAAAGTAAAGTATTAACCTTACAATACAAGAGGATGATTATATTTCATGTAGATTTACGATAAAGGGTCACAAGAGCAATAATAAAACATGGTTCACCTTGCTCACCTACATATCATTACATTCAATAAAAAAATTTAGTCATACCTCGACAATGGTTTCCACATGAAGCTTAGCTTCTCCAGTGTATGGGGAGTTGGCTGTATCGTAGATATCGAGTACATCTATAGATGTAGCAGCTTTGGTAATATATTCTGGGTAAGTTACATAACTTGCTGTGTTTATGTTAGGAGCATATACTGCTGCACTAGGGGCATAGTAACTTTGCTGTAACAAAAGAAAAACGTCAGTAAGAAAGTTATTGAATCATTTAATTATGATCTTTTCTTATCTCTAACTACCAAATTTATACCAGTTATAATTCTTTGTTTCCTGTTACCCTATTAAACTGAATTTTAGGTATCTAGGAAACATTTTAATTTTTTTTCAGTGTATAATGAAGTACTAGTGCAGTAATGATTTACAAGGAAGCACTGTTAAAGTCATGATTTACAAGGAAGCACTGTTAAAGTCATGATTTACAAAGATGCACTGTTGAAGTCATGATTTACAAAGATGCACTGTTAAAGTCATGATTTACAAAGAAGCATTGTTTAAGTCATTATTTACAAGGAAGCACTGTTTAAGTCATGATTTACAAGGAAGCACTGTTAATGTCATGATTTACGAAAAAGTGCTGTTAAAGTCATGATTTACAAAGAAGAACTGTTTAAGTCATGATTTATAAGGAAGCACTGTTTGAGTCATGATTTACACGGTTACATATAATTGATTGTGTACCCTAATTTTTCAAGCATGTTATATGTTACATACATATTTTTGTTAGGCCTAAGTTAATTATACAGGAAAGTTATATCTGTAATGATACATTTTTGTCCCTGATATTAAAAAAAATCAGATTAACAATGTCTTACAAATGAAAGTACAAGGGACAAAAGCTTGACTCTAAAACTTGTAACCTTTCAAAACTTAATTTTAAAAGCTGATTATAATCCATGTGCACCTTTAAACAGAAGTTGAGTTTGATATGTTAATTAATCTTCTGTTTAACAATATGAATTTTAAACTAAATTACACATGCAAGTATAGTCAGCTTCTAAATATGGCAGTTTCAAATGCTTTTTAAACCTTGTGTTTAATACTTAATAATGTTGACAAACACATACTTACATTATATGCAGCATAATTGTTCCCATTAAAAGATGATGTGTTGAAATCCACATACAGCTCCTCAACCCCACTCAAGTGGAAATTTAAAGCTGTGCCTGCTGTACATTGGAGATACAGCTGGACAATGAGGAGTATACCTACGATGGCTCTCTTCATCTTCTTTATCACACACTCGTAATCGAAAAAACTTCCGCGAACCAATATCAATGCTTCATTTTCTGAAATTATTAATGATTTAAATTCCCGTCATGAAATCTGTAATGACAGTGTTCTATATTATGGTCCCCTCACTCCTGACTGCTGCACATTTTTTAAGGTTCCGTTTTGTATTCTTTATAAAGCAAAGACATATGTCTCCAACAAGCTCACAGATTTTAGTCAACGACATTCTTCCATCCTATGAAGATGCCGCGTTATAACTAGGGTATGTATGTAACCTGATTGGTATTCAAACCAAGACATTGTCAGCAAATACCAAAAAATTGTTTTATCGCCTGATACATCTGCAGGAGTAACTGTAGCAAATAGATATATACATATTCACCTTGTCACCTACACATCCATGTGTCAATCACATTATTTCCCAGAGCGTCCTTAACTACAAGTGACAATAATCACTATATTAATGTTAGATCGAAAGTATTTAAGACAGAAAATAAAGTAAAACTTAAATTTCTATCAATTAAACAAGGCAATATCATTTCTCATAATTTATGGCAAGTAATTAAACATTTACCTTGATTGACCACCGCTTCCTAAACGAGCAGGTGCTTGAAGCCACGGTAGGTTTCGAGATCACCCGACTTTCGGAACTCATTTAGATATTAGCATTCTGGAGAAACATAAGATCTGGTTTGTAAATGGGGATGTAGAAACCGCTCCTTCACAACACTACAACAATTTTAGGCATTTACGACAACAACAAAAATGGTGGAAAGGAAAACGTGTTCGATGGAAGAGTGATTGCATTACCTTAAGTACAACGCTACAGCTCAGCGGACACTACACAAATAATACGTAAGCATTTGACTACGATATTAATGTTACGATCTTTTCAAACTACACCGCTAAAATAAAATAAGCTATTAGCCGATTGTGACTATCGCAATTTTGTGTTCTTCTGTGTTTTAGTCGGTTTAATTCTAATTATTGGCTTTTGACACACATGTGTTTATAGATGTCATTATCATCAAAGAAGGAATAGAGCAAAAAATGAACTATGCACACAAAAAACCGCAATGCGGTGCGATGTTCATTTCCAAGGGAAGTAATTCTTTGGGCTATGCAATCCAACGTTAATAAATTTATTTTGATTCATACAGCAATTATTATATTGAAAATCTTATACACACTTTAGATAATAATATATATATAAAATATCAGTAATGATCAATAGTTATACAACCACATATGTAACCGTGAACATGGTTATTTATCAAACATCAAGGGTGACAACTCCATGTTTGGTGGTTACATACAAATGTCAAATTTATGTTTCCTCCAGTGTATTATCATGGCAGTATGATTTATACACTTCTTGGCTTGTGTAATCACCTACACGTTGACCGATAATCAATGTCAGAAATCCATGAGAATCTGAAAAAACACTTTCAGTTTAAATGGAACAACTGAGAAACCATGTCAGTTCTTAAACAGATTCCATGTGCTTAGAATTATCCAATAGCCTATGTGACAATTCATGGATATGGTCATTTCATCTTCATAGTGCATAATATAAGTTAACTTTTGTGGCTGTGTAGTTGAGTGTTGTATCCATTTTCCAAAGTTAACACTGAGCTTGGTCAGCATCTAAAGATGCATGTTAAAGTAATGTCTTGATAAGAACCATAGAACCAACGAATACATTATTGAGGTTTTAAAGACGACGGAAGCATTAAAGTAATTTTTAAAGTTTTGATATGATATTGCTCGAAACTTGTGTCACTGTCATCATACAGGAAAACTGCTAGAAATTCAGGCATTATAATGAATTTGATAATCTTAAAAAATATTGTATCGAAGAAAGATTCCTAAAATCCGCTGGATGTTTTGACCACAGAATAAAATTTCAAAATTATTTTTTGGATCAATTGTGTTGATAATATTGTAACTGGTATTTTCAGATGACAGTAATGAAATATACGTTCTGAGATTGACACCAAAAACAAGATATGGCATACATTTCCACCTATCCAATCTCTGCATCAGACGTCTGTGTTCCTGTGAAATTGGAATATGAATCAAGTGAGCTTACTGTAAATGAGCCATGGATTTTTGGAGCTTTTTTCTTGGGCCTTGTTGTTGGAATTGGTATAACAGCGTTACTGGTGCCATGTTGTCTGCGGAGTATGGCAAAGAAACAGGTAAAAGCCAGATGACATTTTTTTAGACTTGGTATCCTAAAACATTTAAAATTCAAGGTAAAAAACAAGCTTGTCGTCTAAACAACCTTATGTCTGGACTTTGTGACAAGAAGAATACAGTATTTACGTTACCTATCACCCTTAGAGTCCACCTTTATTCTAAATGTTTGTGTAACTCAAAGAAAGAAAACTCTCCATGGCTACAGGTAGACCTTTTTTTATATTTTTTCTTAAAATTTGACTACTACCAGGTATTTCAACTTCATTTAAATCAAATGTTAACATAGAAAACTATGAACTCCCATTGAAAAGCTAAGTCCAAGTAGATTTTAAAGTATGAATCACTGTGAAAATTGTATCCAACTTACATGTAACTACATGTACTGTACTACAATATGAATACCATGGTAAGTCATTGTGTGATAAAAGATATACCCAGTTCTACAAGCCTTAGCATCGTATTGTAATAAGCCCACCTTCCTACTTAGAGTTTGTGGTTATTGTTTGTCTCTTAGGCTTATTGCTAGAAAAACATACTGTAAAATCATTCATTTTTGGTGGGTTCGTTAATTTCATGGGTTCTCTAAATCTACAAATTCAGTTGTCCACAAACTGTTCAAATTAGTATAATTTATTAAGCATTTTTTATCTACTGAAAATCATGAAAATTGAACCCCACGAAAATTTATGGTTCTACAGTATGTAAATCGTCCTATAAAGATGAGTTTGACATAAAACAATGCCTTTGTATCGATGAGATTTAGTGTTTACTGGTATATGTACATATATTGTAATAGTACATTTATTAGATTACTGGTGATTTTGAGTTGTGGTAAAAAACTGACTTACTGTCAAAAAAAACTAGCTTTAATTCCAGTAAATATTTAACATTCAAACTGTCAAAAATGAACAATTCTAAATCACAATCATTTGCATTACATTACATTTTGTATTGTAAGAGTAAGCACATAAATGGTTCAGGAAGAAAAATTCTACTATAACATGTAAAAACACAATGACCATGTGAATAGGTAGAACATTAAGACCTACAATTATATTCATGTCCTAGCCACACACTAACACTAATACTGCCAGACAGTTGGGTTCGTGTCACAAAAGTCACCCATCAATCTACTGCGTTCCATCTGTCTATGCGGATGAGACTGTACATCAACTTTCTATCCAATCAGGATGTAACTTTTCTCTTTCTTTTTGACAATATTTGCATCAATTACTGTTTCATGTCACCTTTGATTTCAACAATGACTTTTGAATTATGTACAAATTTAAGTCATTCAAACTTGTAAAGATATATAATGGTGTAGTATCTCATTTGACTTAGATTATAGATTAAAATGAACCTTAAATGATATAATATTGCAAGTTAAATACCAACAGTTTCTATTTCATTCTGGGAATTTCAACTTGAAGAAAAATTCAAAATATTTAAGATCTTTTAATAGATAAATACATGTGAAATAGTCCATTGGACAACCAAGTTGGAATATATAGTGTTTGGTATTTCACCCACTTCGACATTTCATTGTAAATCCTTTGAATACCTATTGAATCTTTCACAAGCCATCACATCTATGTTTTGTGTAGTGATGTTTTGTGTATTGTAAAAAATCATGCAGTTAAAGTGAAGGAAAATGGTGGTTTGCTTTTTCTTATTTTCCTTTGGCTTCTGTCATCTAATAACTGGTTAAAAGTATATCAATTTAGCTTATTTAGTGAAACATAGGTCATAAAATATTTCTTACTTTCTATCATATCCATCAAACATGTTAAAGCTTGTTCAAGGCTAACAACATGTGAAGGACGTCCTGATGGTTTGATGTACTCAAGTTAAAGTTAACAACATGTGAAGGATGTCCTGATGGTTTGATGTAACCTAGTTAAGGTTAACAACATGTGAAGGATGTTCTGATGGTTTGATGTACCCTAGTTAAGTTTAACAACATGTGAAGGATGTCCTTATTGTTTGATGTAACCTAGTTAAGGATAACAACATGTGAAGGATGTTCTGATGGTTTGATGTACCATAGTTAAGGTTAACAACATGTGATGGATGTTCTGATGGTTTGATGTACCCTAGTTACGTTTAACAACATGTGAAGGATGTCCTGATGGTTTGATCTACCATAGTTAAGATTAAAAACATGTGGAGGACATCCTGATGGTTTGATGTAACCTAGTTAAGGTTAAAAACATGTGAAGGATGTTCTGATGGTTTGATGTACCATAGTTAAGGTTAACAACATGTGATGGATGTTCTGATGGTTTGATGTACCCTAGTTACGTTTAACAACATGTGAAGGATGTCCTGATGGTTTGATCTACCATAGTTAAGATTAAAAACATGTGGAGGACATCCTGATGGTTTGATGTAACCTAGGTAAGGTTAAAAACATGTGAAGGATGTCTGGATTGGTTGATATGGTAACAGGTGTCCTAGTAATGTTTACCATTAGGAATAATTATATTTGGTCATGCAGGATGATTATCATCAGGATTTCTATACAAGAGTAAAATGTCATCAGATACACAGCATGAAAATGTTTTACCAATGAAGGGAGTATTGATCCCTCAACATGTCTGGCGGACATTGGTGACTTACATCTGATATTTATGTTCACCAACCATTTACTATTCCCATGATTTACCTTGATTCTTAATTTCTGAAAACAATTCCAATTGTAATTTATACCCATTAAGCATAATCAGTATACCGATTCTGGTGGTGGCCAGTAATAGCTCACTGATACATATTTTCGGATGTATTTGTCATTATGTTATAGGTTGTCTATTCAGTATTAACCTGGTTACCTGGAATTTCCTCCTTCATTTCATATAAATAGTTATATTTGATCATTCACCTGTAACACTTCACAATCTAATGATCTATTTTATTCAATGAAATGATCTATTTATATGTTTTCACTGATTGATTTTTCAGATTCATTTCTTGTCCTGTGTAAGTACTCGTTCACATCGAAGTACCCTTCTGTATTCTACAGTAATCTGTAAACATAGCTGTATGTTTGTGGGGGCTGTTGTCACCCCAGAAATACTGTCAACAGTCTGTAAATATATACACTATCAATGATCTGTAAAGTTGTAGAGTGGTTATTGGTGGGGTGAGATCAAGCTCAGGCCTCCATGGTGGTGGGGTTGGTGGTGAGGGTGAGGGGTTGGGGGGGGGGGAGTTAGGTGGAGGACTAGTTAACAGTAACACTGACAAGTGAGAGTACACTGTGGGTAGTTACCAATAAATACACTGCAGTTTTAGTTATGGTGGTGGGGTTGGTGGTGAGGGTGAGGGGTGGGGTTTGGCGGTGAGGTGGAGGACTGTGGGTAGTTACCAATAAATACACTGCAGTTTTAGTTATGGTGGTGGGGTTGGTGGTGAGGGTGGTGAGGGGTGGGGGTGAGAGTACACTGGGGTAGTTACCAATAAATACACTGCAGTTTTAGTTATGGTGGTGGGGTTGGCGGTGAGGTGGAGACAAGTGAGAGTACACTGTGGGTAGGGTTTTAGTTAGTTGGGGTTGGTGGTGAAGGGGTTGGGGGGTTGGCAGTAACACTGACAAGTGAGAGTACACTGTGGGTAGTTACCAATAAATACACTGCAGTTTTAGTTATGGTGGTGGGGTTGGTGGTGAGGGTGAGGGGTTGGGGGGTTGGCGGTTGGGGGGGTTGGCGGTGAGGTGGAGGACTTGGGGGGAGTTAATAGTAACACTGACAAGTGAGAGTACACTGTGGGTAGTTACCAATAAATACACTGCAGTTTTAGTTATGGTGGTGGGGTTGGTGGTGAGGGTGAGGGTGAGGGGTTGGGGGTTGGGGGGGTTGGCGGTGAGGTGGAGGACTTGAGGGGGAGTTAATAGTAACACTGACAAGTGAGAGTACACTGTGGGTAATTACCAATAAATACACTGCAGTTTTGGTTATGGTTATATGAAGGGAAAACAGTAAAATATAACAGTAAAACGTTCCTTGTATTTGAGGTCAATTATGAGACCATAAAAATACACGTAGTCAGATTTAAAACTGGGGTCAACATTGGAACTAGTTCAATTAAGGATCACCAAATTGAGTGTTTGGGGTTCAAAATGGAGGTTTATATAGATTTAGGGTCTCTGGGATAAAAAGGATTAGTACCACACCATTAAATCACAGTTTTTTTGTTTTTTTTTGTGGTGAGGAGTTGGGGAGGACAGTTTGTCTGTAGATCATGAGTGTTATGTCATGCAATATTGGGGAAGTAATGAATCCAGTGTAATGGTAAGACTTTATGGGCTTGAATGTTTACAAATTTACAACAATTTTCAACATTATTTCATTAAACATGTTGGATATACTTGTATATGCTTGGAAACACTTCATCTTTTTGTTCACTTAAGTTTTTACATGCTTTTCTCCTGTGAAATTCTGCTTCAGTTTCTAGTTCTATTGACAATATGTATTTTGATGACTTAAACAGAAAAAAATCATGTGAAATGGCATTAATTTGAAGTGATAAGGAAATTTCCTGAAAGTTAACGTTTAGAGCTAATGATGTAACTGTTACCATGTACAGCACATATAAGGTAAAAATATATAACATTTATTTATAATTTACTCTCGTGTGGCTGCTTGGTGATCCACACTGACTGAAGGTACCAGGTACATGTAGAGTGGTGTCTTCTCCATGGAGATTCATCATTATCTATCAATGCCTATCAATTACTGGCTGGTTACTATGACAATATTGTTTATGTGAACACTTATTGATTATGAGACAGCTACACTACTTGACTTGCACCTGTTATCTGTCTGCCATCTTATGTATCTTTACACAAACCACTACACATCGCCTGAAACTTAACGTCTTGCATGCCTGCATTCAGTAGCATGATGTATAAATTATTTAGAAACACACAATGAACTTCATAGTTAGCACTCACATTCTTATGCAAATTACTAATTTCATGTATAAGGACATAAGGATGATTTTCATAACACAAAATTATGAATTAAAAGAAGTTGACAAGGTTGATATCTTATCTTGATATTATGACACAAAATCAATGATCCCACTATTCAATCAGACATGACAAGGGAATTATTTTGCTAATGACACAGTTATAGATGAAGATTTTGTCAAATAAAAGGATGTAATGACAAGCATTACTTCAATAAATATTATTGCATCTGTTTTGGAAAAGAATACTAAAGACAAAATCTTTTGTACCAGTAATGACCCAGGATTTATATATCTGTCTGGTCATTTATGTATTACTTCTGTAAATAATGCTTACACAGCAGGTGCCTGGTTTCTGTAATTGAATTTACTGGGATTAAATTGGGTGTCCTAAGAATGGTATACATTCATAACAATAAAACAATTTAGTTTTAAGGAAATCTACTAAACAAACATCCCCTGAAACACTGACTATAAAGGAAACAGAACAATAAAATCTAGGCATCAGTAAAACATGACCTGGTTCAAAAGACTTCAATAGAGTTTCATTACAGACTGACCACCCTGTATCTCCAGGTATTGACCATTGGTTATGTAGGCGAGAACTCTTACTTAATGGTCAAGGGTTATGGAGATTATCTCTAATAGGATTAACTAAAGTACAATGTAACAGCTATGACTTTCTTTAATTTTCGTTCAGTGACATTTAAAGACAACTAGAAGTCACTTTTATGACTGACCTAAATTTGTCAATTCTACTTCAGACAAAAATATATGGCAGTTTAATCATATCTAATTTACTTTTGGAAAAGAATTTTGATGTTGAAAGTTTTGTATTATATCAGTATATGACACGGTCAATGTAACAAATAGGCTGTCTGTATGATGTAGTGTTAAACACTGCTATACTGCTACAGTTATGTAAATAGAAATTTTTAAAATGTGTCGAATGTGTTTTGTATTACTTCAGATCTTGTAGAATTATCTCCATCTGCATGAACTTTTGTACAGTGAAACCTGTGTTAACGGGTTTAATTACCTGTGTCAGTTAAGTGGTCTCTTATTGAAGGTGGTCTCTAGTAAAGGTCTAGTCAACGTCTTAAGAGCTTAACAGGTGAATTTAAAGATGGTCTTTTACACAGGCAGCAGCCTGGAACATGTGTTGTTATAATGTTAATGACTACTTATATTACATATTTATCATACCTTTATAATTAACCAGACTGTTAGTGATTTTAAAATGTTTAAGATTTTAAGACCATAAGATTTCAACAAACCATTTAAATTTGATTTCCGTCATATTGATACAATTATAGGTATGGTAATTTCGAGAGATCCTTAGCTCTCAGAGTTTATTTTTGCCAAAATTTAAATACTTTAGACCTAATTGACAGTAAAGTCTCTAAATTGTTCACAATTTCCATAATTCAATAAGTAGTCAATGGATAGCAGCTTAATCATTGTTTAATGGTAAATTCAAAAAGATTTTCATAAATTAGTTATTTCAAAAAGTTTTAAAGTATACTAATCCTTATTTGTCCTTTTGATTACCCCAGGTATATCCAGTTTCAGTTGTGATAAGGAGTTGTGTAATGCTTGGTTTGTATGAAAACACTTCCAGTTACACCTATATAGTGTAGCACTGCCCAAGGTCCTATTGTGTTTATAAGACTTGGTGCAGTATGATTATATACAATAACTGTTGACTCTGTCTGACAAATAGCTCGTCAGCTGTTAGTTTATACTTAAACTGATGGTGGTAGACAAACAGAATTACTATAACATCTGACAATAAAGTCAAGTGTGTGTTTGTTATACCTGTAAAGCTCAAGGACTTGACTTAGAAAGCAAATATACATGGAGAATAATGATAATCAATATTTATACCTTTATTACATTGATTTCACAGGACTGTCCTGATCTAGGATAAACTACATAACTCTATCACAATCTCCCAGTAACATTTGATGACTCATATTATCTACCTTACATACCAAAAATAATCTTCTCTGTACACATTTCAATAACCATTCATTATAGCTTGCTTTTATATTTGAAACTACATGCATGCACAGACACATTTCAAAGCAAAAATACAAAGTGTTCTAGGGAACTGTGTGAGATATACAACCTTGTAACATAATTTATAAAGCATGACTTTACAATGCAATGAACCGTTATAATGTTCGACTTTAGAGTGAAGTTTAACTATGGTGGTCAGTTCTGAATAGCAGCTATGGCCAATGACCTCTCTTATTACATTGGTCATTGAATGTAAACTGTATTACACATGTTAACATACCTTTCTGTACAGAGTAGTGTGCAATGCTTTTATTTCTTGTGTGAGTGGAAGGATGTGTGTTTGTATCATCTTGTATGTGTATTGTAACAAAAATATTCTTAAAAATATTTTTTTTGCTCTTTCACATGTAAAAGATATATCAACTGCTCATCATATTGACAAGCTACTTTTCTTTGTTAAATCTGCCTTTGGTGAGTAGGTGGAGAGATATATGTAGACAAGGTAAAATATAGTTATGTTGATATTGAATTTTGTTACTGAAGACCTTTAAGACATCACACACCTTATATATTTAACTCTTTACAATAAACATATGTATACAGGTACATAGTACATCACAAATCAGAATTTCCTGCATGCCCATTACCAACCCCAATCAACTGTCACGGATCATTTAGATAAACTGTTCACAACAGAATTATTATGTCAGGTCACAGGTAGAATTTATATCTGAGTAACAGCTGTACATGTGTAACAATACATCATTTGTTCTTCAAACAGTTACCTAATGTATTATGATTTTTAACATTTACTCAAAAAAAATTGAAAAGGTAAACTGCAGAGCATTGCTTTTTTAAGTTACAGATTGCAGGCTATATTCATTATTAGACATTTTTGTGAAATAACTCTGTACATTTCATTCCTTGATTTTACCTGCAGTTATGGAGAAGGAAGGTAATATTGACAATCAATTTTTAGCCATCATACATCTTTGTTTACAAACTGTTCAAAAATTCTGTTTTATACTTAAGCAAGTTTGTCATGAAAGTAACTTTCCACATTATATCAGATAGTTAATAGATATCATTTTCAATTTCATGCTGGCTTATCCTTTTCAGTCAAAGTATGAAAAAAATGAAGTTTGTTATATATGTATGTTATTGGTGGATCATTTCAATGACATGCTTCCTTTATAAATCAGTATCTCTGTGATCTGTTTCTGTGCTTTAACTTTGTGCATTCCTTCAAAAGTGTTTCATCTGATAAATTTTTAAAACTTGTTAAGCAGGATTAGTCATTTTATTAGAACTTCTAAATCAAAATTACTTCCTGGTTCATGAGAAAGTCATTTTTTCTTGTGAATACTTGTTTTTTTTTTTTTTCATTTCTTTTTTATATTGTCATTTACTTCTCTTTCTGGACTTGTCACTAATGTAGAGATTACTAATTAGTACTGATCATTATAACAATGACTGAACTGTTTAAAACCTCAATAGATAACATATAGCAAACCATTTTTTCTGTTTTTATCATGTTTCAAACTAACTCTTTGATGACTGTGTTCTTCTGATCCATGGAAATAAAGTACCATTTAGCAAGTGTGTCACAATGAAATGTTTTACTCTTTAAATAAATCATTTGCTTTACCTAGAAGGATTTTTGTGAATGTAAAATTCAATATTTGGATATGTTGAACTTTCATTGTCACAGAATTTTTTTTTTTTCAACTTATGTAACTATATGATTTATTTAACTTTTTATGCGAAGTATGAACTTTTCGGTATGTAGAATTAAAATTTTAATTTCCAGTATTGTTTGTAACAAAAAATGGTAGATCATTTGACTTGGAGAAACAAACTGACTTGATTGTGATATACTAAACACACTGACAATTTCAATGAGATAAAAGATGAGTCAAGTATCAATCGAAAAATTTTTTGTGAATATATATTATCAGTATTCCATGGTGACTGAATATATCTCATTTATTGTATTGTTAGATATGTACATTTCCAAATTTGAAATGAATTTTTCCTTTAAAATGATGATTAAATAACTTCTGTGGGTTGTCTTTATGAAGGCGGGTTATTTCTTCTTAATTAAATTAGAGATATTTGATGTCGCATAGTTTCTAAATAATATGTCTCTTTAATATGATGAATTAAATAAGAATGAAATAATTATATAATTAAATAAGAATAAAATACTTAGTTAAGAACCTTGTAGACTTAATTGAAATGTAAGCTAGGATTTGATTTAAAGATTAGCTAGATATAAGACTTTATAATCATTATTCAAATGTGCTAGCATTCTATACTGACACATATAGCACCATCTTCATTATTATCATTTCACATTTCACTAAATAGCTAGCCATTGTAATGTTTCTTTACACTATAAACACAAGCAGTGCATACCAACATTTCACAGTGGCATGATGGAATTTTGCTTTCGATAGAAATCCTTTTGACACCTGATCACAAGTATACATCATTTATTTCCTGTTTCAATCATTTCTTTGCAGTGCATCAGGTTGTGTATGTATACACATTTACTGTAGGATAAGATAAAATCAAATTGATGGCAACAATCAACCAGCATCGATTTCATCAATGTTTGCACCCATACAAAGGGAGATAACTTCATATATATGTATAGTCTTCTGTAGTAAAACTTCCTCACTTTTCTTCTGCCATCTTTTCAGTTTTTGTCATTCACGCAAAAAATTGATTAAAACAATAACAATCTTTGTGTGATTATGTAGTCAGACATTATTTAGTTCTACCTCTTCCATGGTCATTGTTGATTATTTTATCCAGAGAATCTCATGTTACATTATTTAGCTAGTTCTTAATTGAACTTGGAGAAATTGATATCATTAATACTGTAGTACAGATATAGTAAAGTCTGTGCTTAGGTATTGTATGTTTGCTATGTGATTTTGAAGAGATGTTTGAGAAAGATTTTATTACATTTGAAAATTTCAGAATTTATTTTGTTATAGATTATAGATGTGACAATTTGATTATATTTATATCAGCAGGTATCATTTAGGTAATTAGTGGTAGTTTTAAGTAAGTTCAATTGATACAGTTAATATCAGATATACAAATATCTGACACAAGCATTAGGATCTCTTATTATGTCTCTCTAGGTTAGATTTCAGCATCATTGATTCAAAATTGAAAGGAAAAATATAAAACAATGGTATTGTATATTTACTCTGTCTAAAATATTCTCTTCTAACATTAAGATGTGGTACATTGTAAGACTCCCTTTTTGCTAGGCACAAGATGAAGAGGAGCTATTGGAGGAGAAAGCAGTACATGTGACTAAGGGCAACCAAGATGTGGTGAGTTAGCTATCACACAGATTTATTTGTACTTTTTTTTTCAAATTTTGATTTTTAAGATTTCATTATTGTGATCATAAATCTCTATTTCAACAAGACTTATTTTTCCTTGTGTGGCTCTTGTGATGATAATCACTGCAAAAATAACACAGTAAGTAACACTGAGTTGAGGTAGGATAATCTAGGTTCATGTAGAGTGTTTTAAGTGAGCTAAGCCTGCCCAATACACTAAATATATCCAGGTTCAACTTAATGTATATCTATAGATTTGGTATGAAAATGAGAAGTATCAGAATTTACAGTCATGTTGCAGTGTCTCAGGGATGTTTGGTTTATGATGTGTTCAACAATTTTAACTGTTATATCATGGATATCTTTCATATTGTAAAATCATACATTTTCCTGAGGTTAAAATTTTTGTGGTTTTCCCAAAAAAACTGCTTTCGTTGGCATTTGATATCATGGATAAATCTTGTGCATAAATCCACTAGTAACAATAATGCATGTCAACTTCTGTTTGTTTTTTTATTTCGTGGACATATAAATTTGTGGATTTAGAGTACCTGCAAATTTAACAAAAATGAATCCCCTCAAAAATGAATGATTTTACCCCCAACCCATGATAACTGGTAAATGTAAGGTCTCCGCATCTGTGTGAAGTTTAGTTATTGGGACAATGGATAAATCCAGATTTCTACATCATGATGAATAAACTTCATGAATTCAATATCATTATTAAATATTTTTTCTGATAATTTAAATATGTAAGTTTGAGATTTGAACTTAACATTTCAGAGAGTCTTGAATTCATTGTTTTGTCTGGTTTAGATATATGCTTACAATGTAAGAGACCAACAAACCAAAAAAACAAAATTTGGTAAAAAGAAAGGAAAGAAGGGAAAGAGGGGAGATGAAGATGATGAAGATGATGAGATGGGTGCTGATAATGACATAGAGAAGCCACCATTAGATCCTTCCTTTTGTCATGGTATTGGGGACATCCTTGTACAGAATACAATGTAAGTTTGTCATGGTATTGGGGACATCCTTGTACAGAATACAATGTAAGTTTGTCATGGTATCGGGGACATCCTTGTACAGAATACAATGTAAGTTTGTCATGGTATCGGGGACATCCTCGTACAGAATACAATGTAAGTTTGTCATGGTATCGGGGACATCCTTGTACAGAATACAAGGTAAGTTTGTCATGGTATCGGGGACATCCTTGTACAGAATACAAGGTAAGTTTGTCATGGTATTGGGGACATCCTCGCACAGAATACAATGTAAGTTTGTCATGGTATCGGGGACATCCTCGTACAGAATACAATGTAAGTTTTCATGGTAATGGGGACATCCTCGTACAGAATACAAGGTAAGTTTGTCATGGTATCGGGGACATCCTTGTACAGAATACAATGTAAGTTTGTCATGGTATCGGGGACATCCTTGTACAGAATACAATGTAAGTTTGTCATGGTATCGGGGACATCCTTGTACAGAATACAATATTAGTTTGATGGTATCGGGGACATCCTTGTACAGAATACAAGGTAAGTTTGTCATGGTATTGGGGACATCCTCGTACAGAATACAATGTAAGTTTGTCATGGTATCGGGGACATCCTCGTACAGAATACAATGTAAGTTTTCATGGTATCGGGGACATCCTCGTACAGAATACAATGTAAGTTTTCATGGTAATGGGGACATTTGTCATGGTATCGGGGACATCCTTGTACAGAATACAAGGTAAGTTTGTCATGGTATCGGGGACATCCTTGTACAGAATACAATATTAGTTTGTCATGGTATCGGGGACATCCTTGTACAGAATACAATATTAGTTTGTCATGGTATCGGGGACATCCTTGTACAGAATACAATATTAGTTTGTCATGGTATCGGGGACATCCTTGTACAGAATACAATGTAAGTTTGTCATGGTATCGGGGACATCCTTGTACAGAATACAAGGTAAGTTTGTCATGGTATCGGGGACATCCTTGTACAGAATACAAGGTAAACTTATAACAGATTGTACAATGTACTGCAAGATTTGCATTGGGGTTCTATTGTTTACTTGTTAAAAAGAAAAAATTCAAAATGATGTATACTTAACTGCACATTTTTTCTATGTTCTTAAAATTATTGTGACCTTTGTTCATCAATGTTTTCGTATGAGTTTAAAATCTTCATCAGATTTCATCATTCTCACAGTATTACTATGTATGAATTTATTCTATAGAGAAGGAGCAGAGGCAGAAATGAGTAAACAGGATGTGGACAAAGTGGACCGAGTAACACGAGATCTTCGTCGGGAGAAAGATGATGTAAGTCAGTAAAGTTCAAATAAAGTATGGTAATTGTCGTTTTCATGGAGTTCAAACTTGTTTTTCAAATAAAGTGTCATATCCAACCATATAATATCAAATTAATAAGATTAAATAATTTGGCTTGATTTGACATCAATTTGAAATCCTAGACTTTTTTCTTGATAACTTATTTGAATCGAAACTTATACATGTTTGCATTTCACTGTGTTGATGTGTTGTGGAGCAACTTATCAATGTCTCTGGTCAAGGTCAAATCCAATGTCTGGCCAAAAGACATCTATTTAGAAGGGTTTAACAGTCAAAGTCATTTTGAGGAAAGATTTCCTTGTACTTTAAGGTGTAACTTTGGCTTATTCATTGAAAAATGTATGCAATGCCCATTGCATGCCATTCAAAGCTCTTTGGGTAAGGTTTCTAGCACAAGGACACAATCACTGCATCACTTAATTGTTACAAATATTGGAAATGAAACTTTACATAGATATATAGAGTATCACCCACTGCAGGTATTTAATAACTATTCCAGACAAAAACTGTAAATTTCAATAACAAAAATAGGGGTATTGGAATGTTATTGAGTCCATTTGATTTTGAATGACATTCATATATCAGGTTACAGAAGACGTAGGGATGTACACATACATTGTATTTTGTACAAAAATCTTGGAGTAATTAATGAAACATTTGTTGTGTTTCAAATGGCATGGAGATTGATGTGAAAAAATGTTACTTTGACAGTATACAATACATTATTGACTAAGCACAAACTTATCACATTACCCAGCAAACATAACAGAATTTAAAAAGTTAAACCATTTAGGAAGACAAACAGACAGACTGTCTTTGTAGCCTTATGTCAATTAATGAATTGTATTACACTGATGGGAAAATGATTTTCTTAATAAATGAAATTTACATATAATTTAAGTTTCTTTGTTGACTTAAAGCCTTGTAATTATATAGCACAGATAAAAGTGACCTCCAGTTGGAAAACTCTGTCTATAACCTGTAACAGTCTGTTATTGACATTGGTGTAACATGACTCCAAACACGCCAGTATTGTTCCTGTAATTAATTTTACTGGTTTTCAAACATGTTTAGACAAATACTCATTCCTTTGGTCGTCTTTACAGATGTTCCTAAAACAGTTGAAGATGCAGTTACGAAGAATGAAGGTTGGAGATGTTGGACTACAAGAAATTGTGAATAATGTTATGGAGGACCTTCTCAGCAAAGCAAAGATGTACCAGGACGAAAAACAAGAAGTAGAAGATGTAAGATAATTAATTGTTTGTCACTGACTAATTAAATATTTGTCAATAACATACAAAAAACAAATATCACTCTGGTAAATACTTACATTTGTGATTTTGTCTCACGATACAATTTTTTATCTATTGAATATGTTTTATGAATGCTATTTACAGCTTTTCACCAGACTAGAAATCTCATTTAAAGGTGTTTAATGATAACATTGTAGGATAAGGGAAATGTCACCTCACTCTCAACTATGTATGTGTTAGCATCATTCTGACATATAATTCACAAGATATTTTAATGAAATGATTAGTGACAAAAACAAAGAAATAAACACACTTGGTATTGATTGTTCTCACATCATGGGTGTTCGGGTGGCGCAGTGGTAATGTGCTCACCTTCCACCATACCATCCAGGGTTCAATTCCTGGTATGGACATGGAAAGGTATGGAGTAGTCTGCCTGACTATATGGGTTTTCCCTGGGTACTCCAGTTTCCACCCACAGTAGGATCCCTCCGTATGCATCCATCCAATCCAATAAGAGTGATTAATATAAGCTGATAGCTTTTTTACAATTGTTGTAAATAAATGAAGTTTATATTGATATAACATCAAACATTTATAAATTGTCTTTTTTTCAGTTTTGGAAATTTAAAGTTTTTCAGATCAAAATCTAATTAAGATTCTTATTGTCACTAAAATGTATTTGCAGATATTTAGAAACAAATTTGATTTTTCCAGCTAAATGTACAATATTTTTAAATGTCTACTGCTGGTATATGGCCTACAAGAGTACCTATAGGTGTTTAATGTTTATATGTTGAATGAACAGTTGTTGATGTTATATATAACAATCATATTACAATACTTCAGATAACAAGAACACAAAAACCTGTGAGACAATACATATTACTTGTACTTGTAGGGAATTTTAGCCATTAAATATGTTAGGATTTCCATATTTTTGTCTGTCACTGAGACTAAGGGGTGGTCATAGTTTCGTCAGTTAGAGTGTCACCTGCATAGTCTCAGGTGAACATCGGAGGTGTGTGTTTTCATCACTCCCTATTACATCATGATTCTTAGAAAGTTGAGAAATGCACCATTCAGTGTTGTGGTGGTTGTGACCTTGGGAAGGATACTTTGCCCTAATAGCTCTGAATGGCATGCAACAGGCTTCATTGTTCATGAAGTAGACAGCCAGATACTACAAGGAGACTCCATCTCAAATGTCCCTGACTAATGCAATAAACTGAACAAAACACAAAAAATCACTGAAACGAGAAATTCCTCATCACCTAAATAAACATAAAGTACAATTTCTGTAGAATCTGAAAAATCTTTTTTTGTACTAGAATGAAATTGCGAAATTATTAATTTGGTCATGATTTTTTTAGTTATGTCAGTTTTTGGTCAGATGGCAGAGTTAACACTAACATTAAAGATGTTCAGAATATTTTAGATGTTTTGAGTGTGATATTCACATCATTGGCTAAACTCCTCCTGTGTTGTGTATGGTATACAGGAGACACGACGACAGATGGCTAAAGACAAGAACCCTGGTGCTGTACAAACTGAGGTGGACAAGCTCGATTCCCAGCTTGAACAGAAGCTTGTCAAGTTGCATGAGGATGAGCGTGACTTCATCAGACAGGAGCTGTCTAAACGAACTGACCTGAAGGATGAGGAGGTAGGACTTTTTCCCACTATAACTTTTTTCTGATGATGATTTCTTATTTTTCCCCTGAATAATAGATATTCTCTATTATTTTCATAACAACCTTTTTTGAAAATTAATTTTTGTCTTTCATTACAAAGTAAGGGTATGATATTTGGATATGAAGCAAAAAATCACTTGAAAATGCTAAGTTTTCAGTTGACTTAACAAGCTTTAAACTACATAGCAACCAAAAAAGGAAAATGTTCCAAATTTTCCATGATCAATAAACCAGCTGAAATTTATATTTTTGGGTCCTAAAAATCCAGAAAAGGATTCACAAATTTTTGGTGATAATGCATACAAAATTCAGTTGAAATCTAGCCAAGATTTCTAGAGTTATACACAAGAGCATAACCTTAGCAACTAGAAAACATCAAAATTCATAATACTATTAACCAAATCATGTTGTCAACTACACCTTCAACTACGCCATAAAAAGATGTAGTCCCTGAGTGAAATTTCTTCAGAACGTCATATAAATTGCCCATTTTCAACTTATAAGTACCAGTATAGATGACAAAGTTTATAAAAAGACAGAAGTCCAAGATAGTATGTTAGAAATTCTTTTTTTATTGAATTATGTCTTACTTCCGATCAAAACATCCGAGGAGTACATCCTGAATGGTATTTTGATGATTTTTAGGGGTGGAGTACATACCCCTGTAAGACATTATATGTTTTCAACTTTGAATTGATGTTTATTTACTGAACATGTGAAGTTCACATTAACATAAGGTATCATATTGTAGATTGAAGCAATCATGGCTGCCCTTCTAAAGGATATGGCTAATCTGGAGAAAAAATTGGGACTCGAGTTCCACAGACAAAATAGGGTGAGTACAAAACAAAGGAAATGTGCAAAATAAATAGTATGGGTTTTCAATAATCCCATTAAATGCTGGACTGTAAACCTTTGTCAATATACCTACAGAACAGCGTAGGTAAATTTTTGTCCACACCGATGAGGACATCTAGCGTCACCATTGTTTATACAATCCCAAATCACTGTCAATTCAGTATTTGTATCCAGATTTACGTAAAACTTTAAACAAATGTCAACTAACACTTTCATGTTTCTGTGTTCTAAGGTCAAGGTCAATTACTAAGTTACTATTTATAGAAGTTTTTCAAACTTTGATACTGATTGGTAGATATTTTCATGCTTATTACTTAGTGTTAATAGAAAAACAATTGTAAAAGTAATTGATCATAATGATTATGTTAGGAAGACTCTCTGAAAACATTTATTGATCATAACAGTTGTTGGAGGAACGCCTTGCCAGGAGGAGACAAATCCTGGAGTTTCGTAAGTTACAAGACCAGCAGTCGAAAGAGGAACTAAAAGATAATGTTCAGGTTATGGAGGAGGCAGTTAAGGACTTGGTTAATAATAAAGATGTGAGTTCTAAAGAAGCAACACAGCTCATCAACCAGTATATGCTTGATCTTCAGAAACTTCACAGTCAGCATGAAAAAGGTGGGTAAAAAGTGGTCACGTCACACAGAGCTGCTGTTGACCATATTACATTGTATATTGTTTGTGTTTTTATGTTATTAAATGGTTACAAACAGAAAAATGTCATTTGACAAAAGTATTCCTGACAACAGCTAAGTTCTTATAACAATGAAAAAGGTCCTTTGGCTACCTTTTTCTGTAAGTACACTAACAATTAGTTTACAGTCAAAAAGACAAAACAAGGCAGATCTTGTAATAAACTTGAACATGGTACTCAATCATTTTAAATCCATGAATTTAAGATGATGCTTATCAGATAAATAACATTATTTGTGAAACATTGTCCATGTATATCAACATCAAGGTTAATCATTCTGTAAACACAAAATTGTATGATTGAAAATAATACTGAAATTTACATGAGTAATTCATTCTTATCTGTGTCATCTTCAAGACATGGCACATGTTATACAGACAATTGTTTAGTGTCAGATTTGAGGTTGAGCCAGAACAGATGTTTGGCTGTCAGCAGTTAGCTGTATTTGCTTTTGGTACTTATAATACTTGCTATACAATTATGGTCTCTGTACAATTGGCTGTGCGGGCAGTATTTCTAAATGACTCTAACGAAAGTCTATTGCAGTTGATTTTAAGAACATAATTCTTTTAGCTATATATAGCTTGATTGGTTTCTTTACACCAACAGAATCCAACAGACAACTAGAAGACTTATCTGATAAACTAAGATCCAGACGGATGAAACGTTTGAATCAGCTTCAAAATAAGCATGAGAGAGAAAGAGCCATACATAAGGAGAAACGAGAGAGGGGAACAGACGCCGCAGATTTCTCTCAGGTAAGAATCCGCGTAAAGTTCTACTGACCTGTTTGCTTCAGTAGTTAAAATCTACCAAGGTAATTCCAAGGTAACTCTACCCAAGTAGATCTACAGGTTCATCAACCAAGGTAAATCTGCTAAGAAAAATCTTCTAAGGTGAATCTACTCAGATAAATCTACCTGATAAATCTACCCCAGATCAATCTATCAGATAAATCTATCCCAGGTTAATCTAACCAGGTAAACATGTCAAGGTAAAGTTATCCAGGTAAATCTACCTGGTACTGTTGATCATAGATATGGCACTTGTGTTTGTATTGTCCGTGGTCTTGGCTACAGATGTCTTCAAATGACCAGACAGAAGATGGGATTTCATCTTGATTTATTTCTCTGATCAGTGGTTTATCTTGTGTTCATAACTTTATATAACTGTGGGGGATCATTAAAACTTCTTGTATCACTGTGTATTATATATCATGCCTTATACTTTAATAAAACCACCAAAACAACACTACAGTTCTAATTATAAGATCAAATAATTGTTAACACCAATTCTATATGAAATGCAATGGCTTAACTTATAATTTTTTACTTATGAACAGGGCTATCATGACCTACTGCAGAAACAACGAACAGAAACCGAGATCACAGAGACAGAGATAGATCAACAGGAATTAGAGACAATAGAGATAGATCACCTCACAGGAGTCTCAGATTATAAATAATCTCAAACAGGTATAAATAATCTCAGACAGATAAAGATAATCTCAAACAGGTATAGATCACCTCAGACAGATATGTAAAGTCTCAGACAGGTATAAATAATCTCAAACAGGTATAGATAATCTCAAACGGGTATATATAATCTCAGACAGGTATAGATAATCTCAAACAGGTATAGATAATCTCAGACTGACATGATATCAACACCATCCTAATGAAAACATCTCTAGATTTGGGAAAAATAAAGATGAATATTTAAAATGTTTAGATTGATTTTAAAATGGTATTACAATATGAATAATTATGGAATTTCAATATTTACTGTTCTATTGATGATATGCTCATTTAGATAACCAGGAGAAAGTTTGTCATCTGTATATACATACATATCGTACTTTGGTTAAATTCATTTCTATAGAAAAATACATGTTTCTTTGAAAAAGGTGACATTTCCGAAAGGATTTTAGGACTGATGATGTAGCATAAACATAGAACACTTGACTGTTGAAGATAGATATTGGTTATGATAAGAATGAAAAGACACCTATGTGAAAGTTGTAGAAAGCCTGATTCTTTATGTAACAGAAACTATCATCAGACGAGGCTATTCAGGTGAGTATGCGGACAGAGAAGATAAGGCAACAGCTTGAGGGGTTCGGGCAAGACTCTCGAAAGGCAGAACAGATCATAGACTTACACAAGGCTCGTATGGACCAGCTTAATGGTGGGTAATATACATCATAAGGGTACATAATTTATTATAGACTTAACATGATACGGTTATAGACTGGGTATGATGGACAGATATTGAATTTATTTACCTCCTTTACATTTTTGAATAGAAAACTGTTCATTGTTTGTACTGCTATAGATCTCAGACTCTGATAGACCTTTGTGTATTAACTAGAAGAATATGTATCTAAAAAAGAATATTATATCACAAAAAACAATCAACATTGAAAACAAAAATTATATTTCAGTAGAAGCTGATATGAAAAATTGTAATAATACCTATTGTTTTTAGAAAAAAGGATGGATGAAAGAAACCTTATGGCAAGCAAAGTAAATGAGAGATGGGAGAAAAAAATGCAGGTATATTAGATTCTCAGTCAAGGGCTCTCAGAACTAAAATAGTCACTGCTGTTATAAAAATCAACCTTATTGTTAAACCAATACAGATTTTCTACTGTGTGACATCTAGAGGCCTTGCACTAACATAAAATGATGCCATTGGACTTTGTCCATTGAAGTAAGGAGTACGACTTTTTTGTATTTTTCTGGATTAATTTTTTTTTTTGATTATTAATATACTACAAATTACATACTTTCCTGATTGTTTCACAATTTTCTTGATACTTTTTTATAAATACATCTGTTGGAAATATTGTTTTAACAGCAACTAGATGAACAGGAGCAACAATCTTTTGTGGAGAAGGAGACAATGAATGAACAGCAGAACCAGACAGTCAACCGTGTACTGTCCACCAGTGTGGAACTGACCGATGAGTAAGTACATGTCACACATTTTACTTCAATCTGTAAATTCTGAGGTTCTCAGTAAGGCAGGTTATCTCTGTTTAAGTACCGCAAATTTCATTACAGAATGGTAGGATTTCAAAAATAACATATGTGTTTATATGGCAATTATTGTGAACTTGCAAATTCATTAATGGACTAATTTGCATTTACATTATGTACACATTTTTCAACACCAGGGCAAAAAAGAAGATCATTAGAGAGCACCAACACAATATGGAGGTTCTGAATAACCAGCTGGATAAAAGTAAAATACGACAGCAACGGAAGTAAGGAACCAAACAGACATTATATAATCAACAGTAACAGAACATCTCTTTGTTGTTAATGGAAAATGACAGGGTTTTCAAAGTCTCTCAGATAAATAAATGTTACTACATTATTGACCAAATAGTAGTCCAGTGAAAACAAAAATTTACAAAATAAGATAAGAATTGATATGGAACTGTTTGGGAAAAAGTTGTAACCTATAGAAAAGATATTGATATGGAATTGTTTTGAAAACAAATGTAAACTATAGAAAAGATAACTTAAAAGAGACACAGAATTTCATTATAAATCTACTTTTATGATAGGCAAATGTACTTATACAAGATGTTTCTTTTTTTTCGTAATTCCAATCTTTATTGCTGGTCAAGAACGTTAACGAAGTCCACACTTTAAGATTGTGGGTGTTGTCATGTTATCTTTTATCTTTCTTCTAGTATTGAATATCAATTAAATGAGCGACGAGCCAAGATGGCAGCCTTGAGGAAGCAGAGGGAAGACGCCATGGCAAACAAGGCAAAGGCCAGCAAGGAAGAGATGGAGAAATTAGAGAAACAGTTGGTAAGTTTTCTGGGGATCCATTATAGCAATGATATATACTAAATTGTCATAGGTTTAAACGGACTTCAAACATGTATACTAAATTGTCATAGGTTTGAGTCCTCAATTCCACTGGAATGAGTGTTTGTTGGTAGTTACAACTTGTTTCCGGTGGTAATACTTAAGTAAGGACAATATGAGGTGATGGAGTGGGTTTTTTAAAATGTAGTCTTAGGTCATAGGAAAACCAGAACAGTGGACATCAATCTCTATCCCATCCACCTTTATTTATGATTTAGGAAATGATGCATGCTCAAAGAAAAGATATATTCACAAACAAGTGTAAGAAAAGCGGGTCGGTATGGCTTGTACTATTGTTGCTCAGCTGACGAAGCATGCTTCTTTAGCTCTGTTCATAGAGTTGTGGATTATCACACTCAAGACCAGGGTTAGATTCCTGTCAGTACGCTTGACAGTCATTTGTATTTTCCCCAATTCTCTGACACATGTAAATCAGGTACCATTAGTGAAATTTAGGTAACCACACCTGAAAAAATTTTCCTACATAAAAATTTATGATCAACAGGAGGAAGAGATAGCCTTAGAACAGGAGAACATTGAGAAGGAACGACAAGCTGCTCTACTTAGTCTCCGACAGAGACTGGCCACTGAGACTGAGGAGGCTCTAGCTCAGGGAGAACAGGAACTGAGTGTCCTCATTGGTCGACTGGAGGTAAGTCAGACTCATTAGTCAAACAGTGGTAAGCAACACTTGCTTGTCAAATTGAGGTATTTCACACTCATTTGTCAATTGGAGGTAAGGTTAGGTAGAATCAGTTTAGAAATTCTGGTCGATCTCTTGGAGGTAAGCCATCTCAAAGGTTGATTAAATGCTGAAAATCCTCATTGACTCACTGTGATAAAGACAACCTTATTGATCCATTATTACTTAACTGATCGCAAGATTAATGTAATGCTGTTTAAGTCAAAGTCAAACCAAGATGATTTTGGCATACCATTTTATTGCAAAAAATTAAAGGAGGAAACATTTTTAATTTGATGTAAATAATCCTATGAGTGGAATAGAATTGTACTGTCTAATATGGAAACAAGATTTGTTATTTTTGTGTGGTCCTGATGCTCCAGAGTTCTACTCTAATTCTCATGTGGCAATTGTTAGATTTATAAATAAAGCTTTATCTTTGATTGAGGGTTGTTGTATAGGGTAACATCATGCTTCACTGTTGTGTAATGTTATGAAAGTAACCCGCTTTCGGGGCAGTTGGGAAGAGTACAGGAGGAACATGGAAATACCCGTAGTCTATGGAGAACGAACACCTCCACACAAATTGTTGTGTGATAAATGATATAGAAATGTTTTACTTTGTAGGTGGGATCAGCCAGGCGAAAGTTGGTGCTACAAAAACAAGACACCATGCTGCAGTCTCTTCAGGTAATCCTGATTTACACTAGACTTATTAATTGATGAGAAAAGTTAAAAACGAGGTTTATGGTGATTATTATCCAGGTGTATTGCCTGATAAACTAAAGAAAATACCAGACTACTATAACAATGGAAATTAGATTGGTTATCTCAGTATAACCAAACTTATCTTTGAAGGTCATGCTGATGAATTTAAAAATATGTGACAAACATCATGTTTAAGGTCATAACCATTACAGTTATTGAGATTCCCATCTCTGCCCCTGTCAGCAGAAAACTTACAGAAAGCCTGTCTCATTGGTATTGGAGATGATGAATTGTAAAGATCAGTTACTGTTAAGATATTTCAGAGTTACATACAATTTATTCATAGCATATTCAAATAATTCATAATGATCACCAAAATTCTATGTTGTTGAAATTTGATTGTTGATTTTTCTGTTTTTAGGAACAACTGGAAAACAAGCTTTCTAAGGGTGGTGTACAGCTGTCTGGAGCAGACCAGATCATTCAGCAACACAACAACCAAGTGGACCACCTCAATCAACAGCTCCAGGCATGCCGTGAGGACCAGGAGTACAACATCAGAGAGAAAATACAGGCCATGAAGTTACAGAAGGAAAGGTAGGTGGCAAACAGAAGCAGATGACAAGTAAATCACAAACGCCATAACAAGGGGGAAATAGGTTGGAAGTACAAAGAGTAAATTTCAAATACATAGGGGTGTATAAATGGCACATAAAGGGACATAACTTATGTCATACACAGGTAATGAGGTCAAGTAGAGGTAGAAATTGATGAAACACAAAGGGACATAACTCAAGTCATACACAGTTAACGAGGTCATGTAGAGATAAAAGTTGATGAAACACAAAGGGAGATAACTCATGTTAAACACAGGTAATGAGGTCATTCTGGGATGAAAGTGGATGTCACACAAAGGAACATAACTCATGTCATAAACTAGTAGTGAGACAGAAGTTCAATGGGATATAAAAGGAAAACACATTTCAGAACTAGGCTGTAAGTAAAGATTTACAGATAGGATAAATAATAGTGTTAGGTTATAAGGACACAAAAGGGTAGACAAATGGTATTGGGGTTAAGTCTGGATATACAAATCCAATATAAATAAACAAAACAGAAATAGAAAACTTTTATCTTTATTGGCAATAGCATTTATCAGATGAGTGATATTCAAGGGGAAATAACTCTGGCATAAAACTGACTCTACAGGAAGAGACCTAAATAGCAAATGAAAGCCAAAATAATGTGAATGCCTGAGTATTCTGCTTACTCTTTATTGAATAACCAGAATGACAATGTTGATTCATACAAAGTACATGATTTATTTTGTATTTCAATTCAGCGAGTTGGAGAGGTATGATACATGTTAAGTATCTACATTGGTGATTGTGTTCTGGTGCTTCTAATGCTTGCTCAGTATTATCCTACTGACACTGTAGTGATTTGAATCCTATGGCAGGAAAAGTGGAAGTTGAAATTGCTTGTGTAACATTTATCCAATAAGTTCTCTCTTTTGCAGAAAACAGATAGAGTTGTAGGTAGGGATGTTGTAGAAGAATTGTGATGGTGAATCTTTTCCCACAGAAACTTTCCAACACAGAAAGAACTGACTACTACACTGGTAATTGTGCTGTCATCCTGGTATTTTTTAACATCAAGTCGCCAAGTATGTCTGTTGGTACTGCTCATCACAAAATAGCAATAAATAAAGAATGTGGTGACATCTCGTAAAAATAAATAAACTGAAATCCTTATACCCCCATTAGTTTATGGTGCATTACAATTTTACCCTGGTCTGTCTGTCACAGCCCATTCCACTGTCATTATAAAAGGGGATTTATGATAACAAGTCTCATTGTTTTGTTTGTTGTTAATATCAGTCACAACCATTATCTGTGATGTGACTTAATAAATGTTTAAACATATATACTAAGGCCGTAAGTGCTTGGTTATAATAGGTTGTTTTATATCCTGTGATTCCCTGTAGATAAATAACCTATTTCTACATGAGAAACAGTTCAGAGAAACAGTTCATCAACAGATTTTACTGGTGTATTGGATGTACATTGACTATGTGCCTCACTTTAAACTTGTATTATTCTTAATTCTCTCTTCCACCAGTATATGGCCAATACAAAGTCAGTGTAATGGCTATATATGGTCAGTATATGGGTTATTCATGGTCAGCATATTGGCTGTACATGGTCAGTATATGAACTGTACATGGTCAGTATATGGACTGTACATGGTCAGTATATGGGCTGTACATGGTCAGTATATGGGCTGTACATGGTCAGTATATGGACTGTACATGGTCAGTATATGGACTGTACATGGTCAGTATATGAGCTGTACATGGTCAGTATATGAGCTGTACATGGTCAGTATATGAGCTGTACATGGTCAGTATATGGGCTGTACATGGTCAGTATATGGGCTGTACATAGTCAGTATATGGACTGTACATGGTCAGTATATGGGCTGTACATAGTCAGTATATGGACTGTACATGGTCAGTATATGGGCTGTACATAGTCAGTATATGGACTGTACATGGTCAGTATATGGACTGTACATGGTCAGTATATGAGCTGTACATGGTCAGTATATGGGCTGTACATAGTCAGTATATGGACTGTACATGGTCAGTATATGGGCTGTACATAGTCAGTATATGGACTGTACATGGTCAGTATATGGGCTGTACAACTGATAAACATACAGAATAAAACTATGAGTAGAACATCTCTCAGCAGGTAGATTTAATGCACAGTAAAGGAAGCAAACTAATATATTTAGTGATTAACAAACTTACATTCTAATTGGCCATTCAGCTAGGTTTTCAAGAACCAATTACTTCTTTGATAAAATCAGTTCAGTATGGGTTGACATGTACCAGATTTAGAATGGTGTATACTTTGGGAACAGTGAAATTCAATCATTTTTAGTTTATTTCTTTCTGCACTATATCAAACTTTTCTGCAGCATATACACAACAATCTAAATCTATGCCTGATTTTCCGTAATTAGACATGGGAAAGTACAAAGCAGGATTTTGATAATTTGTTAAATCATTCTTCTTTTGGGGACTTTTAATGCAAGGATTGGGAAAATACATAAAGGTTGTTTTGCCATTAGTGTTGTGGTCAATATTCAGTCCAAATCCTGTCTTATAAAAACCTTGCGGTCAAATAAGCCTCTCTGCAATACACCAACAAAACATACACTTTGTGTTTATATAGGATGGGGGAGAGATTCCTTACCCATAGGTTACACCTAGGGAAAGTTATCTCTGTGGCATTTTCTGACCCCCATCTTAGACTTGTTTAATGTTTTTTCATAACATTGTTATCGGCCAACTTCAATTCATATGGAGTCTTTGTGGTTTATTTGCAAGTCTAACTAGCTTGCCATGGTAGCTGTTCATAGTGGAATCAATTATATATGGAATAAATGTCTGTGAGATAACTAGCCACTTATCATTTGTGTGTTGAATCAGGGTTACCTTGTAAGCTTTGTATTATGTGTGCATTAAAAATATGTCATATTGAAAATCTAAACAGTTGCGAAATGCTGTATAAAGCCATAAATGTCTTTATTTTAATAAGGGAACAAAATATGTTCCTTATAAACTATTGTCAGGGAGTTTGTAAAAAGCACCATAATGTCTCAATCCTTCATTATCGTCATTACTTTCTCATAGATTTTAACAATGCAGGTCAGGTGAGAGTTGGGTAAAGTACTGGATGACCCTTCATTCATAGTTTTCTATCAATTTACCTGTACCATTACTCCCTAACCATCATAGCACCTCTCCAACATAACTGGGAGAGCAGCTACAGCTGTTGATTTGTGAGGAAGGGATCTGTATGCTGGTTAACACTTATTGTATTATATACATGTTGTTGCAATGGCTAATCTGCTGTGCTGGAATGTATTTTCATAATTCAGTGTAATATTTATTAATTACTATTAACAAACGTTGCATTTCTTATGGTTATTTTTACCAAAACCTAGATACAAAAGAGAAATATTATTGTTCTCTATATCAATCTGACTTTTAAGGCATCAGTTTTTCTGTTTTATTTCCATTCTGGTCAATATCGAATAATAAGAACTTGTCAGAAATTACAAACTTTACAGCGATATTCCCTACTACACATAGAATAAATTGTCAATAATTATACTATATACTGTTATTCATGTATTCATTATACTATATACTGTCATTCATGTATTCATTATACTATATACTGTCATTTGCGTATTCATTATACTATATACTGTCATTCATGTATTCATTATATTATATACTGTCATTCATGTATTCATTATACTATATACTGTCATTTGCGTATCCATTATAATATATACTGTCATTCACATATTCATTATACTATATACTGTCATTCATGTATTCACTTTACTATATACTGTCATTTGCGTATTCACTATACTATATACTGTCATTAATACTATATACTGACAGTGGTGTATTCACTATACTATATACTGTCATTTGCGTATTCACTATACTATATACTGTCATTAATACTGACAGTGGTCGTGGTTCTTCGGACAATTTCATACGTCTTTTGAGGTTTTTTTTCAAGATATGTCAGGTTGAAGACCCATTTTTTCACAGGAGCAGAGTTGATTCCAGTCCTTTCTTATTCGATGTGTGTAATTCTTACAATTTTTTTTATTTTTGTAACTTTATTTGTTTGAATTTTTCAGGGAATTGCAAGAAAAAATTGTAGTAGAAAATCAACAAAAAAGAGGTGGATCTATACGACGAAGAGGAGCTAGGTAAACTAAAACTACAAATAGTATTGTGGACATTTAAATTAGCTGAACATTTTTATCTAGTTATGATAAACTATAATATCTAACAGGAAGTTGATTTCTCTGATTTTGTTTCCATTATACTTACCAAGTAAATTAAAAAGAAACAAACTGTAGCATATCAATTGTTTAAATGTATAAAAAAAATTAACAATTGCCTCTCAAGTTTGAATCAATTCAAAACAGAAATGCAAGTGGTTAGTCTGAATTATTCTGGAGTCTTAGAAAAAAGTTGATAGAACATCTGTATAATTTAGATTAACAAATGGTCTACTTTCTGTTTAGATTTTTGGATATGACGAAGAAATGTGTTGTATGCATGTGAAAAATGTCCAACTTATGATAAAACATGGCTGGATTAATAAGCCTTACACAATCAGCCCAGCGTGTAGTAGAGTACAGGTGGGGAAATGCATAATTTGTACAATTCCTTAAACTATGTACCCTGAAAAACCAATGTTTTTCTGACACTGTATAATCTGTGTTACAGTAAGGCCAGTGAGGTGCTTAGTACCTTGTACATGCAGCAGAAACACAAACGTGAGATAAATCAGCTGGAGGAGGACATGAAGCTTGAGCTGGAGCGAAGCAAAGAGGAACTTAATAGGCAGTTACAACAAGAGCTGGAGGCAGAGCTCAAGGTAAGGCACTCCTAGTAAGATAAAAGGGAGGGCTCAGCAAGGAGCTTAATCATCAATAGAATAAAGGTCTTTTAGAATCATTCGTACTATTAGGGATTCATGATTAACAAAATGGAATTAAATAATCAAAACTGCGATGTTTAACATATTAGAATCCAAACTCAAGTACCACTTAAATACAATTCTCAATTGTTTTTCAGAATCAAAAGCAGCAGTTTATTACGCAATTAGCAGCTACAAGTGGAATGTCGAGAGAAGATATATTAGATACTGTGGATTCTGCCAATATGGGTAATTGTCAAATTACAGAACTTTATATGTCCATCTGTATGTTTATGGAGAAGCAAAATGAAGGAGATTAGAATAGTATTTCTTCTGGGGGAGATCTTTGTGTCAACAACAATCTGCTGAAATATCATTACCTAGAATGACACAGCATGACACCATCCTTCCAGTCACATAGGTAACCAGTCATTGTACATCTTATTTAATACTGGAGGACACATAGGGAGAACAAATCACAGATTGGGGACAGAAGCCATGGCTGTCCTCACTCGGGTTGAATTCAAAAGTGAAATGTAAAGAAGTGTGAGGAGAGACATAAGAGAGGGATGGGTTTGGTAGAGAAAAACAGTTAAATCTTATGATCATGCAATGTCAGACAACAGATACACAACCTTATGCCATACATACAGGTTTGTTTTACAATCTTTCTACTGAATTGAACCTTTATGGATTTTAACCATTTTCAACAGGTGGAAGCAAGAAACAAGCCCGTAAATTGGCGAAGGAACTGAAGGACGGAATGCAGCGGGCCAAAACAGACCTAGCAATGGATCAATATATTGATGAACAAGAAACCAGTAAGTTTTTTTTATTAGTCAAATATCTTGTTGATATATATCATTTATTTTATAAGTACCATTATCTACAGGTTCATCACCAATTAAACATGATTATCTACTGGTTCATCACCAATTAAACATGATTATCTACTGGTTCATAACCAATTAAACACTATTTTCTACTGGTTCATCACCAATTAAACACAATTATCTACTGGTTCATAACCAATTAAACACAATTATCTACTGGTTCATAACCAATTAAACACAATTATCTACTGGTTCATCACCAATTAAACACAATTATCTACTGGTTCATAACCAATTAAACATTATTATCTAGTGGTTCATCACCAGTTAAACACAATTATCTACTGGTTCATCACCAATTAAACACAATTATCTACTGGTTCATAACCAATTAAACATTATTATCTAGTGGTTCATCACCAGTTAAACACAATTATCTACTGGTTCATCACCAATTAAACAAAATTATCTACTGGTTCATCACCAATTAAACATTATTATCTGCTGGTTCAGCACCAGTTAAACATGATTATCTACTGGTTCATCACCAATTAAACACAATTATCTACTGGTTCATAACCAGTTAAACACGATTATCTACTTGTTCATCACCAATTAAATACAATTATCTACTGGTTCATCACCAATAAAACACAATTATCTACTGGTTCATAACCAATTAAACACAATCATCTACTGGTTCATCACAAATTAAACACAATTATCTACTGGTTCATCACCAATTAAACACAATTATCTACTGGTTCATCACCAGTTAAACACGATTATCTACTTGTTCATCACCAATTAAATACAATTATCTACTGGTTCATCACCAATAAAACACAATTATCTACTGGTTCATCACAAATTAAACACGATTATCAACTTGTTCATCACCAGATAATTGATATCCACTCTCTATGATGTCACATGCTGGTATCTATTTGTTTTATTGTCTGTAGGACCAAGTAGTCGGCTATCCCGTCCAGGCTCTGGGCGTCCTCAGTCTGGATCTACAGATGGCGGATTTCGACCAAAGAGTGGCCTGAAGAAGAAGGGCAAGCGATCATCTGTAGCCCCAGCTAAAGAATCTTGGGGGACTGAAAATTACACACTTTACAATGAAGATGACTTTTAGATATATTTAAATGTAATTAATCAAAATTTTTCAAACTTTGCTCAATGTTGACTTGAGAAATAACTGCCAGTGGTTGAAATTCAGACTGCTCTATGGTTGTCATTTATGAAGTTGAATGCTTAGATTAGTAGTGATATAAAATTTAACAATAATAATCTAGACAGGGATTGTCAAGCACAGATTGTGCTGAAATGTATAAAGTTTTTTTAGGGGTATGAATTACTATTATAAGACCAAGAGAAATTGCAGAGAGAATCCTTGCCTTTTGACCTTCAGTTATTGCAGACCACCTCTTTATCATAATCCTTTTTGTAGTGGAAAATTGAGGAAGTCTTGTGTCATAATATATTCTCCAGTTCCACCAATATACATCCATTGTAACAGCCAGGACTTTGGCTTCAGTCTTTTATTTGTTTCTACATTCTCAAAATGTATAATACTCAGTGCAAACATAGTTCAACCAAACAAGATTTCATGGGAGGACAGTCTATTTCGCCATGAACTTTTTGAGTTGTGATTTGAAACATAAAAGAAATGATAGGTAAATTCTGTTATGTGAATTATTTCACCTCAGTTTTTCTAATTGAAGCCAGGATTGAAATCATTAATTCATTTATCAGGTAATGGTGCCTTATCACAGTATCAAAAGACAGAAAAAGCTCCTTTTGTTAGACACCTCTGAAACAGAAGTTAAAAAATTCTGAATTCATTTGTTTTTATTGTGTCTAGAAATCCATTTAACATAATGTATGATAGAGTGCTGCCCATGACTATCTACTAATTGCCTTGTATAACTTTCTATCATGGCCATCAATCATCGTCCTATATGACTAATAATGACTATTTAAGTGCCTCTTCTTTATGTTGTTTCCTGATATTTTGTAATAAATCTTACATCTACCATTTATTTTGTTACTACTTAAGAATTATTCTTTCAAGTAGGGATTTCTCAAATGCTATATTTTTGTATTATCATTGACTAAAATGTCAAATTTGCTGCAATATTTGTCAGGATGACTAATTTTTCTCCCACCTCAGGATAGATATAGGATACTCTCATTCCATGTGAAACACCTATGTGGAATGACGTCAGAATCAATATTTGTTAGAACACTTTTTACCCGCTCATGACGACCTTGTTTGCAGCTGACTCCATCGAATGAACAGATTGCACTATTACACAAGTTCCTTATTCATTACTGTACCTTACCTGATATAAGCACAGAGGACTAGTGCTCGGATAAATGGAAAAAAGGGAGATAAATACCCTACGCAGTATTGCCAATTTTTTTGCCACCATATTGATTTATGATATGGAAGATGATTGTTGAGTCAAGAAGACATTGGGATGTTCTTTAGATTTAAGGTATACTTCTGGTATGCCCTAATTTTGATTGATCTCGCCAAATATGGCTTTACTTTATATGTATAACAAATAGAAATTGTGCTACATATATAAATATTCAGCACTGTACCTTTTCTTGCTTCATCAATATTCATGTAAGGGGTGGGAGAATAATAGTCACCCATATGTAGGTAAGTGGGACATTCTTCCCTCGGGTATAGTTTGGGGTTCAGAACCTTGCCATTGCCCTGCTTCTGACTTTCCACCTACATTAGATATTTGTGATAAGTCTATGTTGATCTGTGATATTCCTACTACACACTAAACCTTTTATTTATGTCCTCTCATGACAGTTTATATTATATTACCAATTTGTATCAACTTTTCTGTTTGACGACTTTTTGTGTTGTACTGAAAACCTCTCTTTTATGTACAGGTATGTCATTTTTCTACATAGTAGACCTCTTGTTTTCTATGGCATTGGGCCCCACTTACTCAAAGCTTGGTTATAGGTAATCACTTGTTATTGAAAATTTTCAAATATCAATGAAACAAAACTTGGAACATTCTCCATCATTTCACAAATGTAGATTTGTTGAGACGGGTCAGATTGACATTTTTAGAGTGTCAATTTCACATTGACAGTCCTTGATTTTTCAGTAACACCAATTAAAATGTTTAAACTGAGTAACTGGACCTAGCTGTCCATGACAGTATATGTAGGTAGATATCAATAGCCAGTAGAACGCTATAGGGTAAATCTTATAACTTAATTAAATAAAGTTAATTATAACTAATTAAGGTAGAAATAACGGTCTGTATTTACACCTGTAATGCTGCTTTTTGTAAGATTGTTTAATTCAAACAGTAATTCTCTTTACATAACTATATGATAGAGCCATTCATCAATGAAACCTCTATGTAGCTTTATTAATGTTTTTAATAGCTATATCTTAAAGAATTGTTCTTATGAAGTCAAATTTTCAGGTTTAAGTATTTGTGCTAAAGCCAAACCTGACAAAACACGCCTCCAACCACCTCTTTTAAAGGTATTGTATAGTGATACCTCTATAGCAATGAAAGAAGGGAGTTTGAAAAAGATATGTGTGTGTCTTTTGTCATTCATGCATATATATGTATTGGAATTGCTATTTTAACACCAATTGTCATTGTAGAAATGATTGTCGAAATTTGTACGGAGCTACTTTTTTACAGATGAATAAATGAAAGAGAAAGATTGTGTCCAAACGTCTTGTTTTAAGTTCATTTTCATTCTCCTGCCTTTCAGAGAGGAATGTCCTCCCATCTGTCCCGTCTGTCCCATCCATCACGTTCTTTCCAGTTTTGAAACAATGTCACACATGTATATTGACAATCTCTATAGAGATTTTATTCATATTTACCCAGTATTTACATCAATTTATAATCTTCTCATATCAAGGTGGTCATAGGTAACTGAACAGTAGACATTTGATAATTTTTACAAATTCAGCATTTAGGTCTCGGGTGTACACGTATATGTGTTGGGCCAGCCATGTCAGATTTTTTTACCAGGTTTGAAGGATTTATCAATGCTTTAGATAATCTGGAATCTGCATGTACTGACAATGCTGTTACAACCCAGTATACTAATCTTTAATGATATGTGGCTGGTGACTTTTTGGTATCCTGCTGCATACATCTAAACAAAATGTTGGCTTTTATTCAAGTAGGTTATTTTTGCTATAACCATCTCATATTACAGCGGATCTTATTTATGGAAAGTATCCATAAAAGTAGGGCCTTTGACGAAATACAGGTACCCTGTATCCTTTTTTCTAATAAAACACTAGCTTTAAGTGATACTTAATACATTTTTATATTAACACGATAATACATGTACATGTATGAGAAGTATGGTTTCGATTTGCAGTCACATTTGAAGTATGAATTGGTGTGCAGCTATTCATAGTTTTAACATTAAATAAATTTATAAATAAATGCCTAAATAAAAAAATACTGTGACACTCAGTTTCATTAAAGTATCGTACATGCTTTTATCTTATTTTTTTTACCTTCGTTTCCTCCAAGCATGAAGAGTTATACAACTCAACAAGACACAAAAAAAATCCAGACTGTATGAAAGAAAAGAACAGTACACCGGGTATTCGCATGCACGAGCACATACATGTAGTAATACAAGGACGTACAAGTACACCCTCGCACTATTAATTTAAGTATATGTAACATAAAATTTTAACGGCCTTTAGGCATTTCAGCGGACGAGAAATAGCGACAATGTGTAGAGACCGAATTTCACACACTCGTTATTAGTTTCATGGAAATGCCTCGGTGTTCAAATTTGTTATTTGAAGAGTACTCAGTATATATATTTAAATTCTTTATTTCTTAGCTTTTAATCCTTTTAACTTGGAATTTAATTAAATTCGACGATTAGATTTAAACATCTTAAAAAACATTAAACAAATAAGAGCTATCTTCATAATTATTGAATTTCCAAAATAAAATTATTTAGCGCAAAAAAACATGAAAATATAAATACACGAAAAAATAAGTAAGATAAAACATCTCTTAGTTTTATTAATGACGAGAGTATGATTGTTGAAGTAGAACTATATTTGAACAGAATTTTTTCCTCAAAATGTGTCTTGCATGTTATATATTATACGCTGAATTGTGGCGTTGGAAATATCTCCTGGTTATTGTCTTGTCGAGGCAGGAATGGTATGTATTTCAGCACTTTGTATGGAATCCATTTGATGGAGAACGGTAGGTTATACACCTCCAAACCCTCACTATACGATATCTTATCCACGATAAATGTTTCGCTTTTCTCCTCCTCGTTGTGTTTAGCATTGTTTTGTTGGGAACGCCATGTAGAAATTCCTCTCTCTTTTAGTGTCGCTAACAACATAAAAGGGGTGAAAAAGAATGCTTCATGTAACTAATTACTACAGTGTATTTCAGTTCTAAGCACCGATATTGTTACATGTACAAGCATCCCTTTGGCTATATATCTTTTAATTTGTACTCTGTTTGTACTGATTGTATGGTATTTTTTCCAAAGGTACATCGCGAAGTTTTTAGTCAAGACTTGCTCCATTTGAGTGAGTACACCAAAGGATACAGTGAACTGGACTGGACAATGTGTGATTAATGCAAAAAAATGTATATATTCAAAATATATTTCTACCTCGCATGAAGCAAACATTCCATTTGAATCTGTGTGGCTAAAAACACTGCCAGTGTAAAGGTGCGTTCGAAAGAAAACTTTTAAAAAGTGCTCTGTAAAGTAACTACTGTACCTCCATACGTATATCACGAATGTATGTATCTTTACATCCATAGTGAGATGAACCCAAAGATGTCCTTACCTGGCGTAGTGTTGTCAAGAACACATGATATGATGCCACCGGTCAGGTTTGGATTGGCTAGAAGAACCTTTAGTATCTTATCTGCAGTTAAGTTACCTGAAAGAAGTAATGAGAGGTGCTTTCTCTGACCTTTTAAACAATGTCGTACATGGAATTTAGACCTGCAACGTGACATATAGGAGGCAATAAATCAACCAAAGAAAGCAAGGTTGTCTAGAGAACATCAGAAACTACAAAGAAAATATATAATCAGTAGTTTCCGCTTCCGGAAGGGTAACGATCACTTACTATCGACCTCATCAGTTCTATTATACTACTACTATTATATTGTTGCTAATAAAAATAATAGAATCGCACACAGGTTAATGTTACAAATGTCACATTTTTTCTGATAAATACCGAATGCTAATGGACGAATTTCAGTAAAACGTTTTGGTAGATTTATATTTATAAAGCCCATGGAAAAGATGTATCATTACCATCATTCTAAAACTGATATGGAAAGGTCGTCTTATGTAGTGATATGATGATTTTTGGCTTCATAGTGCTATTTTCATTCTTAACGAATATGTAAAATATTTTTATGAATATCTGCCTTTTTAGAGTTTTCTGGAGTTGGATGGTGATTAAATTTTCCCTTCCTCCGGAAATGTTGCTATCCCTAGCTCTTTTTGCTTTTCGGTAAACGCATGTTTTATCAAGCATATCACAAAGTTTCAAACAGAATCTTGAATGGACGAATCTCTTATGTGATAATCTGTAGTGTAATACTACAAATAAGTCTGGGCTAGTTTCTCAGCGCTCGGACAATTAATGGAGTTTGAAACAATGGTACCTCCTGTCTGTTATGTGATAAGTCTGTTCTCTTATTCCGTCGTTACTAAATCTATTCACAATATCTTACTGCTTAATTCCATTCTTCAACAGTTACCGTCACAGACTAGAGATGTCTAGTTCTAAAATCTACGTGACTGGCGTAAGTTTGAGAAAATTTCAGAATTGGATCTAACTCGAAAGGCAGCTATTGCCAACCCCTAGATGGAAAGATGCACCAGCTCCATAGTAAACGAAACGTAAAAGCCATGAAGGCCCACGTAGCTTTGTCACAAAAATTCCTGGAAATGAAAACAAAAAGTCTACAAATGTGAAGTGATTAGTAAAATGAAGGCGAAATGATACATTGTGACCAACCTGTGTCAATAGCATTGGGCGTTGTTTCAATCCATCGAGGAACCATCAAACCTGCCACGATAGAAATCCCGATGATAGCGAGATTGCGGGTGGACTTTAGGGAAATCACTTGAAGATTAGACAGGATTACACCCGTAAACATGCCATACATGACGAGCATCCCTCCTCCTAGCACTGGGTGAGGCATGGTCACAAAAATGGCAGATACCTTACCCACCAAACCGAACAGAATGAATAGGAAGGAGGCGCCGAGAAACACACTTCGACTGGCAACCTACAAATGACAAGGACATCATCTATCAGAGTCTCATCGAGTTGGTATGTTATGTTTATAGCTTGGGCAGTTTTACTCCATAAATGAGAACAATGCAAAAGACGATCATTATGTCAAAGAGAATTGATCACGATATAACGTGGTACACATTACACTTTTGTAATATCGTGTGTTACTTTTATAGATAGGTTTATTCACTTCATCTAAAACTGAATTTTTATATAAACAAAAACAGCAAATCAGTGTTTTAGTTCATTCCTGGTATAAATCTCAATATAAGTTTTACCGAGACGATATTGTGACGTAAAGTATATATATTACATTTCAAAATAGTTTTACTTAATCTTTAAGCCTAGTTCATTATTATTATTTATCATTAAAACAGTTAATTATTTATATATAATTCCTGTTTTTGAAATATCGCCATGTCTATCACTATGTTTGTGTTTCCAAACTATACAATGTAACATATACATTTTTTATTAATTTAAAAGATATCAGATGATGTCTGTCCTGTCATGCCAATTTTAATGCAAATTAGTCCCAAAGACGGGATTTGCACGCATGCACGTTTTTTGTTTAACTACAAAGAACCTTACAGACAAACAGACAGAAGATATGTCAATATTCATTTGAATCGATATAAGAATGTCTCTCCAGACAGTTAGTTCGACAGAAATACAAAGCATTACGGTGAAAATATAAAGCATTTCCAACGGATAATAGACAGCTCTTTAAAGTGGTCGGGAAATCTCGATCTGGTGTAAAAATGTATCGATCCCACTATGGCAGTGATAAATAAAATGAATCGACTTACTTCTTGTTAGATTATATGAGGACCTATGTCTTAGATGTTAAACTATATTATCCGGTAAGGTAATGTATTTATTTATTAACGGGTTTTACGTCCACTTTTTACGACCTTTCGGTCTTTCAGCGGACGAGAGGTAAAGATATGATAACAGAACACCCATATAACCATTGCTGGCGTGTTTATCCTAGTATTTTGGAGAGATGTCAGAAAATAAAACAAAAAGAATTTTCCTATCTTCCCGGTGAATAAAAGTTACATTTCATCTCCTGGAATGAAAAAAAAAGACAATTTTCCTCAAGCTGAAAATTTGTAACCGTGTCCCACTCGATAGAATTTAACTGACCACATTGATGAAGAAACTAGAATATATTGTACAGAATTAAATAAGTATACCCATAGAATAATAGCGATTCTTAAAGGAATTCTTTTTTCAAGGTTATAACTAAAAACACATGAACCATTCTAAGCACGTATAACACAACAGATTATGCTAATAAGCCATGTACTGGTACATCAAAGTGGATCAGAGCATGCCTTCGCATACCCAAAAATGTCACTCCATACTCTATCATAATAACTTCAAGATAATCATGTAGACAGCTATAAGTTGGTCCCCATTATTTTATTTTTTAAGTTAAGGCGATGTCATTTGCTGATGAAATTTTCAAGTGAAATCATATTTTTCAAAATGGATTCCAACTACATGTAATACTTGTGATGTTAATTGTGTATATATAAATGCATGGAGTAACTTCTGATGAAATGTGAAGTTATCCTGTGACAGATAATAATGTATGTACATTAACGTATATGTTGACAGATACATGTATACATGTGTGTTAATTTTTAAAATAAAATTCAAATATCAAACAGACAACAATAACAAACACATACATTAATACTATTTACATGTTAAACAAATCAATTGTGTTTAACAATACCATTTGATAAGTGTTAGTATTAGAATTCGTAAATATAAAAACACATTTATACTGCAATATCGAACACCGAAATAATGCAAGGAGCAACATTGTACCTTTGTTATTCCAATAGATCCAATGTTGCCGCCCTGAGTGGAAGTAGCATGGCCGCATCCCATGGCCCCTGACAGGGCTGTACACAGTCCTTCGATCGCTATTCCACGATTAACTCCATGTGTTGGTGGGGGTGGGACGTTACATATCATTGCACAAGCGTAATAATCACCGATAGAATCCAAAATAGAAATGAATGTTGCTATAAGAAATGCTGAGAACGCACCAGTTTCAAATATTGGACTTCCGAATTGACCTTTAATTGACGAGAACAAACGTAAAAAAATAATACATAAATGACAAAAAATAAGAGAAGAGGTTTCAATCTTCTATATCAAATATATAAATACTTCAATAAATTCTGCATTGTAGCAGAACTTTCTTACGATACAATGTAAGTGGATCACTGTGGATTTCTCCGGTAGGAACAGGAAAAGCTGTGTCCACAAAGGCCCGATTATATCTTAAACTTTCCTAGCATCTGTATCTGCAAGTTTCATGACACAAATTTCCTCTTCTTAAAATCATAATGTAATACTGGTATAAACGATTCCAACACACCTTGGTAATAACGTCAGTCAGTTGAGGTAAAATTGGAAACAATCGTGAATCAAATGTTGGTATAGAACTTCGGAGAATTTTTGGAATAATCTGTACTTACAGACGATTCATTACATGTATTTCCTCAAAGTAAATTATTACTGTATTTATTCCTAATGTCCACATCAAACATGTTGAAGGATATAAAACTAATTAAAGTATAAATTAAACGCTACCCGGATAAGGAAAATAAAACCATTTTGCATTTCTGACTACGTCGCCTCTGGCGTCAGTACGGGCCTTGAATTGGACGTTGTTGGGGTCAAACGGGATGACATCAGCAGCAGTAAGAATAGCGGCCAGTGCCCATCCGAACAGCATCCCAATCATGATCTGTGGATAATAGATATCAATCTTCCCAACATCAAAGTTTAGACAGGTTTTAACAACCAATCAATATTGATTGATTTATTGATCAACAACGATTCGACATAGATAGGTCATGTAGCGCTGAGAGAACTGGTACAAAAAGAGTATATATATTTCTTTATACAAAATCATGCCCTTCGGAATATCGTTCTATAACAATAACTAGTTGTTATAAGAAATGCATTCCCTACACTATTCGTGTGAGTAAGAAATGTATGGTCAGTACAAAGCTTTAACCAAGAGCCAATTCCCCTACAAAACAAACCGTACATGTTGACAATGCAATAACACCGAGTACAAAAATTATCTGTCGTCTGTGTAATTACATTGATTACAAAACTACAGACCTTTACAATAAGATAACGGCTCCCACGTGGTTATAATGTTTATAACTTTTCAATTCAAGTTGATTTATTTCTTTTTGAGGGCGTCTTTTATGGCGTGGTTTGGCCTTAAAAATCTCACCACGTCGAAAGAAAAAAATAAATAAAAATCCAAAACGAATCAATATTGAAATGTTGTATTCTGTAGTGATAGCAACATCATCTACTCTATGCCGTAAACTGATCCAGTGTTGTAAAACACATGTAAGATCCTCTCTATATCAAGTACCTATTTGTATTAATCCCCACAATTGGCGTGAAAAAGTATAGATGCTAAACCATCAAATTGCTATTGAGTGGCCAGTTAATTGGACGTCAAGAAACCAAGCACTGACCGCAAACATTTGATGGAATGGATATCTATTCCAATGGAAGCCTTTCTCTCGCGACCATGACGGTATCCGAGTCTTCTTTTTACTGAGGTAGATTGACATGATAATGGCCATGGCAGCAGTTCTAGGGAAAGAGTAAAGATGGAACACGTCTTTACACGTTTGGTTTACATTTCGTTTTTTCTCTTTGTTTTACTTCGATAGTATTTCAAATACTTAGTATATTACTTTTTTCAGATTATTTTCCAGCATCTAGACCTAATTGTCACATTAATTATTAGTATCATAATCGTATTTTAGGGGCTATAGTCCGTTTCATGACTTCTGTGAAAAACATCTGGCTTTTCTTCAAGCTTTTTGTAAATCTGCGAAAATTTGAGCTCTTAACAAAACCCATCTTTATAGCATGTTGCCGAAACTGATCAATGCATTTTCATGAGTGCGGTTGCGCAAGCACCACGTGATATATATAAGAAACTTGTAAATCTAACTTACGCAAATGCTATTCCCCAATGTGTTTTGCTAAATTTGGTGACTGCCCTTGTCAGATAAAGGCCAGAGAGAAGCACAGTGGGCACGATGGTGACAGGGCCGATAACTCGGAGGGCAAACCCTACCAACCCTGTCGCTCCAATGAAAAAATGAACAATTCCCGCCAACATCAGACTGCCTGCCATCTGTTGGAAAAGGACAACAGTATTTTTTTTATTTCTATTAACCATCGATTTGCAAAACATTTTTTTTTTAAATCCAGATCAATTTCAAAGATACAACAAATTCGTAAAAATCAATTCATTAAAAAAAATTGTGATAATTTTTTAGATATACACTTTCCTATAGCCAACACCATAAGACAGTGGATGTGAGTTGTACACCATCCACATATGTGAACAGCATTTTTAATGGACTTAGATACAGTAGGATCTAACAATGAAGTAAAAGCCATACAGGTGATTCAGTCAGTGATATTAGGGTTACTGAAACCGCAGTAAGGGTTCTGGCACCTAAGTTACAGAAGAACTTTTAGTACTTCCAACTCTTTACTGATACCATAACCTTTAACCCTGAATACCATCATTACCTCTCTGATTTTTAACATAGCAAGAGCTTTTAAGGCCGGACTTTCTTTTCCCTCATAGGACACGGTGCTATAATTACTTGAAACATCATCCCCTGTAAAATAAGATTGTAAAATGAAAACATATTATATATTCTTATGTTAAGAAGTGCTGGTGTAGACCATATTGAATTTTTTTTTATTGGAACCCCATAACTCCACTCGTTGGATAACGCGTCATAATGGAAATTCTCGATAAAATTTCGTAATCACAACTTTACATAAAATAATTCTGATTTGTATAATCGTTTTTCTACTCCACGAAGTTAAGCTTCGGGAACATGCTTAGACGATATTACGCAAGGTGTGAAGCGAATTTGCCATCATTAACCTAAACCTTCACTGGGCATTGCATCTGTTTCGGCGTTGATGTTGAGAGTTCCCTTGGCAAAAAATGTTATAGGTAATGCAATGTGACTAATATAAATGCTATGAAAAAATATGCCTTGCGATAGACTATAGTTGTATTTCTTTTGGTATCGTAATAAAAAGGTTTTCTGAAGAAACAATTCAAAGAAAAATATGCCAATTGAATTTTTGAATTTTGTGGCGAAAAACAGGGACGAAAGCATTTCAGACATAAACGGAAGCTTAGGTGCTTCGAATGGGTATCTTACCTGATAAGAGACATCTGTTAGGGTCCACTGATTGTATCGCTATGAGCGGAACAATGTACAATGCTGCAGCACCCTGGTATAGTGGGAGTCTAAAGATTTACGAAAAAAGTAGGCATGTCAAATATCGGCAAAGTTAGGCTTCATAATTGTCTAAGAATGTTTAGAAGCCCAAAAATGAAATTTGGTCATCTTAATGCTAAAGAATCTTTAAACAAGGCGGGTGAGGGAAGGCAAAAACATTATTTCAGCACAATGTTCTGACAGGATAAATGTCTTTTCTCCTGCATACGTCACCATATACATCATGAACCTTCATTACCGTTTTTCTGCTGCAGTATTATGTTCAGAAATCTTTGAGAGCAGCGCAGGAGTTTACAAAGAACATGCCTTGTCGGTTCTCTCTGTATCTCGTGAGATCTGACCAATCTTGAGCCTCTGCATCTTCTTTTAGATGACGTTGTAGTGACTCGCGATCTGGTGCTTTCCTTCCTCTCTGTTTTTATGTTTCAACTTTTTGGTGTCCACCCAGACTAACACGTCATCATATGACCCTGGTTGTTGCTAGAACGGATAACTCCAAGCTAAAATACGATATCCAGGTGATAAATTCCCTTAGTTCTTCGTAGTTAACTTCATAAATAATATAAGAAGATTAACGTAGATTGCTTATGAAATATACTATCACACACACTTACCTTATTCCTAGAATAACCATCAGCAAGGTGGTTACTCCGTTCATCAATAAAGTGGAACTCAGTAACCTCGATTTAAGATCGGTGTCATTCTCTGCGCATGCGGCGTCGGCCACGAAAGAAGACACAGCCAATGAACCTGCCAGTGATATCAGCACCTGCTGCTCAAATGGAGAAGGAAAATTACATATGTAAGATCTATATATACATATAGTAAAGTAATTAATTACTTCTAATACTAAATAAACTTAAAATCAAATATAAGTAGTTATGGATTGATTTTTTAACGTTATATCAACATTAATTAGTTCACATTTGATGATAACCCTATAAAGTGCCCTTTTAAATGAGCACTCAATCTAACTTTGACTTAAATTAATATGAATGATAAAAAGCAATCGATAAAATGATTTCATTGAAACCAGGAGTATAACCTGAGTAAAGCCAGTTAGAGGAGTTTTATAACGTACAATTGAATCTGCGATCAGAGCTAAGAAGCAAGCCAAGAGCAAACTAGGATGTTGGTTTCCACAGGAAGAAGGATGCAAAAAGAAACACCAAGAATGGGAAAAAAGCACCGAAACAGTGATGCAATGAGGTATACCAAGAGGGGAAACCAAAGCACAGGAAGAGGGATGCAAACAGGAACACCAAGAGTGGAATATAAAGCACAGAAAGAAAGAAAAGTACTGAAATCACTGAAAGTCTTAGCTTGTTGGGAATATATATATTTATATTTCAATATGGGATATAATTCATCACATGCAAAACAATCAAACCCTTTTGATAGCAGATGACTAGCCTAAAAAGTCAAGATCTTCGGTATTCGCGTTGTAAAAGACACGGAAGAGACCTATTTTATACGTGATCATCTTTAAGTCGATCATGCGATGGAATACAGCGACCGGATTCTCCGGATCTTCGACGCATTGTCTCCTCGTTTTCCCCACAATTAGTTCGCCTCTTACGACATGCAGCGATACACAACAGCGATTGAATATTGATATCATTTCTCCAGCGCGTATTTTCTGGTAGCGTGATGACTGGTTTGCACGATGTCAGTATAATGTGATTGGATTCAGTTCCATTCAGTGTGCGTTCGGCAGAATAATTCAGTGTGATAACACTATAAAATCGGCATACGCGCCGCTCACAATGTTACTGCGGTGTTTACATGTCGCAGTCGATTTGATATTCCAAGGTTTGTTCTCAATATGATTTCGGAAGCTAACGGACAAACTCACAACACATGGTTTTAAGAGATGCAGGTTGATGAAAATGGCGGGAAAGTTTTGCTATCATCATAATATGGACGTTTTGATTTCTGAAAAGTGCAAGGAACATAAGACCATGTGTTTTGGAAGAGTAATTACTATAAGTTGGAGATGCAGGAATATTGCTATTCAGAAATGGAAAATTCACAATAGAGAAATTGTTATCATCACGTTCATTATACAACTTGATGGAAAGCTGTCCATGTTGATTTCGTTGTAGGAAAAGAACGAGGTCTTTGTGACCTGTTTTGATAAGCTCTTCAATAAGTTCAATCTCGTATAAAAACAGAACAAGACAGCCAACAGAGCGCAGGTATGTCAATAGTCTGTTGAAAGATCTGACCACCAAAGTCGATTAAAACGTTCTCAACCAAAATCTCGATCATTGTTATGATTTCTTCCTCCGTATATCTCTTCTTTGATAGTAAGATATCTCTTCTTTGATAGCAATATATTTCTTCTTTGATATATCACAAATAATTAATTCATGTTTAAACAACAGGAATGTATGTTGCAATGGTTATAAGTATATGCTACATATTCAAAGTATTCCTTTGTCGGCTAAGTGACCTCGATAAGATGTGCCGTCAAACATGCACATTAACGAGTGGCTCAGTCTATTCTCATATGCATCGTCACGTTTGTGTCGGTTCAGATAACGAACAAAGCTTTATTCAGAAATTAAGTATTGAAGTCACAAAATACTTACTTGCTTAATCGCTAAACCATCGAAAACCATTGGAACTTTTCAACCGCGATCGTTCCAGCCTGCGATGCGTTGGCAGTAAACAGAATCTGCTCAAAACATTCTTTCTGTGCCCATGCTAAAAATTACAACTCTTCCGACGCGCGCTAAGACAATTCCTAGCTGTTATAACCCGAATAATCTTGAGTGACCAATAAATAGATATCATATCCGACCACCTCATACCAAATTACAAACAAACTCGAAAAACTTAGTGTTTAGAACCAGACATTTTTAAATCATACCATGTGACAGAGGAAATCGATCTGAAGGAACGTCAAAATATTAATAACATGTTTACCACCCAACTATTAGTTTAAACTACTCAGCGTGAAAGATTTTTCCATGCAACTACGATGACGATATAACTGTTTTCTTAATATCTGATGACGATGTTTCGTAGTAGCTAATCAGAAATTTTCCTCTACTAATATTGCAAAGAAACAAAGAAAAAATCTGCTCTGGACATAATTCTTTAATTGCTGCTGTTGGTAAAAGTGTCTTACCTGGAATGAGAGAACTATGGTAACGTGAAGTGGTGGCCTCTCAGACACGGTATATAGTAAATCCGATACATTCTGGTCCTTATCGATGGTATCTTCTGTAGCCATATTCTTCTTTGTGGCGCTGTTTACGTCGAAAGAACGTCCTATAAATGGGATAATTATTGTTAAAATAATGGGTGCCCACTCTTTAGTATGTGAAGCAGTGGCATCTGCACGAACTTTGTATGGTATTAGTTGGAATTTCTACATTTGCAGTACAATGTACAACTTAGAACTGCCTTGAACACGGAAAAGCTCTGTAATCAGAGAGAAACGAAATACCGCTAGTCACAGATAAGAAATGCGTACATCAGCATATTTAAAATATGATAAACTTACCAGACTTTTACGGTGAACAATAGCAAAGAATATAAGCAGGTTCTGCCTCCAAAATGTGATAGGCTAGACTGCTTACCTTATACTCTAACCTAGCAATCGGTAGTTAGGGGATGGGAGGCGTATATAGGGCAGGACAAAGGCGAGTGACGTAGGTAAGTGTGTATAATAGAAGGGGTATACTCTGACATGGAAATCGGCTGTTGATGGATCGATTGCTTTCAAATAAAGTCACTTGGAACATGCTACACATACACGTTCAACAGACATGTTAACTAAACCAGAGAGTGTCACAACTTTGAAAAAAACCGATGCTTTCCATTCGATGCTACAATAATATCGAAACAGATTATATAAAATCAACATAGGGTTCAATACGCTTCAACTGAATCATGGATGCCTCACGGACAGCTTTCCATCAAGCTGTAAACGTGATGATATCAATTTCCCTACTGTGAATGTTCTATTTTTGGATAGCAACATTCCTGCACTCCTAATCTATGGTGTTTTTATGTCGCAGTTGATTCGATATTCAGGGGCCTGTTCCTATTATCACAATTTTCGTGAAATAAGTCGTTAACTGACTAACAAGCTCATAATACATATTTGTGTGATATGATGCTGGACGTGTTTGATATTTTGCTTGTTGGTTTCATTGCTGTATATCTTGTTCTCATTTGAGGACGTGACATTACTTACTTGGATTGACCAAGGTTTATAAGGCGGGTGTCGCTTACGAAGCAGAAGACGCTCACTGTTCTGGAACATCTGGTGTGATTCTCCTTGTACCTTTCCTGGAATCTCCATGTAAATCTTTCCATTGTTGATATTATGGAATTTGGGTTTGGATTACGATTATGTTGACCTGCTGGTTTTTTTCTCGTTTTTTTACAAACACACATCGACACACACATACACTAGTTCGCGTTATTCTGGTGTTCTATATTTTATATCGGTCTGGAGTCGATGAACGTTAGATGACTCTGGACCTATATAAAGTGAGGGATATAAGTGATCGTAAAAATCTCAATAATATCTCGTTTGGCCAATGTGATTGTAATGATCCGTCATATTGGTTTATTAGTATTATTTCTGTTACGAAAATGAGATTCCCTTTTCACTGTTTGACAAATTGGCTCCAGTCAGACCGGTTAATGCAATGACAGCATATATTTTGTAGTGAACGGGACACAGTTAACTAACAAAATGAAGGCTTTCACGGCTCAATGAGCAGACACAAAAGCTAATACCAGAAAAGCATCCACTACCCTCCGTAATACGACCCTTAGCAAAATGGTGTTTTTTTATATAAATTTGAATTGATATGTTGACCGGATTGTGAAGGAAAGGTTCCGCTTGGTAATTTGTGGTTTACTTAAATGATTGAAACAATGTAGCAGTAATGAAATTTGGAAATTACCCCATGTAACACCTCTTCATTAGTAAATTTATAATTGGCCATTCATTGTCACGTCATTTCTGATAGGACGGATGGGGAGCGGGGGATACAAAAAGGTCTGCTGCCGAGGTGTGAAAGTCCACTGCTCTGGGGCGTACAGTTGGAACCTATACGTGTCTAGGACACGGGTAAACTTATTGATGACGAGCCGAGTTGTCCATGGTTCACTTTGGGTGGCGTAGACAAACGTCTTAGATATGAGGTGTGCACAGATGATGGCAATATTGTGAGAAAATAATAAGCATGCGTTCATGGGAGGGGATATAAATAGCGTCGGTACATAATACATTATCAATTTTGAAGAGTTTACTGGGGTTACACAGTAACTCCCTACATATTTATATAGGTATTCGTACAAATGTGTGCGCACTTGACTGAGAGAGAGAGAGGGGGGAGGAGGGAGAGAAAAGAGAGAGAGAGAGAGAGAGAGAGAGAGAGAGAGAGAGAGAGAGAGAGAGAGAGAGAGGATTTTATTTAGGTGAATATGCAATGCCGTTATATAATCTAAAGTAAAAAAAAATGAAGCGAGAAATTTGCGCAAGCGCGACGCGATATGTCCTCAATTGCTGCATATGTTGTGCATACGATGGATTTACCATGGACTTCAATTGCCATATTTTTCCTTTTTGTTTTCTGAGTTTTAATTAAGTAAACTCCTACGGAAGCCACTTGAAATATTTTTATCTCGTTATTACGACGTAGTTATCTCATAATTTCGACTTAATTATCTAATTATGACAAAACTGTATATGTATCTCGTAAATATGACATAGAAATGATGTATTTGTGTCTATGTTTACTTCCATTATGAGGTATAGCTAAGACATATGAAAGCTTTATGGTTTCCGGGCTTTGGAAAGCAATGTGTGGTTGATGGAGTTCGTGTCTTCACATTTTGTAACTTAGTGTCATGTCGAGCAAACAGATCAGGTCCCACTTGTATAAAACATCTCAACTTGAGATTTCCTTAAGTCGAGATTTTCCTCAGCTTATATCTCCTTGAAAATATCTTGTATGAAAATTCCTCAAGGAATTTCAGGACATCCTAGCCGATGACTTCCTCCTGTTCCTTGAGAAAATTTTATACAAGCCGTTTTTGAGGAGATATCAGCTGAGGAAAATCTCGACTTGAGGAAATCTCAAGTTGAGATGTTTTATACAAGTGGGACCTGATCTGTTTGGATTCCTGGAAGTATATTACATGTCTCAGGGCAAGCTTTATCAAATGAGACGGGACATTAATGAGATCTTTTGCACGTTATTGGTGCAGTATTGAGTATGAATTGTATTTCACATATCTTATAATTTTTTGTTATAAGCAATTTGAAACTTATGTTGACAGCAAATATTACATAACTCAAGAAGTCTCATGTTTGCCTACATTTCATGCTTGGCTGATTTGATTTCCGCTTATGTCGACAGGGTAGTTACTTATGAATGAGAGCTCGCGGATGTCTTCTTCACAGGCCAGTTCTTCTCAAATATCCATTTATTTTTACATACTTCAGTTACAGTTTCTTCTACATATGTAGATAACAGCGAGTGTTGTAGCATGTACGTGACGATGATGATCATGTGTACTGGTGTGGTTCATTGTTGGGCGGACATTGTGTGCATTCCAAACGCGGCTCATTTCCTCTGAATCCCTCTGAAATAACGAGACAAAGAATTTCATTGATCACAATATGTAATGTGAGTTATTAATAATCAGTTCTGCATGAAATTATTTCAGCATTATCATTACAAATGATAGAAAGTTTTATCGAAGCTTCAACGGCTGAATATTCTGTTTCTCTGAACGTGACATCGGAACATTTAACCAGTTCTCAAACTCACTCAGGTATATAAAAATAGCAACCATCTGATATTTCGATGGTATACATATACATATAGATATATATATAGGTTGATATATATATAGGTATATATATATAAACTATATTGGTAGATATATATAAACTGCAAAGGCAGATATACATAAACTGTATTGGTAGATATATATATATAAACTATATAGGTAGATATATATAAACTGTATTGGTAGATATATATATATATATAAACTATATAGGTAGATATATATAAACTGTATTAGTAGATATATATATAAACTATATAGGTAGATATATATAAACTGTATTGGTAGATATATATATAACTGTATTGGTATATTATATATAAACTGTATTGGTAGATATATATAACTGTATTGGTAGATTTATATATATACTATATTGTATATATATATATATATACTATATTGATATATATAAACTATATTGGTAGATATATATATATATACTATATTGGAAGATAAATATATACTATATTGGTAGATATATATATATATACTGTATTGGAAGATAAATATATACTATATTGGTAGATATATATATATATATTATATTGGAAGATATATATAAACTATATTGGTAGATATACATAAACTCTATTGGTAGATATATATAAACTGTATTGGTAGATTTTCGTTTTATCGCGTTGAGTTTTGTCGTCTTTTCGTTATATTGCTGCGAAAAGACGATATTTAGCGTGGGCGAAAAGACGATCATTATCGTTCTTTCGGGGCGAAAAACGAAACAACGAAATAGCAGAAATCAGCCACCATACAACTGCCCTTTCTCTTTGTTCCTTTGTAAGTCGTGGCATATCTGTATTTGTCAATTATCAATGGCGAATTGCCAGGGTACGTCCCTGGTACAGTTGTAAGCGCAGGTAACACGATACACACCGATAGCGTGCACTGCTAGAAAAACAGCAACATTCGGTTAGATGGTTTTTACGCTTGGATGGTTTTTCGTTTGTTTTCCCGCAGAATATGATTTTGTGTCAGGAATATAATGTTTATAAATTATACCGATCTTTCTCTTAATCTTAAAAAGAAACGCATTTTTCGCATGTATACTTACTTTTGCACCTCAGTATATATTGTAAACTATATTGGTAGATTTAAATAAACTGAGTATAACAAAGGTAATATACAGTTGTATAATCATATCTGATGCAATAACATAATACAGATTTCACAGTTCAGTGCACAAACACAGAAGCTAATTCGAGAGAAGTCACCACTGGGCCTAATATTTTATCCCTCTACATCATACATTCCTGGCTAAAAATAAAGTTGAATCTTTGTTCATAGCACTTGGGTAACTACAATATATGTATGCTATGAAGAATGAACGCAATGTGTATTTTGTCATCATTAAAACTTCGTGTGAAAAATGTCACATAAGTTCTGCAATTTCGTAATTTCAATAAAAACAGCACATGAAGGACAAATGCTGAGTATTCGGGTGCATTATGCTGTAATCACGATCTATATCAGTTAAATGACATGAAGATAAACCCAAATTCTCAGACGAAATTCCAAAACGATATTTAATTCTGCAGCCGCTAAACATGAATAGTAAACAGGATCATATATCAATTTGCTGTTCAACAACTGCGCTGTACGCCGTGTGCGTGCGTAAACTTTCTATTCTAATAACAGTAACCAAACGGCCCAGGGTGCTGATATTGGGCCTGTGACATGACTGGATGAAGGGCCACCACGATTGTTAAAATGAAATACCTTGACATTTTCAAGGTCACATGGGACAAATGTGTGAACATCTTTAAACGACTTCTTCTCAATAACCAAAAGTCCCATGGTGCTAATATTGAGTTTGTAGCATGATGGGATAAAGGGCTACTGGGTTTCTTAAAATGAATGACATTGACTAACTTTCAAGGTCATAGGGGTCGAATGTGTTGAAATATTGAAACAGCTTCTTTTCAATAACAAAAAGGTAATGATATTGGGCTTGTAGCATGATAGGATGAAGGGCTACCAAGTTTATTAAAATGAATCACCTTGACCGATTTTCAAGGTCACAGAGAACAAGTGTGTAAAAATCTTTAAACGACTTCTTCGCAAGAAACCGAGATGTCCAATGTGCTAAATTTGGGCCTGTGGCATGTTTGGAGGGATTGTTATCAATTCTGTTCGTGTTCTTGACTATTTTAAAGGTCACATAGGTCAAATGTGTTATAATCTTCAAACGAATCTCTTGGGTGAAGTAAATTTTAAACTTTCTTTTTTTTCAACAAGCAATAGGTTCGGAGTAGTTGCGATTGCGTAATAGCATGTGTAAAGAATATAGATTCAAGTTTGCAGAAACTGTTTTTATAAACCAACAAATGTCTTCTTTGTAAGCTGTAGAGTAGTTGAGCAATTTATTTTAGGACTATATGGCTTCTTTCAAATATAGGCCTTCAGAGGCGGATGACCGTTGATGCCCGTAGGCCTCTAGTTTATCTACACTGCAGTGTTAACTGATAGCGATATATGTAACGCATCAAGACCCATGGTGTTATATATAGGTCGTGTCATACAGACGGCGCTGACGGGACGATCTACCAGACAAGGGTTACACGGCAAGTAAGGCCTTTTTTGTATGTACACGTGTAGTATTAAGTTATCAGTACATGTTCATGCATCTAGAAAGTCGACAGACCTTGCAGGTTGTAAAATTCTGGTCAGGTAGAGGAAAATTACTTGCCAAACAGGCCAACACTGTCTCTATATATAGCTGTATGTAAATAACGAGGTCAAATGAAACTTATACATTTCATACAAGCATGTTTGTCCTTGCCTTGATTGGTCATATCCTAGCAACATCATAAGGTCAAATGGAGAACCACGGAGTTTTATGGTACAGTTGAGTAGAACGCTTTCTTACAAGATGCTGATGGTGGAACAGCATCTACATGTAGTCTCCATTAACCTCTACATTGTATATGTAAATCTGATATAACATGTGGAACAGAATATGTCAACAAAAATGTGTAAAGGCAAACAGAATCCTTAAACTCTTGTCAGCTCGACATCGACTTGTATGGAAAACATTTCCTATATGAATCTAATTAAAAGGATTTTGACTATCTGTCCGAGAATATATTTCTATCTCAGTCAGAATCCCTCCCTTTATAAAACAAACTCTATACCACATGGCGAGATATGAGAGAAATAACTTTATTGCAATACACCAATAATTCAATAGTTCAATCCTTGTTCTTAACATTACCGATGAGTCCTATAAGGACGAAACAGCAGTACGATATGCGATTCACTTCCTTATTGGCCTCGGCTAAATCTAATTATAAATCTGCACATGTTTTTAGAGGTGCTTTCGTGTTTTTGTACAGTATTAAAAGGATATCAGTGTAGTCAAGCCTAAATATCAATGACAATAATAATAGACAACATGCCATGTTGTGAAATAGATATCCGTGGAATAACAGGAAGTGTTTATGAAACGCTATGCCCCTGATTACAACACAATTGTGAAGTTGGACATTAAAACTGAACTGTATAAGGTATGTGATAATTGCACTTTGTGAAAACACTCATGTCTTCGTTGTTTTTTTTTACTTTCAAATGTAGGTCAAACGGTCAATGCCGCGTGGTCAAATTTTGGTACCACCAGAAAGGTCTTGTTACAAGTGACCCACATGCCAAATATGAAAGTCCTACCTCTTACTCTGCAATAGTTTAAGTTCACAACAAACAAACAGACAGCACAAAAAACAATATGCTCCAGATCTTTCGATCCTGAGGACATAACAGCATTTGTCCTATCTACTACACTTGTACAATGGTGAGGTACTGTATGGTCCATTGGGAAATCGCGAAACCGCTGTATAATCTTTAATGTCAAGATCATGTCATCATTGCTGTGCTTATAACGTCATTAATTACCCTTTCGTGACGTCAATATGAGTACGTGACGTATAATTCTATTGCAGTATGTTGCTATTGCCTCCCTATATACCAGTTCTATCCAAGATTACATGTGCATCAACATCACCTCAAAATATATTCGGCTCTATGGCACTGAACTGGTTTAAAATGCCGTCAAACAAAGAGTATTCAATGCATTTTCACTAATGTTGGTGCATTTTGATCAAGCAACTGACCTCAAATGAGGAATATTATGGGTTATGTGCCCTGGTCGAAACTTCTGCTCTATCACTGATGTTTAAATTTTGATTTTTTTACAGACATGTCTGAAGATGAGAGAACTGTTATCAATCCAGGTGAAGTCATTCGACCGAACGTTGACCTCGACCTCGTTTCGACACTTGTTAAGCGTTTGTATGATTTGGATGTTACAGAAGGGAAAGAACTGAACAGTTACGATGACAGGAACTATCTTATAACTGTATCCATGGAAACGGCCAACGAACATATCAAAAATGTGTGTTTTCATGGTTATGTGTTAAAGGTGCTAAACTCTCTGGATTCGAGAGACGAGGATTATGTAGGTATGTAAATATAATTGTCGCCCCTCTCTCTCTCTCTCTCTCTCTCTCTCTCTCTCTCTCTCTCTCTCTCTCTCTCTCTCCTCTCTCTCTCTCTCTCTCTCTCTCTCTCTCTCTCTCTCTCTCTCTCTCTCTCTCTCTCTCTCTCTCTATCTCTCTCTCTCTGTCCGTTATCTGTTATGATTTTTTTTATTAAGCTAGAAATATTGGACACCTTTAGGCTCTCTAAAAATGACGGTTATTTTGCCAATTTTAAGCCAGATACAAAACTTTATATAAGTAATTATTGTAGAGTTATGACACAGCCAGTATTGTTCACTGGAATCTTGTATTTTAAATGTTCTGATCTTATTCAACATTTAGAGGCACAGAATGGAATGATTTTACACGTGGCAGACCAAGGGATCCCGACCCCACGTCTAGTAAAAAATGTCAATGGCAAACTGATGTCACTAGAGAGGTTCACAAGTGACAATAAATCAAATAAAGACCAAGGCGAGTGGTACATTTTATTACAAATCTCAAAACAGTTTCCTTTTTCAGTACACCGTGATTTGCATGAATTTTGCAGGCATTGTCTTTGCATGAAATAATGCTTTCAGGCTTCGAGAAATATTATATCATCAACAATAGCATTCAACTACGAACCCTAGCAAGGTGCAACTTTTTACGGATTGTGTTTTAACCGGTAATGACGCTGGCTTTTCATAAATTAGAAACCGATATTGATAAAATCAATTCAAGAGCGACGATATGGGGCATTTGGGATCACACTTGTACTAAAGAAACCCTATGCGATTTACCAAGTCTTATTGCAGTTTCTTAATCAATATCGTATATATATAGATAGATATATCTCATAAATATTTAAATTGAGATTAAAAAATACATGAGAACGTGCTCCAATTTCTGCATCTTTGGTTTCAGTCCTGTGGTGTGCTGTCCGCCTCCTAGAATATCTGCCAGGTCGTATCCTCCTTGGAGTTCCCTACACCGCCTCGCTACTGTCACAGATAGGGCGAATCACAGGTCGTCTGGACAAGGCCCTAATGGTAGGTCACTCCAACTATTTGTCGTTTTTTGTTTTATGTTTGTGTGTAGGCTGCATTTTTAAACATATATTTCAACTTAAATATATGTAAAAATGCAGATTACACACACGTAAACAACAAAAAAAAGTTTGTTTTTCTTCAAAAGTAAAAAAACCAGCTTATCTGAGAAAGATTCAAGACGATATCGTGCGTGCGTTTGTATAAATAAAAAAATTAAATTCACTTTTTGTAAACATTGTAATCATTTACGATGGGTGCCGAACCGAAGTGGGAAAATACTATAGATGATTTCTCGGTTTCAACACTACACAGCCGTCGGATGACTATACACCAGCATTCAACCTGTGAGATGAGGTTACGGAAAGCGAAAAGCACGTGCGACATCGCGCTTTAAGGATTTCACTTCATTTGCACGAGGTTCACTTCCCTTCATCAGTCCATGCAAGCAACAAAATAAACAATCAATCCTTATATTTACATTTACTATTTTGAAATTCCGGCTGAAACATTATGCCTTCTACGGACTCTGCACTACATGACAGTGATGGTTTGCAACATTGTTGTACTTATCGTACACGTGTGTACACATTTGGAACAGCAGTCATCAAGCTGCTCTCGTCGTCAAGACAACAAAAACAATAGTTCTTAGAAGATTTTAATTGTTTCATGTTTATACACTTGAATATATACATATCCAATATGAAATGGTCATTCATAGCAAATATTAATAATGTTTTTTATAATTAAAATAGCTAACATATTCAGAAATATTATTTTTACCTCGCAGTGTTAACTATATTACGAGGTGTGATTTGAGTAAACAATGTATTCCTACGCCGACAGAAAGTGATTCGTCGCTCAGAAAAAAGCACGCGACCCACTTCTTTCATTGGGAAATGCAACGAAGTGACATTACTAGTTTCATTGAGGCGGAGCGAAGTCAAAATGTAAATATATTCCTGTAAACGTGCTTACTATGCACTTGTTCATTTGAGTATGCAGATTGTCACGTGGTTGTTTTTACGTAACGACCTTCCATACTTTGTACAAGAACGATTTGTATTTTAAAGTGGGCCCAGTTTAATTGATTTTCATTTGTATTGATATCCTCACGAAGTGTTCCTCAATAGATACCACCCAGTTGAAATATGCTTTAATCCTATCTTTGCATAATCATCAAGCGGAATTTTTTTATAACTTAGATCTTGTTAAATTGTCAAATGATGCGTATATTAAAACTTCAATGTGTTTTACAAATTCATTTAAATATAGCTGTAACGTCGCTTGTGGTTGTTTTTGTACTTTAACAGAACATAAATAGGGACATTACCTGTCACTTTGTTGTATGTCATTCCTCTTAGATCTGGTAACGCACTCCCGAACGTACGTAACTTTCCCCAACACGTGCTTTTTTTTACGTAGACTCCCTTTTCCTCTTCCTCCCACAATCAAACCCCTCGCGCGCTTACATTCGCGCCAACAAGAGTAATAAGTTTTAGTTTATAAAATTAGATTCGCAATTGTCATAGGAGTGGATATGTTATCTGTTCACAAAGCATGTTTACGTTTCGTAAATGACGGGAAGCTATTTATACATTGAAAGCTTATCGTCTTAAATGTGACAATTCTGTCACGAAGAGTGTAATTCATATACACAATCACTTATAATATTACGATAAAGCATTGTTTTTAAATGTCTTTGGTGGAAATATAAGTTAATCCCCATTTACTTAAATCGGTGCACTGAAGTGAAAATACTTTTTTTCGTTTTTGTTATTGTACTACAATACGTCTGCCATTTTGGAAAGACCATTCATTAGTGTCGCCAGTGGTTACTGATAGAGGAGTCAAAACACATGTTGTTTTTTTTTAAAACATATTTTATTATCGATGAACAAAAGGATTGGACACGAGTTACATGGTCTCATTTAGGCCTAAATAAATACAAACATAAAACATTCTACATTGGAATCTTGTGAAAACAACAAAATATGTAAATAACATGTTTCGGGGAACAAACCTTTCATCAAATATGTACAAAATAAGATGAATACTTGATGTACTGCTTGCTTTTAGTATTGAATTTATTGACGTGTCTCCCTGACAATTAAAATCTACCTTAAACTGCATAAATATTTCTACATGAGCAAAATCTAACATCAAGTCCCGCCTCGATGCCGAATTCAACAGTACGTTCAACTTTGGGAGGTCACGGTCAGATTGTATTGATAAATCAGTGACTTTGTAGCTTAAAGAGAACACCTACCTTCCGTGGCCGTATAGAGAACACCTACCTTCCGTGGCCGTAAAGAGAACACCTACCTTCCGTGGCCGTAAAGAGAACACCTACCTTCCGTGGCCGTATAGAGAACATTTACCTTCCGTGGCCGTAGAGAGAACACTTACCTTCCGTGGCCGACTACGTCTGCCACCTTAACAGGTACATGACATTGCTATTTTCAGCATCAAATTATCGATCAAAACTTGGGCATGTTATTTGTGAATGTTGAATGTTTGAAATAAACCGTTTCAAATGAGTTCAGATACATTTATCATGACAAATGGGTGCTTCATTTGGCACACGAGAAACAAGAGAACGTTCCTATGCTCAAGTCTAACCAACGATTCGTTGACAGAATTGATCAATCAGCGTCGTTTTTTCAAACTTTTGGTCAAAACGGAGGCCCTGGCCTGTCTTAGCAATCGGTACACTTTATCAAAGGAATGGAAATGGCCGAGGTGTGCCGAGTGCTGCCTTAGTTTTAACGAGCATAACATAACGGAGAAAATGTTGTAGATAAGGCAGGTAATGCAGTTGATAGTTCTCCTGGACTTATTTTGTAATTAATCAAAATTAAAGTGTAGTTTTCCCCGCTGACTTTCAGAGGTAACTTAACAGGGAAGAACTGGATGTGATTGATACCAGACTAAAACCACACCACGTATATATCAATGCTTTAACTCATTCCCTTTCGTATCCGTTGTTTTGTATCTCTTCTAGGACTTCCAACATCCTGCTCATACACGACACAGACGCATTTGGAATCTAACAGAGCTTCCAGATCTTCAGAAATTCATATACTGTATCAAAGACGACGATAGATCTAACTTAATCCGTGAGGTCATTGACAGCTTCCGGTGTGACGTCACTACGAATTATACTCTTCTAAAGTCAGGTATATTTATAAATTTTATTCGAAGTAAGTGAAATAATGGAATGAATGGTTTTTTAGTCTGGTGTCATATATGGCGCCATATTACGGATGACTGTTCTACAGACTACCAAGATGATGCCGATTTGTGTTATAGTTGAAAACTATGGGTAATTTATCACTTAATTATAAAACTATTGGTAATTTATCACTTAAGTATAAAACTATTGGTAATTTATCACTTAAGTATAAAACTATTGGTAATTTATCACTTAAGTATAAAACTATTGGTAACTATTGGTAATTTATCACTTCATTATAAAACTATTGGTAATTTATCACTTAGATATAAAACTATTGGTAATTTATCACTTAATTCTTTTGGTAATTTATCACTTAAGTATAAAACTATTGGTAATTTATCACTTAAGTATAAAACTATTGGTAATTTATCACTTAATTATAAAACTATTGGTAATTGATCACTTAATTATAAAACTATTGGTAATTGATCACTTAATTATAAAACTATTGGTAATTTATCACTTAATTATAAAACTATTGGTAATTTATCACTTAATTCTTTTGGTAATTTATCACTTAAGTATAAAACTATTGGTAATTTATCACTTAATTATAAAACTATTGGTAATTTATCACTTAAGTATAAAACTATTGGTAATTTATCACTTAATTCTTTCGGTAATTTATCACTTAAGTATAAAACTATTGGTAATTTATCACTTAATTCTTTCGGTAATTTATCACTTAATTATAAAACTATTGGTAATTTATCACTTAATTCTTTTGGTAATTTATCACTTAAGTATAAAACTATTGGTAATTTATCACTTAATTATAAAACTATTGGTAATTGATCACTTAATTATAAAACTATTGTTAATTTATCACTTAATTCTTTTGGTAATTTATCACTTAAGTATAAAACTATTGGTAATTTATCACTTAAGTATAAAACTATTGGTAATTTATCACTTAAGTATAAAACTTTTGGTAATTTATCACTTAATTATAAAACTATTGGTAATTTATCACTTAAGTATAAAACTATTGGTAATTTATCACTTAAGTATAAAACTATTGGTAATTTATCACTTAAGTATAAAACTATTGGTAATTTATCACTTCATTATAAAAACTATTTGTAATTTATCACTTAAGTATAAAACTATTGGTAATTTATCACTTCATTATAAAACTATTTGTAATTTATCACTTAAGTATAAAACTATTGGTAATTTATCACTGAAGTATAAAACTATTGGTAATTTATCACTTCATTATAAAACTATTTGTAATTTATCACTTAAGTATAAAACTATTGGTAATTTATCACTTAATTATAAAACTTTTGGTAATTTATCACTTAAGTATAAAACTATTGGTAATTGATCACTTAAGTATAAAAGTAGTTTTAAAATGTACCCGATTGTTAAAGAGATACAGTTGGTTAATTTTCTGTTTAGATTAAATAGTAAAAATCCAAAACATTTAATTAAACATTATAGAAAGTAGGCGTCTATGTGTAGAAATAATGTGGAGACAGTTTCTATACATCAGCAACTAATGGGGGTCAGTTGACAAGTAATTAGTGTCTAGTGGGGAAGCCTTATCAACCTTATCAAATTCAGGTAGTGTGTGCTACGGATTATATGGACACCTTTTTGATAACGGCGATGTACACTCAGTGGTGACATCCCCAGGACCCCGGGTTTTCGGATTATAATTATTTTGATAGGGAACATTTAAAACAAAGGGTATAATGGTGTTCGGGGAAGTCATAGAGGAAGGGTTTGCTCGGTACACGCCACCTATAAGCTAGTATTGAAAAGACAACTTTGGATACTATATTGAAAGTGTTGGTTGTCGTGGAGAGTGTGTAACACCGGTGATAGGTTGTTGTTTGAGAAGAAAATGTTAAAGAAAGAATAAAAGTTCTTTGAAAGACAAAATTTGGATTTTTTTTAACCTACGGGCTTTGAAGGAGAAATTCAGATTAACTAATAACATACAAGGATATGTATGTACACTTATCTCTGATCATTTATTGCACTTTCTGCTAATTTGATTACAATGTATATAGCTTATGTGTTTTGTTTTACATATTTTCTATCCATAGGAACACTCCATGCTGACGTCAACGACAATAACATTCTTGTTAGCGAACGCCCTATCAATGGAGTTTTCGACGTCATAGGAATTCTGGATTTTGGAGATTCCGTGTACTCCTATTACATTTTTGAGATTGCTATAATCATGTGTTACGTTATACTCGGAAGTGACGTCATAGATCCTATAGACGCCGGAGGTCACACTCTTGCTGGATACTTATCAGAGTTCTCTCTTGAAAATGAAGATTTAAAGGTGCTGAAACAGTGCGTATGTGCAAGATTTGCACAGTCACTAGTAATGGGAGCGTACTCTGCTGAAAACGACCCAGAAAATGCCGAGTATGTGCTCACAACGGCGCAAAAAGGGTGGATAACTCTAAAATCTCTTTGGGATACTCCTACTCGAGATCTTTACAGACGCTGGGAGCAGATATGTCGTGAACAATATGGAATCGATGCGAAATTTGATTTAGACCTGTAGTAATATAGTCAGCTTTAAGGGATGGGATTTTATGTTATCAGAAAAGAAGACAAACAACAAAGTTAATTTCTGATTGTGGTTTATTAAAATCAGTTTGAAGTTTTGAGGAAAGATAGTCAAAGTAGAAAAAAGTGTAGAATGTGAGCACTGTAGGTATTAATATTGTCAATCAATTAATATCAAACAATATAGTATCAAATTCTTACACATATCGGTACCTCAGGTACACAGGTCACAATTCCCTAAAGCTGTTACATATATATAGCCAATGGAAATCTACAGGATGACCATGATTTATATAATACAATTCATATTATACGGTTCATATCCGTAGAACCCGTAAAACAATAAACATACACACACACACATACACACACACACACACACACACGCACCTGCATACATACGTTGGGTCCAGAAGGCAAAACGCTTTCATAACAAATAATAAGCAATACAAGGTCGCGTGGCCTTGACGACGACAAACACCCACACACGTATCTCTGTCTGACAAATTGTTTACAATCCAGCATATACATAACACAAAATGTTAGAAAATACGACAGGTAGAGAGAAAAAGAATCTGCAATATTCAAGACACGTACAGCGCAGCACGTACACACATCTTAGTGAGAAAATAATAAATTACTTAATTATTTACAAATAAATACTTCGTTCTCGAAAAACGAGAGCGGTGAAAAATGGAACTATGAGCACTGAACTGTTTCCCTGAAATGAAAAAATTAAATGTCGATCAGTGCCTACAGATGTTACAAACACATGATCTAGAAGGATATAATTTAGAGGTCATACCTTGACCTCTTGTTTACATGTACATGATATCGTGGCGACATCTATGAACGTAATTGCGTGCACGTGGCACTTCTTTTGTATGTTCGGTATTTTTTTAAATGAACGTTCCATTATTCGATCGTAGAATTAAGATTAAATGTTTTAAAGACTCGTTTATCATCAGCTACCCAACAGTGAACCAGGTACCATTGTTTGTAGTGTACCGATAATATGTCCCTGGATAATCATGCAGATCTTTGTATACAATATCAATATCAAAACCGGTATGGCAAGATGCAAGATTTCGTTTTGTTTTGCATTCAGCAATCGGTAAAATTGAGTCTGTTCTGTACCCCGCGTTTTCTGTCTCCGACACACCAAGATTTTGATTTGGACCGGAAGTGACGAAGGTCCGACGTATGGTTGCTGTGTAGCATTGGCATGTATCCCATAGGTTCACAGAGTTCCTGAAAGATTTGAAATCGGTTAGTGGTAAATTATACAACATGAAGAGATAGCATGGCTTATCGAACATCGTGTCGAAATGGTTTCAATCGATCTGCATTAAGTCAGTGGGATGGAAAGGTGTAGGAAACAAATTGAACAATAGCAGTAGAATAAGGTCAACGAATATTTCATGTTGACCCCGTCTTCATTCGGATGGCATTCATAATGTCTAGGAATGCAAATTTTAAATAGCTTAATTCTTACATTGATATTTAGCATCTCGTTATATTACTTGCAATACCCCCACGCCATTGTAAGTTTTTGTGTGCGTACAAATGACTTCGGTAAGTTTATACTGTAACATACCACGGTAAATAGTGTAATTAACTACTTCACTTTTCACATATTTTTAAAACCCAACATCGTAATAACTTAGATCGGTTGTATATTATATCGTACGGAAACCGACCATAGACTATATAACTTACCTGACAGGTATGATAAAAGGCTTTGTAACCATCATGGAGGAGATATACTTCAGGGTAGTTCAGAAGTGGGTAGTGTTCGATGTTCAAATTGCGGTCAAGTTTGCGTAATAGACGAGACCTGTAAAGTAAGTACAGAAATTAGTAATGTTTTGTTAATGTAATGGCAAGATGTAATACCCTCTATATCTGTATACGACTGCCGGTTTTGACGTTTTATTTTAACAGTTTTATACAAAATGTGCGTTGTGTGAAAAACCGTGACAAAATTGTCTAATTTTCTTGCAATTGACCAGTATTAACAAAACGAACAGCATAGTCATTCCGAACATTTCTTTTTTATACAATCATAGAGAAAAATACAAATATATATGTACATGTAACACGTTTATGATAACATGCTTACATTCTAGGTCCTCTAGCAGAAGAAAACTCGCAATGGAAAACGAGGATGTCTCGTTTTGAAGAGACCGACATCGGTCTGGTCTTCTGACGTAATAGATTTTCAATCATCTCATTGGTGTACAGGTTTTCAGCTCCCTAAAATGAAATCACGTGCATAATGTAGTAGAAAGTAATTGAATGTGTAAAACTTTTAATTACTAAAGCGATAGAAATTGAAAGTAACAGTAAATATATATATATACATTAATTTATATAGAGCAAACAATGTTTGATGTATGTCCTTTCTGCTTAGCTGAGACTGAAATGTATTTTCCTTTTTAATAGTTCAAAATTCAATATCGTAGTCAATCATAAGGCTGGTAGTAAAAATACATACAGGTTTTTACAGACGTTTACTTAAGGCGAGACAATGTACTAACACCATGCTATACTCTGAACTTGGTAGATTACTACTTTCATTAATTCGTGAAATATGAGTTATAAAGTACTGGCTAATATTATTGGAGATGGAGAATTGTATCTTTAAAACTTTGTATAAAGTCATGTTATCTGTATCTGATTCAAAGATAAACTGGCTCAATGTAATAACATTGTTAATGTCTCTTAGGTTTTCTTGAGTTTTCATTTCATATGAAAGTTTTGTTTTTGTTGGTTTGTTTCTTTCTTTCTTTAGAGCAAAAATTAAAACTTCAAAACGAGTTTCATAAATGTAATATGAAATGGAAACAAATTAAAGATATTTTTATCACGTGACTCAGCAACTTTACATTTTCATTTTTAGTAAGAAATGTGGATGACAACACGAAACAGAGACAGCCATTTTGTTTTCAATCCATGACGTAGCGTCATTATCATTTTATCACAATCGATTTATGACTGGGAGATTCAATGGTTAAAAAATGATGCATAACGAATTCACATGATACTAGACTAATTGTGTAAAAATGCGAACTTACCCTGATATGTCCACTTTCATATTCATAAGGGTAACGACAGTCAATGATTCTGTAACTTCTGATGACGTCATCGTACTGGCCATTCAATACGTCCGATAACTACAAGAAGAATGAACGAATTCCTTAAATGCCAATATAGTGTATATAATAATTTCTACAGAATGTTTCCTATATCTTAAGATACTGCTGAAATAGTAAGGGGAACATTACATCAATATTTATACTATGTACCATTTGAATAGCGATATATATGCTAGAGGAAAACCTGAATATAAAGATTACTTACTGTGTTAGGTGAGATGCTTTTGAGATCACTGTGTTTTCCAGGGATTGTGGGTAAACAGTATGGCTGACTTCCATTTCCAGTTATGTCGTCTTGCTCTACGAACTTGTTTACAGCATCAATTACAAAACCGGAATCACACTTTGGAGGTGTTGCCGTATCCTGAATTAAATTCAAAATAAAATTGTCAATTCACAAGAACATTAAACAACGAGACATAAAATCGCTTCGCTTTCTTTACATTAATGTATTATTTCGAAATATTATACATACATATGTGAAATATCAAAGATAGGATGAAGAATCTTTCATGTCTACTTTTATATATCAATCAGTGAAAACAAATCAAGACGTTGTAGACAGATTGTGTTTATTATAATTGTTTACCTGAAAAGAGAGCATATCGAATCCTATTACAATATCATCCCCTTCGGAACGCCTCTGTCTCTTTGACCTAAAGGTACCGTCCTCGCCAGACCTCACACGTTTATGACCAAATAGAGACTTCCTGACGGTAGATTTCAGATTTACCTGTAATAAAATAAACATTAAAACATCACTGGTAAATCATTTATTTGCAAAACAAAATACAAAATGTGGCCTAAACGCAATGACATTTTTATTTTGGGATTTTTCATTCGATACGATCGAAAATGCTGCATTTCAATGATAACAGAAAACGATGCTCGCGGCACAATCAATGTACGATTGCTATCAGCTGAGCCCAAAGGATTTTAAAACACCACGCTGTGTTATGTAATAAGACCATTTTTCAAATTATGCAATTCCCTGACCATGTCTTTGAAACAAAACATAATATTTTTTACACAAACATTTAAATGTTGATGTTCAAATAAAGATTTGCAATATTTACTAAATTCAAACTGCGGGCTTCTTTTAGTAATGCAAAATCGTGACTGCTGAAATGATCTGAAAATGCATCACATTTTAAACGCACTGTTTATGATATAATGATAAACACAAAACCAGTTTAACAACGAAGACGTGTGTTGGTACTACCCACTTACCTTTTTTATTTCGAATCCCGGAGTAGCAATTGATGATGCTAATTCTTCATCTTCAAAAAAGTCATCTGTCTGTTAATTAAGAAACACGCAATATAAACTTGGATAAAAAAATCCAAAATAGTTTCAAACATATCGGAGAAAAAAATGATAATGAAAACATCCTAGAATTTCAGGACGAGTTAAAAATTGGATGGTAAACTGTTGTCAAAGATAGAAATAAACAACAAGAAATCAATAGATAAAATCACAAACACGACTTTATCGCCAACAATGAATATTTTAGAAATTTAAACAGTGTAAGACTACTGAGATACTAACTGTTAAGTGTCTGTTTGATATGATATGCTTTAGATATCGGAAGTGTTTCCAGGTATATTATTTTTCTACACATGTGTGATGCAATACCTATTTCCCGGCGGAAGTAGTTTTAATCGTTGACATCGGTTGAAAGGTGGCGTGAGATATCAGTTTTAGTGATGATAAAAGTGTTGGTCAAATTTGACCGTAATAGGACGGAAGCACGTGTGACACGGTCAGCAATTGCAATAATTACGCGTGTATCTGACCTAATATCAGTTTACACTCGCGAGTGGCCGGAGGCTTTATCTTCCTTCTGAACAGTTTTTGTTTGACCAAGACAAATAAAGACACACCCACACATAAGTTCTGTAAATCTAGCTTCACTGCAAGCCGACGGGCAAAACGATTTCATAACCTATTAGCATATTTATTATTACTTTTAAAATCAATATTGAGTTTATGTTCAAGCAGTTGCTAAACTTATAACTATATTTTTATTCTCGGCAAAAGCTATATCCAAGCCGTTTGATGAAAAAACAAAACAGAATGAATAAGCAAATAAAGGTGCCGTATCGTCAGTGTATATTTCTGTATTAAAAACTTGGCAACCTCCGAATTAACTTATATAATTAACGGGGTGATGAAAATAAGAAAACGTTACAGATTTCTCAAACAGACTTAACAGAATTATTTTTATACAGGAAGGAGTCCGCTAATTAAATTTGTTTCATACAAGCAAAAATTTTATACGAATATAATTCCGAACGTGAACAGAAGTTGAGAAGATAAATCTGGTTAATTACCATGTCCATTCCCAAACCAGAATCTTCATCGTTGATATCCACTGGCCGGAGGCTGGCAGACAAGCCTGTGGTCAAGCGGTTAGAGTCAATATTGACACTCGTCAGACAATGCTCAACATCCCGAGGGCTTCCGAAAATCTCAAAATTCATCTTGAAACAAGATAAGACATTTTTTTAAAAAAGATTAAATCGAAATATCTTCAGTAAATGTTTGATCTTTAAACATGTTATTTTTCGTACGCGAGTTCAGGGAAGATGATCACAAAATTTCCAAGTTTTATAACAATTTTTATAAATATCAAGTTATAAATAAAACATTTCATTATTTGTTTTTAAATGTCATTCGATTATTTTTTCCTGTTTAACGTTGGATAGTGTTGAATAAGAAGTTTTTGAAAAGCATCTTCCTTTTTCTTATGGTGAAATCTTAACATGATTTTAGGATTTCAAAAGACTATTATTATTTCTTTAAATCGTCAAAATAGGTTTTGCACTATTTGTTGTAAATATATTTATTACTAAATTCAAATAAACTTCATTACAGTACAGCTTTAGTCTTTAAGTTTAAATAGCCTTATTAAGCTGATTTAACATGATACCGTTGTATATCTAAGCTAAGAATACAAATTATTCAGAATTTAATTAACATTTCAACATATGATTAACCTATAATTTGTGTATCGAGACGTTCAATCCTAATCCTTTTTCAAATTCACGATTTGGGATTATAAATTTCCTCATTATCAATTCAAATTTTGATTTTATCTTGAAAAAATTGAAACAAACGAATTTAAATCAGCTGTTATTTTTTAGGTTCATAGGGATTTGGTAAGTAAAACATAAAACATAAAGTATGAATTATTTCTATTCTTTAACGTACATTTTGTATATATAAATAACATTACCGACGACTTATTGAATGGAGTAAAGTTATTTAGTAAGGACTAGAAATATGACGCTTACCTTGTACGAAGCTTCCAAGTCCGGTCGACGATATCCTTTTCTGAACTGTAACAAATTTTACGACATTTTTATAGTTTATCCTATAGAATTCAAACATTCTTATCGATAGATACTTGTATGTAATACATATTACTCAATACATCACGAATACTTCTAATTCAGGAAAAGTTGTATTTCTCCGGAAATATTAATTGATTGAACTTTTATGTTTAAAATCCACTGGAAAAAAATTCTTCAAAAAGTCCACGCATTTTCATATTAGATATTTACAACTACTACAGGAACATTTCCCTGGTAGAATATTTAAGTATCCTTGTGAGAATTATTTTTGTCAAATAGTAAAATTTGTAGTTTAAAACCAAATGAAACTGCAGAGTGTAAAAAAATAAACATATGACATCCTGTTTATGAATTAATATAAACATAAACAGGCTGTATCTATCCATCGTCATGTAAGATGTCAGGATATTTAGCAATGACCTACAATAAGATAGAGACACAGAAATCCTTGAGTTTTCGAGAAGTAGAACCCGAAGTGTCGCTTTCCAGTGTTGACAGTAAAACTGATGATCCAATATCAACAAGCTATTGTATAGATCCAGCAGAAATAATGAAATAAATTTGTCAAATTTTCAACCCATAAATCATCTGGCAAAAGAACATTAAATTCTTTGAAATGAAATAAAAAAAGAAATAAATCAAGCAAATCTCATTAATATGAAATCCCATAAAAATGTCAGTTGGTACCTTCTTCTCTGCGATCTTGAGAATGACTGATGGGATTTGAGCCCCTTGTGTAAATATAGACACTTTCGAACTGGTTTTAATGTCTTTATCGACACGTATATCTGAAAACGGGACAATAATTGGACCCCAAGGGATCCAAATGTCCGCTCGTATTGTCAAAAAAGATGTTCAGCTGTTTGGCTAACAGATGTCGCTAGTGGGCAAAATATGTACCGTCGACCTCTCACCAGACTGTCGCTGTGGGCCAAATTCGAAAGATCTTTTAATCTGTTTTCAAAATATTGAGAAAAAGACTAGTTCTGAAGCTTGTTTTTAGCGTTTGTTCTTTCCTAAACCGGCTATGTAGCTGGATTAGGATGCGATATCATTGGGTTCATCTTGTTCGTATGTAGATATCATTTAATTATCGGAGCCAAACTTCTTTAAATCTTGGCCGCTCAAAAATGATTACATCTTCGTTCAAATATTGCTTAATCAAGCAGGTTAAACGGGTAACTTTTTTTCTGTAACAATGTAAATTTTTCGTCTCAAAATTCTACATCGATATCAACAGAGTAGGTTTTGTTTATCTATCTGCTTCATTTTAGTCAAACTTCACATTATCAACATTTTAAGTAAGTGACTATACTATCTGTTACACGATTTAATGTAAAATAAAAATTTAGTTGATAAGTATTGGAACGGCGTGATACTTACCGATAATTATAATTAAGATTTCAATTATAGAAGCACGTGCAATGGCCTTAAAGTGTTTTCAGAATTGTACCACCGTCGTGGTTTAAAACTTTGCTCTATACAAACTGACCCTCAAAACCGTAGCTCCAACGATGTTTATATCACAAGTTACTTAATCTTATTTGATTTGATTTTTTTTTTGGGGGGGGGGGGGAGGGGGGGAGGTGGAGGGGGATTTCAACGTTTTTGACTAAAGGTCTCGATGTGTCGAAGTTTCCTCGATGGTCCCATCAAATTCGAATCTCGAAGTTTAACTATTTATGACTATCATCTTTAACATGTATTTACAATAGAATCAAAAAACCAATTTAAAGTGTTTTTTTCTCTATCTTATCACCGTGGTATGAGAGTTGCATTGACACCGTAGTAAAATCTCAATTCCTGATAGTCCGTTGGCAAGTCCGAAATAGGTATTTATAGAATTCCTTTATTGTTATTCTCATTCATTTTTATAATCATAATGACTCTTTCTGTGGAAAAAATGTCTATCTTCATTTATTTTTTGATTTTTGAGAATACACCAGAAGAATTTGTCTGGAACATGTCATGGTATTGTGTCCCTCGTAAAATTTACCTGCTATCTCTTAGTTTTCAATCGATCCTGTCATTTCAGATTTCTCCATTTTTCCCTAGATTTGTTTTCCTTATGAACAATATAGTTTGTTTATTTTTAGGAGATTTTTTCTCTAGTTTTTAGATAAAGAATATATCAGTGGAAAGAAAAGTTATTACTTGTAGGAATATGTTCGAAAGAATTTGGCTGATTAACACCTGAGATTTTTATAAAATATCTTATTAAATTTAATCTATCGCTAGCAGAGGTTTTGTTTCCGACATTACTAATATTTTACAAAGATACAACTTGTATTATGTACTTGACGATTTTTTTGAAGGGTGGTGTTTTAGTCAACAAACGTAATAATTTTTGAACAGGTGATGCAGACTCCTCTCGATTCCAGCTTCTACATAACAAGTTTACGTTTGCAACCCTTGCTAAGTCTCGGAAACAGTCATCACATAACACTGTTGGTATGCGTCGCATCTATTTATTATGTAGACACGGTAACCAGAAACCCGGAGAGGATTCTACTTGCCTCCGTCCTACCATACAATACTCGTGCAACTTGCATTCTCCTTATACTCCACGTACTGGTTAGGACACTGGCACGGGACGGACAACATATAAACAGATATCGCCTAGTGCACCGTGTACACACTTCTACATGTTTTTTACAATTTAATTTACAATTAATTTACAAGAAACTTGTCAAACTTTGCGTGAATATTTACACTTACTTTTACCTAAGTGGTTCTCTGCACAAAAATATTCACACATCGAGATATCACGTGATCAGCTCTGGTGCGTTACATAGCACGGTAAAAAACAGATTTCATATTTTATCTTAACTCAGTGTCTAATTATCGTCTTCTTCTTGGTGGTATATTTCATGGAATTTTAAAATCAACTCAATCATCATTATTACTAAGACCTTTCCATACAGTAGTCTGTTGTAATTTGATCATACATAGGTATTGTCTGGTAGTCACGCTATCGTGTTAGTTGCTATATATCATTACACGTGAGAGATAGAATACCTATATAATATCGTTATGTGCCATTATTGGTAAAATGAATCCTGACCTCTCGGGGTGAGACGAACGTACAAATACTGATACTGAAAGGCGATTTACGGTATATGTGAATTAAAGTGTGCGTAGGAACGTGTGTATGCGTGTACTTGTTCATCCGTGTGTGTTTCTGTGTAAGTGTATAAGTACGTGAGAATGTATGTTTCTTTCTTTCAATATTGTTCGAATTGTTTTTATTTATTATTCTATTTCTGTAACTCTTCATCATTGGAGGAAATCAAGAAGCTAATCATCAGACCATCTTTCGTTTTTGTCCGATTTCTTCATTTTTACACCAAGAAACCTGTTAAGTTATATATATCGTTGTTTACAACTATGATTTTTCCCCAATATTTAACCATTTTACAATGTTCATTTCGCTAAACGAGTAGATTTGGTAGTAACATATATGTATTAGGACAGTCTCAATTATCAAACATCTTATATTGAAACTATCTTACGGAGGTAACTCCATACCAGATTTTTTTAAATTTTAGTTTTCACTCAGGCACGTTAAATGTGTGTAATAAAAGATCATTGTAAATAGTAAGCATGGAACATTACGATAAACATTCTACTTAATATATCAGATAACATATATGGTTAGTCTAAACATATCTTAGAGTCATATGAAAAGGATTGGTCAGTAAGTTTTACCAACTTAAAAGTGGCCTCTCCCTCCATACAGATATACAGTGATGAATAACAATAGTTACATGATTAAACATTAGAATGTGAAATATGACGAAATTAGACAATCAACGTATCAGGTTTAGTTCTACATAAAGCTTAATTTAATTAACTATAGATTATAAATTTACGAGAGAGAGAGACAGAGAGACAGAGACAGCGAGAGACAGAGAGAGACACAGAGAGACAGAGACAGAGAGACACAGAGAGACAGAGACAGAGGGACAGAGAGAGAGGGAGAGAGATGGAGAGAGAGAGAGAGAGAGAGAGAGAGAGAGAGAGAGAGAGAGAGAGAGAGAGAGAGAGACGGGGGTCACATACATGTGTTATAGGAATGTGATACGAGATGCAGAAACATTGTCTTGAATAAAAATGTTTTTATAACATAGATAAGCCCTAGGGTACATGTAAATTACTTCCATAATATAACTTATAAACTTGTCTACAAGATTCATTCTCTAAATCATTAAGCTATTTTAACAGTATATTTTATCATGCAGAAGTTTTCTATGGTAGTTATTAGCCACGCTTTATTCATGAAATTTATAAATGTTAAATGTTCATTTGCCACATATATAAATTGTTCAACTTTATTGTTATTCATTTCATACTTATTTTACTATCCAATACTTATTATATGTACGTGTTATATTGTTGAATATTGGAAAAAGATATTTAAACTAACCGTTTATGAGAATTCCATATAAATCCCATATCTGTATGATCAAATCTATATTTTACATAGTTAACGTAATTCACATAATGCAATCCAAGTAGATACTGATTTGGAGTTATCCGTAAATACTGTTTTCATGTCTCATACTGTTGATGGAAAAATATAGTGGATATTTGTCAGAAAAAATGCATAATGTGGCAAGTGAGATATGTTTCTTCATTCATGGGAATGATTATCAGCTATTTGATTTTGTATATTTTTTTATTGGTTTATATACATATTAGGAACAACTCATAGCTGAAAGATGTTAAAACGAAAATATTTATACCAAAAACGATTAGGTGATATTAAAAATCCTAGTTAGGAATTATTTAAAGAAATTGATGTGAAAACATAAATGGAGGGTATGGGGATTAAAAAAGAAAAAGAAAATAATCTTACTGTTTTTTCTTTAGAAATCTACCCCTCAGAGCTACAATTATACAATCATTATACTCAGTATGATGAAACCCTCGCCTTCACACGTGCCACTATAAATTGCCGTGAACCAGTCACACGTCCATACTTGCTGTCCTCGAGGGGCGACAGAATTGGGTGTCACCATTACCAGTTTATCTAAGGCATAAGATATAAACACACTTGACATGTCAATTTCATTACCAGTTCACTTTTTGTCTGCTTTTGAGTCATCCCAGCAATTAGATTTCAGTAACCGATATCAGTTTCTTAATTGAAATTGACATCTTTTTCTTTGGGTTGTTCCTGTTTCCAAATGTCAGAAGCGATTTCAGTGTCATAAAATTAAAACCCAAGATACAATGATGTTAAAAAAAGGCATGTCAATTTCATTACGATCATAGCCGTTTACGTGTATGAATGAAAACTGGCGTTTGTCAGACTTGAAGAGTCATGACAACCAATGAATGTATGATTCAAACATGTTTTATTGTCAGCTGAAGACATAGGATCAAACACCAGTTATACCAACCAATGTATAAACATGTTTGTTCACCTTAGCAGTAACATCCATGTTCGTCTCTGGTCACTGTCGATCTAAACTCTACTACAATACGGTAGAAATTTGAACTAGTTCACCAAATATGATCTCACAAATCCTCTTATCTTCATTGAGTTTCCAAAGCAAAATAATGAAAATGAATTTTTTTTAAATAAGTGAAACCGGACTATGAACAATGATACATAATATAATTATGCATATATTTTCACAGCTACTCATAGAATGTTCACACACACACGCACACACACGCACCCTCCCTAACTTACATACACACACACATACACGGTATAGTCGGACGGCCCGCTTTCCATCATCAATAAAACACCATTTATTTGTTAAATTATTTGAATAAAAACAACGGAAGACACACAATTTTTTTATTACTTTTCAAATTTTTGGACAACCTGTATTTTCTTCTAATAGTTGTACTGCACACATGTAAAATACGTTTATAGTTTACTTCTAGCAAAGGATCTTATAAAATCTCCTCTGTAGACTCAATTAACAAAACTATGAAATGCTTGAAATAACACGGTGATGCTGAATGCATTATGGACATAAGATTTGTAATCATACTTCAGTATTTAGAAAGTAATTTGTCGGGAGATCGTTCCTAATGGCAAAGGTTTGCTTAGGATATCGAGTGGACTGTTGTAGTTGCATCTAGCAGAGAAATAACCTTTCAATAAATATGTAATAAATTGTATAGGACAATATAGGACGTGTTATTATTGTTATTGGTAAATGTAATTCTCATTTCGCTTCGCTCGATCACCCATCCCCACTGACCTTCCATACATATTCACATATCCATCGATCCAGGACCCCACGAATTTTATTTGAACTGTAAGCTGTTTCACAGTTGTAAACAATAGATGGTTTGATAATTTTTGTTTATGCACTTTAACCAATTTCATAGTTTTTAATTGTTAAGGAAGAAACAAATATACGGTGAACAAACTTGAATTTAAAACCAAGCTTGTACGATTTATCGCCCTTTGAACAGTCAAAGTGAACCGGGGTAAGGTGTCTTGTCCAAGATACTAGTAGGCTTCAGAAGGACCTTTACAAAACATGTCACAAAAATGCAACGAATATCAAAAAATTACTACAGATTGTTGTCCATTGTAGGAGAGAACGATTTACAAGAAATTAATTAAATTCTCTCTCTCTTCGCATAATAATTGTATTTAAACATGTCGCCTTGTCTCGTTAATATGAATTTTATCAAACTTTATAGGAAAGGTCTTAATATAAATTAGAAAACATGTGCCCAATCCTACCTGTATATTTGATACCAATGAAATATGTTTAAATCAAAATATAAACTAACGTCACATTACCCAAAATGGTACGTTACCCAAAATGAAACACTTCTCAATCATTCGACGCCTAATATATATTTGGAAATATCAGACATTATTAAACATTCTCAAGAAAATATAAGGTATTTATAGATTAATCTATCATTCTTAATTAGCTCATGTCTTCTATGTTGCTTATCATCTCTATTTGAAATTTAAAAAAAAATTAAATTATGAAAAAAAATCCGGAAACTAATGTCATGCGACAACACAAATATACGATCATGTTTTTAACAGTGAAAAGTGTTACTAAAATCAACATGTTTGATAGATAATTGACTGAGATTAATGAGAAAGAAGGTAAACTTTCATGAAATGCAGAAAAATATTCAAGATAATGTCAGTTACAATGTATTTCTATAAACGAAGAGAATAGAAGAGGCGTTCCCTTTTGGATATTCCTATCTATTGAAACGCATTGCTGAAACCTGTCATGCCTTGCTGCGCTCTATTTATAGACACGTGCGATACTAACATGTAACCGAAGCATAAAATTAAAGCTGAAGGAATCTATATGTGAAAAAGTAAGAAAACATACTCGGTAGAAAACATTTGCAATTATGTAGAACAAAATTATTCTTTTGATTGAATAGCAAATACATGTAATTATACTTCTTATAATCAATTCGATCTTAAAACAACAAGCTCGGTCTATCTGATACAAATACAAATAAGATTAAAGGAATAGTTTTACCAATGCAGCCATCAGATGGGTTTTCTTTTGGGTCACATTTTCATAACAGTTAATAATCATTATTCCAAAACGTGCATTATTGAACAAATTTAAGTTGTTTGTGACGTCAATTTGCTGGTGACGTCACAAGAGGATTCTGTGTATCCACTTAGGTATGACACTTTTAAGACACTACGCGTTAGCCACCAAGGTTACACACAAATACATCTAACTAGAAGCCTCATACGTGCACAGTCACCGAAGACTGGGTATGATTCTTCGACTATCACAGGAGAATCTTACTTTATTTTGATAGGATACAATAATTCATGGAGACCCGGGAAGAACGTACGAAGGTTATAAATATTTCCTAAATTAATAAAGATTCTCAATGATTAAGTTATATTTTAACATTTCAGGATATAAAGAAAAGAATCAAACGTATATCTAAACGCGGTTGTCGTCTACCGGAAATCGCTGGTGACGTCACAAGAAGATGACGTGATTGTTATTGTTGCCTTGGGTATTATTTTTGGCTCTAACCCGTGACATGAAACGGAAACAAAATGCTGAGGTAAGTTGTCTTAGCATCTTCAGTTTGCAGTGATAGTGATACACTGTAACTAAAGAGGAAAACAGTCTTTTTGAATATGGACGTCTATAAAGACTTTTAGAGAGTAAATTCAATAGCACACCTCATTTTTAACGATATTCCGGTGAACAGATACAAGTTCCTCACATTATCACGTCATTGGTGAACGTTATAGTATTTTAGTCCACCATCACGGATGAAAGACAGCTCGTTCGCCTGTCCTTGCCTTGTTATCGTTTGTTTTCAAACAGAGGCGAATGTAAGACGAATATGAAATTTTATTTAAAGGTTCCCTTTACTTCTTGTTGTGGATATTCTTTTGAGGCTGACTAGAGAATATGTCCCATCTACATGTACAAATAGTAACGATTTTCAAATGTAGATTTCTCTTACTGAACGATCATACAGATTTATAAAGATCATACGGGATCCGGCGCCAAAATATCTCTGAGGTATCTTCCTATTAATCCTACGCGGCAGGCGATTCTGTCTAACCGCGTAGGTATGACACTTTTAAGACACTACGCGTTAGCCACCAAGGTTACACACAAATACATCTAACTAGAAGCCTCATACGTGCACAGTCACCGAAGTTAAGAATGACTGGGTATGATTCTTCGAATATCACAGAAGAATTTTACGTTATTTTGATAGGAAACAATAATTCATGGAGACCCGGGAAGAACGTACGAAGGTTATAAATATTTCCTAAATTAATACAGATTCTCAATGATTGAGTTATATTTTAACATTTCAGGATATAAAGAAAAGAATCAAACGTATATCTACACGTGGTTGTCGTATACCGGAAACGGAAGACGTGAACATTTTGGGCCAGGAACTGAAAGTACGATTGGCATCATGTTCTCCTGTCGTGACTGAGGTACGTGCAGCACGCGCGTCTTCAAGGTTGACCTACAAACACACGTGGCCGTCAAGTCGGATGGTACCTCTTTTATGGATAAACAAAGAACAGGATTTCATGCAAACGTCTTGTGTAAAAATCAAAATGAGTAAATTACGCAAACACAAATAAACCATAACGTACCTACAGAATATCGACACGGGGGTTTGGATAAACAGGACCAAAAAATCGGCTTACTCAAGTCACTATCTCATGTATACTGGGTATACAGACAATTATATTCCAGTTTACTGTAAATGAGATTCATGGGACATTTGTACCCTTTCTACGTCATGAAAATGTAATAAGAGTTTGTCTTATCTTAGTTATTATGTTACCAAGCCTTGTTGTACTTGGCACAAGTGCAATGGGATTGTACGGGCTAAGGAGGCAAAAGCACTACAAGTAACTATTGAATGTATCAAATCAGTTAATTATAAAGTTTTACATTCACTTGTTTATCTCAATGTATCGACCATCAACTAATATATTGATATTATCTCGAGGTTAATAAATCAATCATTACCGGTCTATGTTGTCTGTTATTACATTGTTTTCATATTTTATTAAAAATCTGTATGTCCTTATCTATTATCACTCACTGATCACAAAGAAACAATTCCGGATGAGATTTGTAATAACTGCCATGGCGTACACCGAACAATAATAATATTAGCTTTACATAAGTGTTTTCTTGCCTTACTAGGAAATCACCACTGATGCAATACGCCATGCAGGTGCTACGCTCTTCTAAACTCTTGTATTGCAAACATTGAGAATTGTTTTGTGCGAGCGTTTGGCATATATCTATCATATATATAAATTTAGAATGGCTGTTAACCCCGTACCCCCAGCTAACTTGGATGGGAAATTATTTTACCTGCAGGAAAATAATACAGATGAGAAAAGTAAAAAAAAAAGAGCTATTACATTTAAAATTTTCTGTTAAAAGAGCTAGAGCTTGTACAATTTAATGTGTTTTCTCGATCGTTTACGGCAACTGTTAACGAGACTGTCCTGTTCTATCCGAAATCAGTGACACGGCAGTAAAGGATAACGTTGGACATATAAAACACTACGGTGACTATTCTTAGCCAGTCCTGATGCTGTTGAAGGAAATAAGACCATTGCTACATTTGTATTACTGTGTCTAACGATGTGGCTGACAACATCAAACAAATTCTTAATTATTTGAATCTTGACATGCACAATAGTACAACCAATGTAGAAATTCTTTTGAGTTACCAAATGTTGATCAGGACGTGACTGGAGTGGTGTAGAAAACTCAGTATAAGGTTTGGTGTTAACAGTGTAAATCTACAAGTATAATTCTTGTTATTCAGTATCCAATTTTGTGAGAATCATTTAATAATTGTTCTCTATCAGTTTATGAATTCCCGATCGTTTCGAGCATGCGCATGAAACACATAGATATACAAATAAAAAGAAAAACGTAAAAATTTATTTTTACTTGAAGGAGTTGATTTTCAGAAAATCTGTGAAACTGTATGATTATGTCATTCAAACACTAACTTGTAAATACTGGCGTGAATTAGAAGAGCCTTTGTCAAAGCCTTTTCTGACTTTCTTCTTGCTTAAGTGAAATAGGATTGTTTTTAGAATATTTCTCCACGTTCCAATACTATCTTTAATATTATGATAATATGTATATTTCTTTTTAGTGTAGAGAGAGCATATATTTCGAAGGTAAGTATTTACAGCTATGGCTTTGAGTCTATTATAATTTACTTTGTCGGAACGTCACACGAATTTTGCAGGTAGTCCGGGTTCCGTTTGTTAGCATGTCTTGAAAGCTTGAAAAAGTCCAAGGTTATGATGCATATATATTATGCTGTGTTTAAAAAGTCTTTCTTAAAACCCAAGCATAATAATTCAACTTTTCTGATGTGTTTCATTTGATATATCGGCAGCTCTTACTATTTGTTATATTTAACACTATACAGCGATGTACATTTATACATTGTGTGTATCGTTTTAGTTTCTATACCACTTGGTTACTTAGTTATGTAACTCATTTATAACCTTTTGGTTTTCTTTCTGAGTATCCTTCAAATTTGTATAATAGTTTGCTTTTATCATTCGTTGTACATTTGAAAAATAAAAAAGAAGAAAAAAAATTAATGGCAGCGGTGGGATTCGAACCCACGCCTCAATGAGACTGGTGCCTAAAACCAGCGCCTTAGACCGCTCGGCCACGCTACCTAGATACTCATGTGCCGTGCTAGTATCGACAGCATGGTGCCCAGCTACGTTACACCTTAGATGAGTCACGTGACTGTCATGTGTTCCTAACTCTTGTTTGTATTATTATAAATGTGATATAACCAGTGGAATATATGTATAGGACTTTAATTCTACCGTAAATGCCATTTAGGACGTCACTGACGATACGCATAGATCTACATAGTAACACAGATTTCCACAGTGCATGACAAATCTAAGTCCCTGGTTGTAAGTAATGTCAACCATGCTTCAGTCAGATCCAAAACGGAAAACGCTTCCGGCTTAGATACAGGCACTGCGTAAACGAACAAAATAATGATACAATTGTATTCTAATTTTGCAAACCCCTCAGTTGAACTGATTCGTTTACATGCTCAGTAAAAAAAAAAACCGACTAAAAGTTTCAACACAAATTTGAAACCATTGCAAGGCTAATCACGTTTCGGATCATTAAAAATAGAAAAAAAAAAATGAAACCAACGAAAAACATAATTATAAGTACATTCATCTCTCCACAAATATGCAATCACTTTAAGAAACTACAAAAAACACAACGCAACACAAAAGATACAGCACATCACAGCACAACACACAACGCAGTGCAGCACAATACAATACAATACCGTGATACAACACATCACATCACAGCACAACACACAATACAACACAGTACAGCACAACTCACAACACAACAAAATGCAAAACAACAACGCAACACAAAAAAGTACAGCACATCACATCACAGCACAACACACAACGCAATGCAGCATAATACAACACAATACAACACAACACAATAAAATACAACACAATAAAATACAATACAACACAATACAACACAACACAATAAAATACAATACAACACAATAAAATACAATACAACACAATAAAATACAACACAATACAACACAATAAAATACAATACAACACAATACAATACAATACAACACAATACCGTGATACAACACAATACAACACAATACAACACAACACATCACAACACAATAAAATACAACACAATACAACACAATACAACACAACACAATAAACTACAACACAATACAAAACAATAAAATACAATACAACACAATACAACACAACACAATAAAATACAACACAATACAACACAATAAAATAAAATACAACACAATACAACACAACACAATAAAATACAACACAATACAACACAATAAAATACAATACAACACAATAAAATAAAATACAACACAATACAACACAACACAATAAACTACAACACAATACAAAACAATAAAATACAATACAACACAATACAACACAACACAATAAAATACAACACAATACAACACAATAAAATAAAATACAACACAATACAACACAACACAATAAAATACAACACAATACAACACAATAAAATACAATACAACACAATAAAATAAAATACAACACAATACAACACAACACAATAAAATACAACACAATACAACACAACACAATAAAATACAACACAATACAACACAATACAACACAATACAACACAACACAATAAAATACAATACAACACAATACAACACAACACAATAAAATAAAATACAACACAATACAACACAATACAACACAATACAACACAACACAATAAAATACAATACAACACAATAAAATAAAATACAACACAATACAACACAATACAACACAATAAAATACAATACAACACAATAAAATGCAATACAACACAATAACATACAATACAACACAATACAACACAATACAACACAATACAACACAATACAACACAACACAATAAAATACAACACAATACAACACAATAAAATACAATACAACACAATAAAATACAATACAACACAATAAAATAAAATACAACACAACACAATACAATAAAATGCAATACAACACAATAAAATACAATACAACACAATACAATACAATAAAATACAATACAACACAATACAACACAATAAAATGCAATACAACACAATACAATACAACACAACACAATACAACACAATAAAATACAACACAACACAATACAATACAATGCAATACATAGCAATACAACACAATAAAATGCAACACAACACAATAAAATGCAACACAACACAATAAAATGCGACACAACACAATAAAATACAATACAACACAATACAACACAACACAATACAACACAATACAATACAACACAATAAAATACAACACAACACAATACAACACAATACCGTGATACAACACAACACAACGCAATGCAACACAACACAATACAACACAATACCGTGATACAACACAACACAACGCAATGCAACACAACACAATAAAATACAATACAACACAACACAATACAACACAATAAAATACAACACAACACAATACAACACAATACCGTGATACAACACAACGCAATGCAACACAACACAATACAACACAATACCGTGATACAACACAACACAACGCAATGCAACACAACACAATAAAATACAATACAACACAACACAACACAATACAACACAATAAAATACAACACAATACAATACAATACAACACAACACAATACAACACAATACCGTGATACAACACAACACAACGCAATGCAACACAACACATCACAATACAATACCTGCGTAAACTTACCACATTGGCAAGAAATTTTATTTTCATACAATAATTTTCTTATATACACTCTAAAATATTTAATAAACTGTATTGCTTTTGATAATGAAAGAGTGAATTAAAATGCCGCTCAGTGATGTATAACCAGGAACTTGTGTCATGGAGATAGGGGTATGTAAGATGTAAAAACGAGTATTGAGTAAAATGTCAGTAGAATATTATTGATACAGAATGACGAGGTTCAGCAGAGAACAGAAACAAAATATCTTACCTGGAACACATAATATATAGGTGAATACAATCGACTATTGTACGGGAAAAGATGTATGTCTTAGTGTTGGCAGAGTGACTAAGTCCAATAAAAAGGGAATGTCAAAAAAAAGTTCAGTACACACATCTTCCTGAATATTATGGTAACCCATTTTGATATAAAAACAGATATAAAATGTTATCATCCTATTTCTCGGAAAGATAAGATAGCATGGATATTTCTCAAATTTCCTGTCAAGGCCCCTTTAGCCTGATAAATGTACGCCAGAGTCGGCTGAGTGTTTGACTTTTATCTTTCTTTATCAATTCCTTGGTCTTTTTTTTTTGTCTGTGTGACGAGGGATTGCTCCATATCCTGGTCTCATGGTGAAATATATTCGAGTTCACGGAAATACTGCTTTGTTGTTCCGAACACCATAACTTCTTCGGATAAGCCGTATTCTCAAGTACAATTTATATGTACAGTGTACGTACCAAGACTGTGTGTGCAGCTACGCCATGTACGCTTTAAGTTGTACGTTGCCGACATGGCAAGTAAACTTTTTAGTAATGAAATCATATGTAGCTAACAATTATTCTAAATCACGTTGATAAACTTACAAAAATCAGAGACGTTTATTATATGTTATACACGTCTCTGTAAAAATAAAGTCATAAAAAATAATAAAAGGAAAGAATGATATAAACATGAATACTCATGCTAATACAAAGAAGAAATGAGTAAATTACACCAACATAAACAAGTAAAAGAAATTATTCTTTTTGTTGTAGTCTGTATGAAACATCATATATATGTACTGTCCGCTCACACTATGATATACACCATGTGCATGGTATACTGATGTAGGCCCACAATGCATTTGGTCACGGACATAGATATATACACATAAGCTCGTGACATGATTAGATATTTCACGACAAAAAAAACCATATACTTACAATTGTTTTTTTTTTTTTATTATTTTTGTGCAATTCAATTTTATTTGTTTGTTGTGTTTTTATCAATTTTTGTTTGTTTGTGTAATTTAACAGTTATATTTACTGAAAATCGAAGTTTTTTTCAGAGAGCCTTACACCTTCAAATCAGAACGAGTTGTCTACCTTGCTTGTTCAATCTAATCATAGCACTTAGTCATACACGGTGGAAATTTTCTACAACCATGTAACGACAAATATGTCGGATTTTATCAAGGACATAAACGATTTTAGAAGTCGTTAGGATATCGAAAACAGTTGTTGTTAATCAAAAGATTTATAACACAATCAGACCGGATTTCCTACTTTCACTTTCGTTTGTTCAGCTACAAGGCCACAAGGAACGACGTCAGATTGATCATGCGCACTTCACGTTTTCTTTTTTTCGCAAGATATGATCAGTAGAGTTGTATTGAGGATAGTGAAAGATGTTCCCTACAAGAGCAGGTGGTCGGAAATCTAAATTATAGGTACGTTATCAAGAATAGGATAATGACTAAACTTTTAATGCACGCCCTTTTGTGAGAGGACTTGGATGAACAGTGTAACAGTCATCAATACATCTAACGTTATACAGTGCTCGCCTGATGCGATTGACAAAATTACGTCACACTTTGAGATATGTGATGTGTTATTGGCTTTCAATGTCAGTTCGTTGGTCTTATCAATATTTACTCTAAATGTTAAATTTTCATTTTATATAATATAATAATGTAATTCTAGTTGTTTTCTTGTTACATTACGCTTTAAATTCTACTTTCGTTTTTGGTAAAAAGAATTACGCCATACTTTGAGATATGCTAATCTAGCTTTGTTATTGAATGCCAACGTCATCAAGTTGGTCTTAGCAATATTTACTTTGAATCTTCAATTTTCACTTTATTTATTAACATCTCAGTAGTCTCCTGGTTGTTTACACTACGCTTTAAATTCTACTTTCGGTTTTGGTAAAAATGTATTGGTAAGCTCCCCAACTACAGAAACTACATTTTGTGAAATGTTCATCCCAAAATTTTCATATGTATTCTTAGAATCGTGCAAGGTTATATGATTTCCTATCAGTCTATAGTCAAAATTCAATTGTAAACAGATATGAAAGTCTATAGAACATTAACATAATTCATTCTAATATCAGTAAGTAATTCAACTGTTTTTGATTTATTTTGGCACCAACATGAAGCTTTAGGTAATTTGGTGTGATTCTGACCACAGATATTTATCCATCTGCCAATGCACCCATTATATATTCCAGGGACTGACCAGGCCTAGTATTACTTAGTTCTAATAGCATATCTAACTATCTGTTTCATGTTAACACAATCAGACCGGATTTCCTACTTTCACTTTCGTTTGTTCAGCTACAAGGCCACAAGGAACGACGTCAGATTGATCATGCACACTTCACATTTTCTTTTTTTCGCAAATTATGATCAGTAGAGTTGTATTGAGGATAATGAAAGATGTTCCCTACAAGAGCAGGTGGTCGGAAATCTAAATTATAGGTACGTTATCAAGAATAGGATAATGACTAAACTTTTAATGTACGCCCTTTTGTGAGAGGACTTGAATGAACATGTCTGTGTAGCAGGTACCATTGAGTAAGAGGTTGAATAGTTAGTAAAATTTTAATCATATCCAATTCTTTTATATACTGTTTTTTTTAGTAGATCAAGAAGAAACAAAATTGGACTGGACCAATAGTTGCTGGCCAGGTTCATTTGTAACTCATTCTTGGTCAATACATGTAGTTTGGAAGTATGAGGTATGAGACCTTTAAGGTTGCATTCAATATTTCATGTCTCTGTTACCTCACTGCATTTACCAGAAAGAAATCAAATCTATTTATTATCAGCAGAAATCTAGGGTCAGTTTAAAACTGAACATAAGTCATAGGTCAGTTTTTACTTCATATTCAAAATTATTATGCTCATTCTTTAAATATTGAGAACAATTAATTGCTGTATCAACAGGTGAACAGTACAACAGATATAGACCATGGCTACAAACAATTCCTCTGATCAGGATCCTCACAATTTTGCAGGTATGTGATTAAATCATAAAGTAGAAAAGAAGTGAAATGTCTAAACTACACCCATTTATTATTACTTTTGTGTTTAATATACACTTTTCCTTACCTACTAAAATTGCATCAATTCTGGCCTTGTCTAAAATTTAGCATTGATCATGTTCTTTTTGTTAAGTCACTGAAATGATTTCTTTTGAACAAGAAAGCTTATTGAGACTTGATATTTAGTAAGTGGCTAGATGAAGTGGTACAAATTTTCATAAATCAGATGAATGGTTTTAAGATCAATAATAAAAGCTTTTATAGGAATATTAAAAAGGCTAAAATGTGATCCCTGACCAATCACTACATTCTTATTTTACCGCTATACAGATGATATGAAACCTGAGGACATTCCTGAGGTATCTCATTCTCCTCTGACCACAAGTGATGAAAAGACAGTCCCAAGTCTTGATTTCTCTATGATCAGTAGTGGAAGTTCGAGCTTTGAAGTCTTATCTACTAGCACAGTGGAAGGTGCATCTCTTTCTTTTGACGAAGGCAAACCACAATTATTGGACAGAGGTGGTGCGGAAGAAAAAGCAGAAAAGCTTAAGGACAATCAGTGTATAAGTGATGATGAAAGGGACCAACAACCTGGTAAATCCTTGTCTTCTGATGGAAATCCAGTAGAGAAATCAGAGGATAAAGAAAATTCATTTGATGACAGCGTGGTTCTTCTTGGAAAAAGTGATATACATGACTCCTTGTTGTCTGAGCAGATAAGTAAGACTGATGACTGTCCTCAACAGTCCATTAGCAGCAAGGGAAATGATGACAAAAGACTTGATCAATCAAGAAACAAAACAACTGCTGATGAGATAGGGATGAAGGACAAATCGTTAGGTGAAAGTCTTGTTGTCCTTGCCTATGCAGACTTTGAGAATTCCTCATTACCCGAGACCAGCCATCAGCCTATAACTGACAGAATGATTGCAGGTCTGATGAACTCAACGACCAAGGTGACACCTGGTGAGGATGGACATCAGAAAAATATTGAAGAAATGGTACCAAAGAAAACGAATATGGGGGAATCTGATGTTATCAAGAACGATTTGGTAAAGAAACATTGTTCTGATGATGAAAAATCAACTGATGAGATGAAATTGTCCACAATTTCTGTAGCAGATACTGAAATGAAGGATAAGGAAACATTAGATACTGCACAATCATCATGGCATCAAAATAGAGGTGACGTAAGGGAAGACATAGAGGATAATCTTTACAAGAATGATTTGAAAGAAACAGAGCCTAATATACCGCCAGTATCTAAGACAGAGAATTCATTCTCAGGGGATACAGGCACCATATTTCCTGAGATTTCTAACATAAATAAGGGTACTGACAGCTTGGTTTCCTTAAAAGGATCACCAGGTGACAGCTTAGTCATACTGGAACAATCGCATAAACACACAGATACAGATGAAACAAACACAACAGATGTTTCCAAGTTCGACAACGGTAGAAATAAAACCAGCGTTAGTATGCAAGAAATACAGACGTCTGAACTAACTGACAAAGGAGGAAACTTAGATGAGAAGAGTAAGGACGGATCGCTGAGCGAGAGCTTAGTTGTTATTGAAAAGGATGAAGTAGAAAATAATTTGGATGAAGGGACACCCCCAGGGGACCAACAAATACCCGGCCAAGAAGATGCTTCAAAAGAAAAACCAAAGGAAATGTCAAATCTTGTGGTAGAAGGAAAACTTAATACCAATGATGATGGTATGTCTGAATCTACTAACCAAATGTCAAATAAATCAGCACCACTGATTGGACTAACACACAAAGTTGTTGAAAGCATTGTAGGATCTTTGCCGAGCTACCACGTGCAAAACATGGACGAACAACCAGCTGGTGGATATCAACAGCAAGAAAATCAAGCTTTGGACAACAAGTGTCAGCTTAACAACAGCCTTGAGGGATCCTGTATGTCCACTGAGAGCTTTGCCATTTTATCAGAGTCAGTGTCTGATAAATACCTTGATTCAGAGGAAGAATTAAACCAGCTGCAGTCCAATTTCACCTTTCCCAGCGTAGATTTATCAGGGATAGAACAAGCTTTTGGTGGGGAGAAAAATGCAAAGAAACTGAAACTGAAAGCATTCAGCCCACAGGAGACAGATGAAACAGCAGAAAATGAAACAGATCAACTAGAACCTGATCAAGAATATATCGCTGGAACAATGGTGGATATTGAAGGACACAAGATAGATTTATATGCCTCAATTAAAAAGATTGAAGCAGAAAATGAACCAGAACTAGATGCTAGTTCTATTGAAGTGGACACACAGTTTGGAAACCTAAACCCCAACTCTTCCCAAACTGAAGGGAGTGACGTGGATAGGAAACTGTTTGGAACAAGTGAACCTGATTGTTTCAGCAGAGAAATTCACGTAGAAAGTCATGGAGAATCCCAATATCCGTCATTGTCATCAGGGAGTAGTATATCAATGAGAAGTTTTGTAATCATTGATGACAATGGAAGATCAGGATCAATGAAAAGTTTACAAGTTGATGAATATTCATCAGGTGGCGATCAACCTTATGAATATTTATCAGGTAAATTAGACACTGACAAAGTTGGCAGATCCACCTTGGATGGAGAGATGATGGAGAATAGAGATCAGATCAATGTTCATGGGTCTGAAACAGAATGTGACAGGAAAGAGTCACCCAGATTGGGTGATAGTCAAATACATAGCTCTTTAGGCTTACAAGAGTATGGAGATCGGCAAGTCTCTGTGGCGCTAGATGAACAAGAAGAAAACGATGTGATAGCCTCACTTCCAAGTGTACCATTAGATGAACCAGTGGCTAGCTCCATAAATAGAACTGAAGTTCAACCTCTCATACAATTTGATGAAGATTGTTTAGAAAATGAATCCTTAAAGCCCTTGAAGGAAATCTCCTTTAAAGATGGGAAGAAGGTTGATGAAAACTTGAGCAGAAATCAGCCACAGAGTGACTTTGACAACCGACCATTCTGCATTGAAGAAGAAGAGAAGCACCAAACTGGCTCAACATATCATGTACAAGACGCAGCAGAGGGTACTGAAAGTACTAAAACCTGTGTAGATGAGAACACATGGGTTTTCAAGCAACAAGATACCACATCAGCTGAGGGACAAACAGAAACAGCACAAGAAAAAAGTCTGTCAGGACATTTGGACGACTTAAAAGCAAACACCTTACACAAACAAAAGGACGAGGAAGGGCTGGATCAAGAGCACACTAAACATTTCCAAGATACTGCACCATCAGAGTTGGAAACTGAAGAAAACTTGACCCAGCATGATTTAGAGGCTTGCAATATCAACAGAAACTCTAAGAATGAAGGTCCTGTGAAATCTGATAGAACACCCAGTATGGATACCAATGATGAAAGATTCCAGCAAACCCAAAGGTCAAGAATGGGTAAGTACAAAGTAGATGGAAGAACAGCTAGAACAAGTAGAAAAATGTACACTTCCTCTTACCCTGGACAGGTGTATCCTTGCTCCTTTAGACAGGGAATTCCATTGTCGTGACTATTTATGATGTCAACAGTTGTGTTATGCAATGACATCCCATCAGTAATACAACAATGACATCAATGCCAAGAATTGAGATAATAACAATATTACGTTATCAAAAAGTTCAGAAGGGTTAAGGAAAAACTACATGGTAACAAGGTGACGTTCACTGTCTGCTACTGTATTCAAATATTGAATATATATACAGGTATCTGTCTACCATTCCACATTTTATTGAATGTTTATGTATACGACAACCACAATAACTTGTTTACTTCTATTGCAGAACATGTAGAGCAAGTCTTCAGCCATGAAGAGGAAGATGACGACTCCACTTTGACCTTAGATCCAACCGAGAAAACTGCTCAAGTTCAGTTGCAACGAGACCATGATGGTAGGCTTTATTTACAATACGATTGAATGCACTACTAAATTTCACAACAAGAACAAATTTCAAAAGAATATTTTTCTCTTACATATTTCCTTTTCTAGAAAAACTGCACTTGTAACACTTTGAAGAAAGTTGATTAGAAGGTTGTTTCGGTGGTGGGATCAAATTTGTTAAAGGGGTGGCCTTTGTTTTTGGTCAGTAAAGGGCAAAATCGTGATGAATTAAGGGGATGGGGAAACATGTGATAGGGTATCACTCTGATAATTTTGAAGCAAGCCCCTACAGGTGCTATGTGTATAACTCGGGAAAGAGGGGAAATCTGATTTATTTCAGCCTTTAAATAACTTTTGTAATTTGTGTGGTGCTTAAAGTCCTTATAACAGCTAAGGTTACAGGAAGATGAATGGATAGAGATAGATTTTGCCAGTGGTATGTTTGTATGAAGGGTTATAGGGGTTTGCCAAAACGTATTATCATGATAAATGTTAAAAGTCCTTTTTTTTTTTTAAATGACAAAAGTATGTAAGATATTTAACAGATACCACTAAATACTCATTAGATACTTTTTTCCATGAAAGGTGAAGTGGAATTTGGTAAGCATTTGATTTGTAGAAGATTGACTCTAACTTTTTGATCACATTATAGGTACAGCATCAGAGAACAGTGGGCCAGCAATAGAATGGTATAATGAATCTGTCACAATTTATGTCTTACGTCAGTGGAACGAGTATGAAGATGGGAAACCCAAAGTACGAAAAGACCAACATGCTATTGTAAAAGAATGGATAAAAGTTGAAAAAGTGAGATTTTTGTTCAACAGCTTTCGGTTGTCATCTGTCTTAAAGGCTAAATTACCACCTGATACTGAAGTCATTTTTGATGATTTGAAAACAAACATGTCCATTTCAAACTGCGGACAACCCTTCAGGTCAGATGAAGAGTATCGCAGTTGGTGGGAAGAAACCATTCGCGCTGTATTTGAAACAGTTGGTGAAGTGTCAGCCTATTTATGTAACCTGGACAACATTACCAAAGAGTCAACTATTGAGTCCACGAAGAGACTGACCTATGCCAATGTCAAAGTCACACCCACTAAGATCCCTGAAACATACCTGGTTTTAGGAACAGCAAATATCGGAAGTACCTTGTACAACATTCAAAGTCAGAATGATCACAACTGCCTTCTGAATACGGATTTGATGAGAGATGTGAAGGTTATACAAATGCCTCACCAGTGGACCAAGTGGTGCAGACATATCACAGGAGCTGACCACGGATTGGAGAAGGCTGGTATCCTTGACATCCATGCAAATGAAGACGATGGCCATACCTATGTGGTTGTTGATATTCACCACAAATCAGACAGTGTTAAAGACCAGTGGTACGTAGAGCATGCCCTTGAAATGTCATCTGAACAAGCTTTAATCTCTCTATGCAAAGGCGAGTATGAACTGTTATCACATGGTGAGGTGAAGAACTACATAAATAATCACAAACTAAGTAACATTACCTGTCATTGGATGGTAAAGAAAAGCACTATTGCTCCCGAACTTCTGGTGTTAGCAGACAGCCAAGATGTTACTGAGAAGGTAGCAGCCTTGATCAAGTCAAGTATAAAAGTATTGGACCTAAAAGCAACAAGAACAGAACAACATAAAAGGCTACAAATAATGAAAACACAGTTCAGAGGTAAATTGTGCTGGTCGGTTGATGACACAGTACAAATGACATATGTGTATGTCACCGATGACATTTTGCCTCAGGTCTCAGAAACTATTGAGGTATTAGGTGGACGGAAATTGTCATCAGCCAAAGTGACAAATGTAACCAGCAGTGTCCACATAGAAGGGTATGACCAAATCAGATTCTTCAATAAATATGTGAAAGATGACATGTTGCAAATGAGAAACTCTTTGAAAGTGGATATGTCATTCCAAGATGTTTCTCCTGATCGGGTTGTCATTCAAATCAACGGGCCAGCAGACAGAGTAAATACTGCTCAAGCTAACATACAAACGTCTTTAAATGACATCACATCCTTTCAGCATCCGAATGTGGAATTATCTATCCCACAGATCCACATAGAAAAAGTCAGGGACCTCGAAATGGTGAACAGATGTGTGATTGCCACTCACAGTACAGACTCTGACCAGCCAAGGGATGACCAATTGACCTTTGACAATTTCTCCGACAAAAAGACAGTCATTCCAACAGAATGGTGGACGTGTGGTCAAGCTCAACTTGGATTTGTCACAAGCCCCGTCAACAACATAGCAGCATCTGTTACTGTAAATATGTTGCCGATTCATTCACCACTTGCAGGTATGCTATCATATGATTATAGTGAAAAAAATTTGCTGTCGATCCTTTCCTGAAGACATTTTTTCAGTTGGCAACATGATTTCAAACATTCATGAAAGTCTCGTTAACTTGATGTATTCCATGATCATATGATTCCATTAAAATTGACGTATTTTATGGTATTTGTTTTAAAGCATTATTGTTAAAGATGTGTTGTACACATAATACAAATGAATTTGTTTATAAGTTTTATTAAACATGTTAACAAAATGGAATAGGATTATACAATGAAGCTTTCAGTTATCTGTTAATGACAAAAATCGTAACAAAACTCTCAGAACATCAGTATAGCACATATATTGTACAATTCTTAATTAATAGCTCTGATATTGAAAAATAAAACATGTCATAATGACATGTAAGATGCAGTTCAATGTCCTTTCCAGAAGCAGCTCAACAAGCAACCATTTTTGTTCCACATCCTGGCATGGGCAAGGCTAAACACGACTTAGCTGCCTCAATCACACAAGTGTTTAAACGATTGGAGGGAGTCAACTCAGTAGCTGTTGACCTACATAACTGTTGTGATTGGTCATTTTCAAAGTTCCTAAAAGTGGCATTACAAGCCATGAAAGAGCTGTGCTCTCTTGATACTAGTCTAAGGGACATCATACTGGCTGTTCCGATGGAGGATTACCAATCTGCATGCTCAATAACAGAGTCTTCAGGTGTACATCTGTTTTTTTTTCAATATTTTTCACTTCCCTTTTATGGAAAGATTTATTCCAAGAGGAGAAATCTTATGAAGCTAAAGATGTTCCTTGTTGAAACTCATTTAATTACATGAATGAAGATTTTTTCTGTTATAAGAAATATTAACTGAAGCTCGTTATCCTTATTTCTTTGTTTACTTAGGTCTACAACGCAGCAGGGGCCGTAACCCTATACAGCTTTTGGTTTTGAAGGGAGATATTACTAAAGAACAGGTATGTAAAGCTTTAAAACACTATCAACGAAGATATCACAGCGGCTCCATCAATATGTCTAGATCTGTTTATAAGGACAATCACAAGTCTTTATAAAGCGATGCTTTAAAGATAGATATTTGTGATGTAGATGGGACGTTTTAGGCAGGTTTTACTATATTTGAATTGGGATTTGCATATGGATTTGGGTACACAATTAACAGGGTCGTTTTCTTGTATCTCCCTAAATAGCGCAGGTTGATCCTTCAATCATCTAACAGATTAATTTCAAGAACTGATTTCCTGTTTTCAAGATTTTGAGGTAATGAAACATAGATGTAAATAGCTTTAAAACTTGGGTTATGTGTTATCTTACAAAAATTCTGTTTACATCACAATGGAGTGATTGATTATTTCTAGAAATATTTTCCTTTTTTGATATTCTTAATGTTGACATTATGAATCCAATAAATTGCCATTTATGAAGTAAGATAACATCAGCTGTCACAATCTTTACCATATTTGATAAAGATGTAATACAAGGGAGAAAATAACCATCATTTAAAATGTGAGCCCTTTCATAGCTTGTAATGGTAATACAGAAATTCCTAACACTATACAGTAAGTAAGAATGATATGTCTAATGGCAGTTAATGTCTAGGTATCATTTTAGTTATTGATCAACTTCAAGTTCTATTTGCAAAGTCATTGAATATAATATAATTTCTTTTTTCCTGAAGGCGGATGTCATTGTGAACACCACAAGCAAATGCTTGGATCTTTCCAGTGGTACTGTTTCTAATTCATTGTCTCAAAGGGCAGGGCCAAAGTTACAAAAGGAATGCAGGAAAAAATATGCGAATGGCATCAAGTTTGGTGAATTAGCAGTCACTGATGGGCACCAGCTCCTTTGCAGAAAAGTGTTCCATGGAGCATTTGATGTTTGGCCCTCACTTGATAAGAACCAAACAAAGAAAACAGAGGTTAGACTTGATACACTCTACATTCTCTATTTGTTACACATCCAATATTGAATCATGATTTCATTGATGATCAGTGATATACCAGGTACTTAACATTTTAAAATTAAAAGTATTTTAGTCCTTAAGTATTATGTGTACAGGGTCTGTACAGCATCAAAGTCTGACTACGTTTTAACCTGATGTAAGGTTCATCAGTCCGTCTACACTTTTGTTTCCGTGCAATAACTTCAAACTTAATACAGTGCTTCCTTATTGAAAGTGCTTGTATGGGATTGCTTTTCATCTTGAAAGGCCAAGGTCACTGTTACTATAAATAGAAAAATCAGTTTCTCTGCAATAACAAGTTTTCTTTGGCCAATCAGACGCAAACTTTCCTTACACAGATGGCTTGCTTTGGATTGCTTTACAGGTCCCAGGGTCAATGGTCCAGATTACTGTTACTCTAAGTAGAAAATTGGTTTCTGTGATATAACTTGGGTTCCCTTGGACCAGTCAAACTCCAAATTCATACAATGCTTTCCTACTGAATCTGCTTGCTAGGAATTACTTTTCAGACCAAGAAGTCAAAGGTTGAGGTTGTTGTTACCATAATGGAAAAAACATTTTCATAATAACTTCAGTTTGTTACAGCCATTCTTACTCAAACCTGAATTTATTCTTCTTAACCAAAAGTGCTTGCAAGGGGTTACTTTTCAGACCAAAGATGTCAAAGGTTGAGGTTGTTGTTGCAGTAATGGAAAATCCATTTTTTGGAACAACTTGAGTTTGCTGTAGCCAATCTAACTCAAACTTGATGCAATGCTTCTTAACCAAAAGTGCTTGTTTGAGATAGATTGTCAAGGGTCATTTGTCATTTGTCATTTGTCACTGTAACTATAAATTAAAATCAGTTAAAAATGAAAATAAAACAATCAAGCCACATAGTGGGGCCTTGCTGACCTGTCAGTATTCTTGTTTCAACTAGAATAATGAAACTTGGTGTATACATTGATCATACAAAGATGATGTGTATTGTACCAAATTCAGGGCCTTGATTACAGAGTTATTCCTCTTTGTTTACATTTCTTGTTGAGAGTGTAACTTGCTTTCATTTAAGCTAGGATAATGAAACTTTGCGTTTACATTGACCAAACAAGTGCAGTGCATCAATGTTTGGGTTTGCAAATCCTTCATAACAGAGTTATTGCCCTTTGTTAAAGTTTTGTGTAGGGATCATAACTTGGTGTGCAATTAAACTAGGATAACAAAACACGATGTATACATTGGTTATAAAAAGAGGATGTGCAATATATCAAATTCAGGGCCTGCAAGGGTGACTATTGCGGCCAAAAATGCTATCACAATAGTGTTATGATTGTAAATTCTAAGGTAACTGAATACTTGTAGACAAATTCAGCAGCAAAATATGGGTCACTTCATCCCAATACTTTCAGACACTCAAGTATCTTAACACTATACAAGTCACTTAGTGCTGTTAAAGTTTATTCATTCTTTTCATTTTAGATGGTAGGGAAGTTCGTGACAAAATGCCTGGAGCGAGCTAATGAATTAGGCATGAATTCTATATCATTTCCTGCCATTGGGACCGGTAACTTAAATTACCCTTCATCTGTGGTGGCCAAGGAGATGCTCCAAAAAATTAAATGCTTCATGGTGGAGTCTAACCCAAGTCATTTGAAGAAAATCAGCATTGTCGTCTATCCAAGGGACACACAGACCTTTGCAGTAGGTTTCTTAAACTGGAAGATGCTTTCACACCAGAAATTGATGAGAACATCTCACTTAAGTACTTAGTCCTAATTGATTTGACTGTTTGAGTCAACTCTAAACTTTTGTCAAATAGCCCATATGATATCAAAATAATTTGGACAATTTAGTGGTAAGATACTTGTCATTGAAGCATTCAGAAAACTGTCCCTTAAGCATGTCATATCTGTTGCTTTAGGATAATTAAGGTACTATCTTATTAGCACTTAGATATTGTCACTTCAGATTTGAGAAACTGTCACACTGATATTAAATCACTATGACTTTAGCACTATGTTACGGGCATTTTAGCAGTGATATACATAGAGCACTTAAGCATTGATATGCATAGGGCACTTTAGCTTTGATATACATAGAGCACTTTAGCAGTGATATACATAGGGCATTTTAGCAGTGATATACATAGGGCACTTAAGCATTGATATACAAAGGGCACTTAAACATTGATATACATAGGGCACTTTAGCATTGATATAAGTAGGGCACTTTAGCATTGATATAAGTAGGGCACTTAAGCATTGATATCAGTAGGGCACTTAAGCAGTGATAGACATAGGGCACTTTAGCAGTGATATACATAGGGCACTTTAGCAGTGATATAAGTAGGCACTTAAGCATTGATATAAGTAGGGCACTTTAGCAGTGATATACATAGGGCACTTTAGCAGTGATATATGTAGGGCACTTAAACATTGATATACATAGGGCACTTAAGCATTGATATACATCGGGCACTTTAGCTTTGATATACATAGGGCATTTTAGCAGTGATATACATAGGGCACTTAAGCATTGATATACATAGGGCACTTAAACATTGATATAAGTAGGGCACTTTAGCAGTGATATAAGTAGGGCACTTAAGCAGTGATATAAGTAGGGCACTTAAGAATTGATATCAGTAGGGCACTTTAGCAGTGATAGACATAGGGCACTTTAGCAGTGATAAACATAGGGCACTTAAGCATTGATATACAAAGGGCACTTAAACATTGATATACATAGGGCACTTGAGCATTGATATAAGTAGGGCACTTTAGCAGTGATATACATAGGGCACTTTAGCAGTGATATACATAGGGCACTTAAGCATTGATATACATAGGGCACTTAAACATTGATATAAGTAGGGCACTTTAGCAGTGATATAAGTAGGGCACTTAAGCAGTGATAGACATAGGGCACTTTAGCAGTGATATACATAGGGCACTTTAGCAGTGATATAAGTAGGGCACTTAAGCATTGATATAAGTAGGGCACTTTAGCAGTGATATACATAGGGCACTTTAGCAGTGATATATGTAGGGCACTTAAACATTGATATACATAGGGCACTTAAGCATTGATATACATCGGGCACTTTAGCTTTGATATACATAGGGCATTTTAGCAGTGATATACATAGGGCACTTAAGCATTGATATACATAGGGCACTTAAACATTGATATAAGTAGGGCACTTTAGCAGTGATATAAGTAGGGCACTTAAGCAGTGATATAAGTAGGGAACTTAAGCATTGATATCAGTAGGGCACTTTAGCAGTGATAGACATAGGGCACTTTAGCAGTGATATACATAGGGCACTTAAGCATTGATATACAAAGGGCACTTAAACATTGATATACATAGGGCACTTGAGCAGTGATATAAGTAGGGCACTTAAGCATTGATATAAGTAGGGCACTTTAGCAGTGATATACATAGGGCACTTTAGCAGTGATATACATAGGGCACTTAAGCATTGATATACAAAGGGCACTTAAACATTGATATACATAGGGCACTTTAGCATTGATTGGAATTAAGATACTATCACATTAGCATAAAGATACTGGCATTTAAGCTGAAGAAAATTAGCAGTTTAGAATGAACATACTTTCACTTTAGAATTAAGATGCAAAGACGTTAGAGTTAAAATACCCTCCTTTTGGCATTAAAACACTATCACATTAGCATTAAGAGACTGTCATTCAAGCATGAAGAGACTGTCATTCTAGCATGAAGAGACTGTCACTCTAGTATTAAGAGACTGTCACATTAGCATTAAGAGACTGCCACTCTAGCATAAAGGGATGTCACTCTAACATTAAGAGACAGCCACTCTAGCATAAAGGGATGTCACTCTAGCATTAAGAGACTGCCACTCTAGCATAAAGGGATGTCACTCTAGCATTAAGAGACTGCCACTCTAGCATAAAGGGATGTCACTCTAGCATTAAGAGACTGTCATTAAAAGTTTTAGATATTATCCCATTAGCAATTTCTTCTCTGTTTCAGAATTTCACAGAAGAAGAAAAGTCAATTATGGGTATGAAATATGAACTTCAGCAAAGATTAACAGTACCTGCAAATTTCATCTTTTATTTCTTATATCTTGATAACAGATTTATTATGAACTGATTTGTCTATGTGACATACCTGTACTAATAAGACACTTTGAAAAGATTTTCTGCTCGTTCGATATCTAAGGATAAAAGAAATACCAGGTAATCAAATAATTACATTGGTGGTCTCCTTTACATTCTCTGGTTATTTACATCATTTGATTGCATACACAGAAAATTATGAGGAAACAATTTGATAAAAATCTACTGATATTTGTAAATATTTTAATATTTCTAATACTTCAAACTGATGACTGACATTCTATTTTAAATTTCAGTTGGTGAATCTTCTGTTGACCCTTGGCCAAAGACTCAGCCAGTCAACATCAGTAAGTACCTGATTTAAAACACTGTTTCCACTTTCTCTCATATCTTTATTAGTGTCAATTAAATCTATTCTGCAACAATTCTTTTACAACTTGATAATTATTACATTATCTTTCATTAAGACTTTTAGTTCCTACTATAGTATATGTAAGTACATGTATACAATTTGTGAACATCCCCATTTTGTATAGCAGGTGTAAAAACCTGCTACAGAAACAAACAGAATTTTCAGTTTTGTGACTTAAGGAATGTTGTATGAGGAATTACACATTATTTTTCAGTAGTCCATTTGGTTTTAAAATGTGTATGAAAGCTGTTCTTTTCTTTTTTTTAAATTTTTTTTGTTAATTGGAATTTCTACAAGATGACTTTTTTTCATTTATAAGTCGTAATTACTTCAAGATGACCTTCTAAACTAAAAATAAAATTTACTGTTCTCCTTAAGGATTTGAGACAAATAAAAAATTAGCTGTAATACAATATCAGGTTGTGTTGTTGAAGGAGAACAAACTACACCTCAGCATAGAGTGTACTTTAGAGTTACATGCAGTGCTGCCGATAAGATGATTCTGGTTTCAAAAATTGATAATATTCTGAGAGATGATGTACGTAAACCTGACCACGACAAAGTGGATAATGGCACTGGAGATCTGGAACCTGTCCAGAAAACTAGACCTGAAACCAGAAGGTCTGGACGTGGTGAGATTTCTCTTCAAGATGAGCAAGGTGAGTATATATTATTCAGTTACTGTTTACTTCAATGTCAAAATGAAACTACACATTTCAATATAATCTTGTCCAGCCATAACTATTGCATCATTGAGCTTGTCCTCATGCAACTCTGAGGCTCCTCTACTTTTACAATATAATGCTCATATAGCGTGACCAGAAATTAGGTGATAGGAAGCAAAATTTTCAGGATGGTGTTTTCAAATGATAAGTCTTAAGCATTTAAGATATTTTACTGAAACTAAATATATATGTAAATGCATAAACATTGCAGTGTTATGGCATTACTGAAACTATCAGCTGGAGGTCAGTGTTACTTAAAATAAAGTGTTACCAAATACTGCTTGTTATAAACCAAGTTTCTTGTTTAGAGGCGTGAAGTAAGCTGACAACTAGTGAAGGTTTTCTGGTCAGAGGTCAAGTTCAAACTTGAAATATTTCACTGGTGAATACTGTGTTATATTGTTATGATGAACAGTTTACCAGAAGCAAAGGTTACCAAAAGTTCAAGGTCAAAGTAAAATTTTGTTACCCTTGCATTGTAGATGTTTTGTCATAAGATATGAAGCATTATGAATCAAAATCAAATGGTAAATCATCAGGTCAAAGGTCAAGGTTACTTATTGCAGGATAAATAAAATAACAAGAAATTCTTTTAATTAGTAATAATAAGTTGTCATTTTATGATTATTTTTTGTAGAAGACATTGCTGAAGCTATGGATATGACACTGAAGGCTAGCAGAAGGTAAGAAACAGTCATGAGAAAGTGAAGTGATCAGTTAATTACTTGATACAGTTTTCACAGTGTTAATCCCGACCCAAATGAACCTAGATTTATTTACAGTTAGAATTCTATTTGGTATAAATGACAATTGTCTCATTGGTTTGGACATATAAACATAAATGGAGAAAAATCTTTGGAATGACATTTATCAGAAAAATCAGTAAAATTTCAGTACATACCATGTTGCTGTATATTCTGTATACATGTATATAATGGTTAAGTTGGTAAAAGACTTTAATTTACAATAATATTTGGTGACGATATTTGCAGTGATTCAGGAGTCACACATTATATAAAGCCGACCTCAGTGATGGAAAGTTGTGTTGTCATCCAATCGCAACACACTAGGACCGATGTGAGGAATTGGCTTGAACGTGACTTAGGGGTTAGACCATTTGGAATAGCATGGCCATATAGAAACAAAGTCAATGAAGTGCTTGTCACCTGTAAAAGTAAAACAGGTATGTATTTTTTTTTATAGTCAGGGTCATAAAAACTCTTAGAAGACATAATTGAGAATTGTAAAGAAAAGGACAGACTTTAGTTTTACTTATGAATCACATTTCCTAAGCTATTAGAAAATATCTATACCTGCTTCTGTACTTAATACAAATACATTATATTTTTCTGCCATCTTTCATATTTCCTTGAAAGCTTTCACTGATCTGTTGTTTATGGTCCCAGCAAATTTTCAGAGGAGCATATAGTCGCCACCTTGTCAGTCCGTCCGTCCATCTTTCCATCCATCCTCTCATGTCCAGAGCATAACTTTGTTTGCATTTAAGCTGAGATAATAAATCTTGGTGTTTACATTGATCATATTAAGACAATATGATCATATCAAGACAATGTTATCATATCGAGACAATATGCCCTTTCAAAATTTTTTGTCTGGAACATTACTTTGCCAACATTTAAACTAGGATATTGAAATGTGATATAAACATCAGTCACACAAAAGCAAAGTGCAGTGTAACAAAATCAGAGCCCATGACCCACTCAGTTAAAGAGCTATAGCCGGTTGTTAAAATTTTGTGTCATGAGTATTGCTTTGCTTGCATTAAAACAAGGATCATGAAACTTGGTGTACACATTCGTCATACTAAAATAATGTGCAGTATACCAAATTCAGGGCCTGCAACTCCTTAATTACAGAATTATTGCTCTTTGTTTAAGTTTTGTGTCCAATAAAGTTGTTTTGGGGAGCATTCATCAGCTTCACTGATACTCTTGTTTTGTTTCTAGACTCTCAATCATTTCATAGCATTATTTATACAGTAAGATATTACTAGATCAATCTAGGAAAGTTTATTGTTGTTTTGGAAGTGCTTTAGTAAACATGTACTGGAAATTGGCAGTTATATCAATTAATGCCTACAAATACAGTATGAATGTTTGTTTCTTATTCCTTTTAAAGAATATTCAAGGTAAAGTGGTCATTATACATTTTTGATTTTGGTATCTACATGTATATTTTTGATAAAGTGATCCCTGATATTGTTCTTAATATGACACTAGCTGAGAAACTCTGAACACCATGTACAACTGAACCTCATTTTTTGAAGTTGTGTATGATTTTAATTTGAACAACCTGTTTAATTCAAGGTAACTCCTCGGTACCACCCAAACTTCATACCAAACATTCAGATTTGATTAACTCGAATACTCAGATGGCTGAAGTTTCCCCATAGGCCCAGTGATCTCAAGACTACAAAGTTGTACTGTACAGTCTAGTTGTTTGAGTTCACCAGCTTTTATTTCAGGTTTTCTGGCATGTCTGAACATTAATGATCATACGTACAGATTTTAATAACTTTTGCTAAGATTTTGTTTCACTGTGAAATACTTTCTTTGTATGAAATATTATGCTGTCCTTAAAGACAGCTGATACAGCAAAATTAAATTCCCCACCAATATTACCAAATATACCGTATGCAATATCACTAACATGGATTACTCCTCGGTCAGTCTACATCTAAATAATGGTATAAATTACAGATGCGGAAAAAGTCCTGAGAGAAAAGAATGCTGATTTCCAGACAGCAACTATGGAACAACAGGTATGTAAGCTTCTATTGTTGGACGTAATGATTTAGATATATAGACAACATAGATATTTGATAAGATGTAATGATCGAGAACTGAATATTGTAGAAATACGTACTACCATCTATACATATTGTCTGTTTTGTATAAACTTTGTAAAAGTTAATGGATTTAGGCTTTGCTTGCTGCTGTATCTTATATTCAGATATTTGTAAATGATTCAATTTCAAGGCTAATTAAACTATCCTTTATCATGGTCCAGCTTTGTCGTTATGTCTATCTAATTAAACTATCCTTTATCATGGTCCAGCTTTGTCGTTATGTCTATCTAATTAAACTATCCTTTATCATGGTCCAGCTTTGTCGTTATGTCTATCTAATTAAACTATCCTTTATCATGGTCCAGCTTTGTCGTTATGTCTATCTAATTAAACTATCCTTTATCATGGTCCAGCTTTGTCGTTATGTCTATCTAATTAAACTATCCTTTATCATGGTCCAGCTTTGTCGTTCTGTCTATCAAATTAAACTATCCTTTATCATGGTCCAGCTTTGTCGTTATGTCTATCTAATTAAACTATCCTTTATCATGGTCCAGCTTTGTCGTTATGTCTATCTAATTAAACTATCCTTTATCATGGTCCAGCTTTGTCGTTATGTCTATCTAATTAAACTATCCTTTATCATGGTCCAGCTTTGTCGTTCTGTCTATCAAATTAAACTATCCTTTATCATGGTCCAGCTTTGTCGTTATGTCTATCTAATTAAACTATCCTTTATCATGGTCCAGCTTTGTCGTTATGTCTATCTAATTAAACTATCCTTTATCATGGTCCAGCTTTGTCGTTATGTCTATATAAATAAACTATCCTTTATCATGGTCCAGCTTTGTCGTTATGTCTATCTAATTAAACTATCCTTTATCATGGTCCAGCTTTGTCGTTATGTCTATCTAATTAAAATACCCTTTATCATGGTCCAGCTTTGTCGTTATGTCTATCTAATTAAACTATCCTTTATCATGGTCCAGCTTTGTCGTTCTGTCTATCAAATTAAACTATCCTTTATCATGGTCCAACTTTGTCGATCTGTCTATCTAATTAAACTATCCTTTATCATGGTCCAACTTAGTCATTCTGTCTATCTAATTAAACTATCCTTTATCATGGTCCAGCTTAGTCGTTCTGTCTATCTAATTAAACTATCCTTTATCATGGTCCAGCTTAGTCATTCTGTCTATCTAATTAAACTATCCTTTATCATGGTCCAGCTTAGTCATTCTGTCTATCTAATTAAACTATCCTTTATCATGGTCCAGCTTAGTCGTTCTGTCTATCTAATTAAAATACCCTTTATCATGGTCCAGCTTTGTCGTTATGTCTATCTAATTAAACTATCCTTTATCATGGTCCAGCTTTGTCGTTATGTCTATCTAATTAAACTATCCTTTATCATGGTCCAGCTTTGTCGTTATGTCTATCTAATTAAACTATCCTTTATCATGGTCCAGCTTTGTCGTTATGTCTATCTAATTAAACTATCCTTTATCATGGTCCAGCTTAGTCGTTCTGTCTATCTAATTAAACTATCCTTTATCATGGTCCAACTTTGTCGTTATGTCTATCTAATTAAACTATCCTTTATCATGGTCCAGCTTTGTCGTTATGTCTATCTAATTAAACTATCCTTTATCATGGTCCAGCTTTGTCGTTATGTCTATCTAATTAAACTATCCTTTATCATGGTCCAGCTTAGTCGTTCTGTCTATCTAATTAAACTATCCTTTATCATGGTCCAGCTTTGTCGTTATGTCTATCTAATTAAACTATCCTTTATCATGGTCCAGCTTTGTCGTTATGTCTATCTAATTAAACTATCCTTTATCATGGTCCAGCTTTGTCGTTCTGTCTATCTAATTAAACTATCCTTTATCATGGTCCAGCTTAGTCGTTCTGTCTATCTAATTAAACTATCCTTTATCATGGTCCAGCTTAGTCATTCTGTCTATCTAATTAAACTATCCTTTATCATGGTTTTGTCGATCATGGTCCAACTTTGTCGTTCTGTCTATCTAATTAAACTATCCTTTATCATGGTCCAACTTTGTCGATCTGTCTATCTAATTAAACTATCCTTTATCATGGTCCAACTTAGTCGTTCTGTCTATCTAATTAAACTACCCTTTATCATGGTCCAACTTAGTCGTTCTGTCTATCTAATTAAACTACCCTTTATCATGGTTCAGCTTTGTCGTTATGTCTATCTAATTAAACTATCCTTTATCATGGTCCAGCTTTGTTGTTCTGTCTATCAAATTAAACTATCCTTTATCATGGTCCAACTTTGTCGATCTGTCTATCTAATTAAACTATCCTTTATCATGGTCCAACTTAGTCGTTCTGTCTATCTAATTAAACTACCCTTTATCATGGTCCAGCTTAGTCGTTCTGTCTATCTAATTAAACTATCCTTTATCATGGTCCAACTTTGTCTTTCTGTCTATCAAATTAAACTATCCTTTATCATGGTCCAACTTAGTCGTTATGTCTATCTAATTAAACTATCCTTTATCATGGTCCAGCTTTGTCGTTCTGTCTATCTAATTAAACTATCCTTTATCATGGTCCAGCTTAGTCATTCTGTCTATCTAATTAAACTATCCTTTATCATGGTCCAACTTTGTCGATCTGTCTATCTAATTAAACTATCCTTTATCATGGTCCAACTTAGTCGTTCTGTCTATCTAATTAAACTACCATTTATTATGGTCCAACTTAGTCGTTCTGTCTATCTAATTAAACTACCCTTTATCATGGTCCAACTTAGTCTTTCTGTCTATCTAATTAAAATACCCTTTATCATGGTCCAGCTTTGTCGTTCTGTCTATCTAATTAAACTATCCTTTATCATGGTCCAACTTAGTCATTCTGTCTATCTAATTAAAATACCCTTTATCATGGTACAGGTTTGTCGTTCTGTCTATCTAATTAAACTATCCTTTATCATGGTCCAGCTTTGTCGTTCTGTCTATCTAATTAAACTATCCTTTATCATGGTCCAGCTTTGTCGTTCTGTCTATGTTCGGTTCCTAAACTGTTCTTGTTATCTCTATTTTGTCATTAGTCAGGGTAGAACTTTCTCCAATTTCACACATGTATGTAGGTTCCCCATGGTCCTTTCTTTGACTTTGAGAATTATCACTATTCTAGAAGTACTGGATGGAGCTTATTCTGAATTTCTTTTTTAGGTTTCTTTGGTCCCAAATAACCCAGTTATTAAATAGATAGAAAAGCAAATTGGCAAAAGATAGTTTTTGCTAGTTAAAATCTACATTGCTATTTCTACTATTTCATGATTTTCACAAATTTCAAATACATAGGTTCCTGTTGGTCCTTAGTGGTCTTGTGTCTTCATAAAACTGATCAGGAGAAATGAATGACCGACAGGTGGCCATCTTCGATTATGTTATCTCCTTTCCTTGAGACCATGTAGGTGGATCATTCTAAAACTTCTGAGCAAGGTTTCCTTTGGTCATTTGTTATGCAGAGTAAGATTGAATGAAAGCTTGGATTTTGGTCACTTATTTGTATTATTGCTACTTCTTGAGAAGTTCTGTTAGGTTCTTTCTAAAAAACATCTATGAAAGTTTCGCTTGGTGACGTGTTGCCTATCTGCATATTTTATGTTTAGATTTTTGAGACTTAATGAAAGGTCAAGATGACTAGCAGTTGAATTAGACTATGAAAGTTAGTATTTGGGAAACACTGGATGGATATTTTCAAATTTTACATATTAGTATAAAATATATTGAGACTGACTGAAAACACAACTGAATGACATGTTGTCATTTTGAATAAGGATATTTGTAGATTTTAAAAACTTTTTTCTTAATGCACTAGATGGATATTTTGTCAATTTCATATGGAAATTGAATTTCTCTTGTTTATTGATGGTACCTTATGATCAATTCACCTTTCAATATATTCAACATTAAGTAAATAGGAGGATGAGAAAGGATAGAGAAAATCCAAGTTATAAAGAAACAACATAGATCTTGTGATGGCTGGTGTCAAAATCCTTCATGGATCTCATAGACTATTTTGTTCCTTTCTACTTCTTATGTACGGTACTATTACTGGGAGGTAGTCTATAATATGCAGGGAATGACAGGTGTATTTTACATTCAAACTATAACATTATAGGTTCAAGAGCTGACTGAGTGTAGATTACACTGAGTGTTATGCACTGCTACACAATGTGCCATGTATGGTAGTACTTCACACCCATTTCTGGTATTAAGGACATGGTCCCTCATGTTCATTTAACAGATTGCATGATCTAAGTTTGTACTCCTCATTCTGATGTCAATCCTACTTCAAAATCAGTGAACTGATATCCTCATTAGCAAGTTGATAGCTGTGAAATTGCTCTGTGGATTTGTTTTTCATCCATGGATGCTTCCTTAAAGTGTTACCAGAGCTGTCTGAACATCAAAAATCGATGTGGCCAAAGAATGTTTTTTCCCCCTAGGTCTCCTATTGTCTCCAAGCCCTATCACAGTTAGTACAGTCACTACACATAGATCAGAGTAAAGGTTTTATTACTCACAAAAACATCCTGTTCACCACCTTTCCCAAGAAATACTAGTTCCTGAAACAGGTGACACTTTTTTTAGATTTCAACTTTAGATTCAGATCGGTTTCTCAACATTTGATTTAAAACCATTCCCTAAGACAACAATGATAGATATTCTTTTCACGTAAAGCTACAGAGGATGTGTTGTATAACAGAAAGTTGTATAGATTAAACAGAATTAGATTATCATCAGTGCTTGTTCTGGATGTGGTTTCTTAGTCAATCAATCAAAAGTGGCATTCAGGTGCACAGGAGGAGTGTTTTTAACAATTGATTTCAATTAATTCAATCGTTAGTTATGGCTGGAGCAAGAAGACCTTTAATGTCTGTTTGGCGGAATAAATATTCTACTGGATCATCTACCAATTGAATCCTTGCGAATTTGGTAATTCTTCCCAAGCCACATGAATCCATGATCAGGTTGATTGAGAAGCCAGTATCTTCAGCATCTACCAAGAGGTGTACTGAAACCGGTTCTCTTCCGAGAAGTAGTAGTGAATGTTGACAGATAGGATAAGATATTTTAGACAAAGAAAGAGCACTGATATACTTGTTAGCATATACTCTTATCCAAAGTCCAACATGATCTTGTGCTAAGGAGGAGTTCAGTGACCAGGTGTTTTATGGACAAACTGTAAGCAGGATTTGTCTTTGCTTGAAGTTTTGTTCATTTTCTTCTGTTTGCTAGACTCACCTGCTTACATCAACAATTGTCTAAAATATTTCAACAGGATTCACCTTTGCTTGAAGTTTTGTTAATTTTCTGTTTGCTAGACTCACCTGCTTACATCAACAATTGTCTAAAATATTTCAACAGGATTCATCTTTGCTTGAAGTTTTGTTAATTTTCTGTTTGCTAGACTCACCTGCTTACATCAACAATTGTCTAAAATATTTCAACAGGATTCATCTTTGCTTGAAGTTTTGTTAATTTTCTGTTTGCTAGACTCACCTGCTTACATCAACAATTGTCTAAAATATTTCAACAGGATTCATCTTTGCTTGAAGTTTTGTTAATTTTCTGTTTGCTAGACTCACCTGCTTACATCAACAATTGTCTAAAATATTTCAACAGGATTCATCTTTGCTTGAAGTTTTGTTAATTTTCTGTTTGCTAGACTCACCTGCTTACATCAACAATTGTCTAAAATATTTCAACAGGATTCATCTTTGCTTGAAGTTTTGTTAATTTTCTGTTTGCTAGACTCACCTGCTTACATCAACAATTGTCTAAAATATTTCAACAGGATTCATCTTTCCTTGAAGTTTTGTTAATTTTCTGTTTGCTAGACTCACCTGCTTACATCAACAATTGTCTTAAATATTTCAACAGGATTCATCTTTGCTTGAGGTTTTGTTAATTTTCTGTTTGCTAGACTCACCTGCTTACATCAACAATTGTCTAAAATATTTCAACAGGATTCATCTTTGCTTGAAGTTTTGTTAATTTTCTGTTTGCTAGACTCACCTGCTTACATCAACAATTGTCTAAAATATTTCAACAGGATTCATCTTTGCTTGAAGTTTTGTTAATTTTCTGTTTGCTAGACTCACCTGCTTACATCAACAATTGTCTAAAATATTTCAACAGGATTCATCTTTGCTTGAAGTTTTGTTAATTTTCTGTTTGCTAGACTCACCTGCTTACATCAACAATTGTCTAAAATATTTCAACAGGATTCATCTTTGCTTGAAGTTTTGTTAATTTTCTGTTTGCTAGACTCACCTGCTTACATCAACAATTGTCTAAAATATTTCAACAGGATTCATCTTTGCTTGAAGTTTTGTTAATTTTCTGTTTGCTAGACTCACCTGCTTACATCAACAATTGTCTAAAATATTTCAACAGGATTCATCTTTGCTTGAAGTTTTGTTAATTTTCTGTTTGCTAGACTCACCTGCTTACATCAACAATTGTCTAAAATATTTCAACAGGATTCATCTTTGCTTGAAGTTTTGTTAATTTTCTGTTTGCTAGACTCACCTGCTTACATCAACAATTGTCTAAAATATTTCAACAGGATTCATCTTTGCTTGAAGTTTTGTTAATTTTCTGTTTGCTAGACTCACCTGCTTACATCAACAATTGTCTAAAATATTTCAACAGGATTCATCTTTGCTTGAAGTTTTGTTAATTTTCTGTTTGCTAGACTCACCTGCTTACATCAACAATTGTCTAAAATATTTCAACAGGATTCATCTTTGCTTGAAGTTTTGTTAATTTTCTGTTTGCTAGACTCACCTGCTTACAACAACAATTGTCTAAAATATTTCAACAGGATTCATCTTTGCTTGAAGTTTTGTTAATTTTCTGTTTGCTTCATGATTGATTTAAGGCATCTTCCTATTTATTATTTTTTTGTAAAACAGTGAATAATTCATTTTCTGAATTCCAGTTTGGATATACAGATATTTGAGATTGATAATAGTATTAATACATCTGCTAATTTGATAATTAAATCTTGCAGGGTTTATTCAACGTTCATGCATTTATGGACCCCAAATTTTTACCCTACAAATGTGAGATACAAGAGAACAGTGGAGCCACAGTGGAAGTAGATATGTCTGGTATGTGTCAGCTGGTTGGAAATTTCCCTCAGATTGAAGCTGCCAATGAGTTTATCAACTCCATGGACATGAGACAAAAGAAAGGTTCTGTAAAAATCAACCTCCCTTCAGAAGAGGGTTATGTTGATGGAATCAACGTGGATGTTTACAATGCATTCTCAGTTTTCTTGCAGACAAATCCAAGTTACAAACATTACCAGAAGGGTTTGAAGAGTATGCGTTACTCTGAAGTTGACACAACATTATATTTCTCTGGAAGCAAAGAGTTTTGCTTGGATTTCAAAAAGAAACTTACCCAAATGAAATGTGATACAGTCTGTGTCCAAATTGATGTGGAGGGCCGACATTTCAAAATGGGAAGTGTGAAGGAGATCCTCAGAACTCTTTCAGATAGTCAGTATGATGTATATATCAGCATACCACAGGAAGAGACCATGAAAGTGATCAATCTTATTGGGCTTGATCGGAACAAGGTTCAGACAATGAAATACAAGGTCTTGGAGTCCATAGGCATGGCAAACAGTAGACGAACCAGGAATTTTGATTGTGGGTTTTCATCTTTCCGCACAAAAGAACCCATACTAGTACTACCACCCCCACCAAGTGCCAGGCTTTATCATTTAGGGGACAATATGGAGGTTCTGGTATACAGTGGAGACATCCTGGGTCTGAAAGTTGATGGTATCGTGAACGCTGCAAATGAGCATTTGGATCATGGTGGAGGAGTTGCAAACGCAATATCCAACGCTGCAAACATTCAGCGTGAATCGACAGAATATGTACGAAAAAATGGGAAAGTTAAAGTAGGAACATCTTGTCACACCTCAGCAGGTAACCTGAAACATTACAAGTATATCATTCATGCTGTGGGACCACACTGGGATTCAAAAAAGCAGTCTGAATGTGAACAAAAACTCCAGGATGCTGTAATGTCAAGTATACTGGAAGCTGATGTCTTGGAGTTAGAATCCGTTGCGATCCCAGCTATCAGTGCAGGTAAGGAAAGTGACCTTAGATACTAATACCAGAAAATTAAAAACATGTTTGATAAGAGTTGAAACAAACATTTTTTTAGATGGATGACAATTATGTCATCAGACAAGGCAGTGATTATGGATAGGATACTTGTTTTTCAATTGCAGTTTTAACCAACACATTTATACATTTAAATGGGGGACCTACATTGGCTGAATGGTTAAGGCATCTGACCACCCTTATCACTTCTCCCACCTCCGAGTCATGGGTATGTGGTCTATATAGGGTAGAGACCAGGTACTGGCCATAGGTCAGTGGTTTTTCTCTGGGAACTCAAGCTTTCCTCAACAACCCAAACTTGACATGTCCTTCAATGACCTTGGCTGTTAATAGGATGTTAAGCAAAAATAAAACAAATTTTTTAAATTATAAAGTCATCTACCTAATGGCTGTTGTGGTGTCTCTGTTCTTAATTTGTAACTTTATGTAATACTCTCCTTACAAAACTGATGCATTATTTTCATTTACATCACATTTTATTTGATATGTTCAGGCTTGATAAAAGAAAGTAAACAAAGTGTATATCAGAATTTATCTTAAACGGACTGTACATACCAGAACTTTATAAGATCTCTCAATAAGAACCTTATTCACAAGCTTCATTGTAAATAGTTAAAAACATTGTGAATTTCATCTTCGGTTGTGAATGTGAAGATATGTTAATTATTTGTATAGATCCAGTTTGAAACATTTTGTATTCTTAAAACTGCTATGCAGTCCCTTTTTGATATATTTGTTACATTGATTGGGATTGGCCATGATACAGTAGACATACTCAGTATAAGAAATAAGGGGTTGTACTCTCTCAATAAGTGATAAAGCTGTGTAGTTAATACAGCGACTTCACATCAGGGGGTTTGTATAAATCATATATAAAATATTGGTGGTAATCTTTAAGTAAATATATAGTTTGTTTATTGTAATGTTATTTGTTTATTTCAGGAATATTTTCGATGCCACCTGCATTATGTGTGGTGCAATATCGCTTGGGGTTGAAAAGGGCCTGGTCAAAATTACAACAGAAAACTCAACATTTTGTGAAAGAAGTTCACTTTGTTGATAAGAATGCTGTGATTGTGCAAGAAATTGAGAATGAATTTGATAGTTTACTTGAAAGTGCAAACCTCAATCCTCAGCAATTGACTGGCCATCAACCAAACCTACCTACACGGCAAATCAGTGGACATAATGTTCCTTCAACACCTTTTATAGATGAAGGAAATGATGACTTTACCACAAAGGGAGCAAGACCAAAGGCCAAACCTTTATACCCTTATAGGGAATTCAGCAACAGGCGTGGTATAGATGAGGAAACATTCCATTTAACATCTGAAACAAGAGTACATGTGTATACATGCGACATATTGGCAACAAGGGTTGATGCAATTGTTTGTGGTCAAGACAAACAATTACACAGCAATAGCAGAATAGCTACACGAATCAAGGAAGGAGAGCTTTCTGGAGTAAAGTTTTCCATGGAAATGAGTAAAATTAAAAAGAATTACAAGAAGAAATATGGAGAAATGTTTCATGTACCAATCACTGGTTTTGATGCTGGTATTCTGCTTATGGTGATTTGTCCCAGTTTGTCTACTGATTCACTTAGCAAATGCAAGAAAGAAATCCATTCATGTGCACTGAACGTATTTACGAAAGCAACTGAACTGGGCCTGCGCTCGATCGCCCTTCCTGTGCTTGGAACAGGTGAGATATATACTACATCAAAATTCTTTGCTTAGCTGTCAGCTGAAGGAAAACATACTAAAATTCTATCCTTCTCTCCCAATTCCTTTTTGCTAGATGCTTAATTTATAACTAATTGACATTTTACCTAAAGTTTGTCAATTTTGCTAACTAAAATATCAGGCATAGCAGAAGTTAGTAAAAGAATCTGGACGAAACTTGTTGATTCCTGGGTCCATGCCTGGTCTATTTTAAGTTTAGATAGGTCGATTAAAAGAAGCAAAATAACTGATTACCTGAAGACTACTTTACCTTTCACATTTCTATTGATTTTGTCAACACTATCTCTAAATACTAAATGAATCTTGTTCTCAAATCTGTTTCATTTAGGCGGGGTTGGGGGTTGGGAATGGCCATGTTAAGAATTTCACGCTTTTTCTTAGAAACACAATAAAACATATGAATTATGCATAACCCCATTGCTAAAACTCTTTCCTAACCTTATTTAATTTGAAATACCAGGTAGACAGAAAATTCATTGAGACTGTAACCTTGAAGGCTGCATTTCAGGTTAGCTGTTGAAATATTAAATACATCTACTGCATCTGATTAGGTTCTAGGTGTAGCTGCCTCTGATTTAATTGGATAATTATGAAAAGATGCATGGCTTCCACTTTTTAGATCCCCTTTGTCCGGCTTCCTGCATCGTAAACTTTTAACATTTCCAACTTATTCTGGAAAACCCATGGACCAATTCAATAAAATTTTACGAAAAATTTCCATGGCTAAAAATGCACCAAAATTGTAAATTATATGGACTCAAACACCCAGAGGCCTGAGGGCGGGACCAAAAAGGGTCAAATTGATTGAAACTTCTAAAATCTCCTTCTCAAATTCCAGCATTGGAAGTAGTTCAAACTAGAATTAGAATTATTAGTTTAAGTTGACAAAATCCTCAAAAGATTCTTATCAAACTTCAAACACATATCACACATTTAGATATCTGAAAATAGAGTTTGTTGGATCTACGTAAATGTCATTGTCACTTTTTTTTAGGAAAATCATTTGTCTGCTCAACTGACTTCATTCCTTTACGGATTTTCAATAAACTTCACATATTTATTAAGCATCAAAATATCTTTGACAACTTTGAGATTCAGAGTTGATGGGTCAAGGTCAAGGTCACCATTACTATTTTTAGAAATTCATTGTCAGCACTCCATCATATAACAATAGTATTACACAGTGATGATTGAAGAGGTGTTGTCAGATTGTCATGGCACTAATTTATACTTAGTTACATTAAATCAGTTTAAAGAAATTGTGTACAAATTAATAGCGAACAGCACCATCTTTATAAATCATTCTAGTTTTAGAGCTTTTGGAGACCAGTAGGGAATATGTATTGCTAAAATAATACTCAGTTTTTTGAGGTTTTTTTGTTTTTTTTTTTTTTTTTTTATTTTTGGTTTATTGAAAATGAAGATGGTTATCAAATATTATTAGACATAACAATTGCAGCTAATTCTTAAGTTCAAAACTAGTACTTTAATCAGCATTCAGATACCAGTTTTCTAAAATTCTAGGAATCATTTTCATCGTCTTAAATCTTTATTAACTTTGCAAACTAAGTAGATAAGGTAAATTATAAAGCACACAGATTTACTTAATGCCTTTTGTATGTATTTGTTGACCAGGAAGTGACATCAACAAGGCTAGAAATATTGCCAAAGTTATTATGGAGTCCATTTTGAAGTTTGCCCAGACTTCACAACCAACCAACAGTCTTAAAGATATACACTTTGTGAATCATGATCCAAACGTCACAAAAGCTATAGTAGAAATGTTTGAGGGTCATGTGAAAGCTGGGAAAGCATGCATCCAAACCTCATTTAAGCCCAAAGTTTTCCCAGGCAGTGCTCAACGTCTAGTCCAGTCATTACATCAGTTGAAACAGGACTGTTTGGATGATTATCACCGATCTGCATGGAAATCAGATGACCACCATCAATTTGAGCGGACACCAAGCTTTGTTCACCAGAATGAGCAGCAAACACACTTGGAAGAGAGTGACATGTTCAAGATGACTGATGACAAAAGTCAGTCTGACGCGGATATAATCAAAGAGAAACCAAGGATATATGAAGATTGTGTGATATGCATGGACACTGTCACAAGTGACAATGTGAAAACTCTTCCAAAATGTAACCATTCTTTTCACCCAGAGTGTATTGATGCCCAATTTACACATAAACCAGTCTGTCCTACTTGTGGTGCCATATATGGGGTCATTATTGGAAATCAACCTCGCAATGGGAAAATGAACACGGAGGTTAGAAAAGGCTCTTTGCCTGGGTTTGAAGGTGACAAGCAATTTATTTACATCTTATACAGCTTTCCTGATGGTATACAAGAGGTATGTTCTTTTGTTATTCTCATTGATCGTTACTAGGAAAGCTAACAGTATCTGTTTCTACACCTTCTTCTCTTTTTCGATATCAACAGGACAAGAAAAAGCATTGCTCTCTAGCTGGAAGAAAACACTTTTTCAGTGATGGAGTATTGGATGTTTGGAATAGTTTACAACAGTAGATTGATATCTTGTTAGATTGACATTTGAAAACTGATAAAGGTAAAAATGAACAATTAACTACTTAAAATTTTACGTTTGAAGTAATGGACATTTTTATTACCCGATATATTTTTTCTTAATGTATCTGATAAGGAAAGAGAGGCTTTAAGCCTGCGTCCATCAGCAATCCTAATAAATCCTTATCAATCCTAATTCTTTAATCAGAAGGATTACCAGGTATGTATAAAATTATGTATGCATGTATATACCTCAAATTCTTGGGGAGCAGCTGTTCTTTATTTTTGGTGAAATTAATGTTGGATGCCTACTTGTGTAATCAGTTTTATGTTTCCCCTATAAGGGGGACAGTCAATGATCTATGTATTATAGGTCAATTATTGTATCTACACTGCTAGTGAAAGTTTGGAGATTCGGATTTCTGTTTTGTTTAATTTGGATGACTTTTATGGAATTCATGATCATTTTATATTACTTTTTTTGTGTGTTTGTGAGTAGGGTTATATAGTCAATCTGTGGCATTACCCCTTTTTTGTAAAAATGTTTTTCTTTAATCAGTGATATGTATAAAGTAAGCATTATCCAGAAAGAATAACTTAACACTCAATGGTAGGACTTAAGGTTAGAATGGTCAGACTTGAATAGCAGGAATAAAGATCTTAAGATAGCAGAAATTATCAATTTTTCAAGTTGTCCAGTCAAGCATATGGTGTACTATATATTAGTAATCTAATACATGTGTTACATTTAGGAAAAGGTTTGCTGTTATATTATGTAACTACAGTGATTGCTATGATCGAGATATATTTTAAAGGAAGACGTATTTGATGTTTATCTCTTGGGACATATATTCAGATATCTGAAATTTAAAGACAGTTGATTTATGGTTGTCATTGTTCAGGTATACAAGTCTAAGTGCCTTTGACACCAGTGTTTACTTTCTGATAGAATTTATATATACAAAAGTTTGACGTCAATTAACAAGGTAAAATTATAAGCATAATGTGTCATTCTAACCATATCTTTATACATATATACATGACACTCTCCCTTTTTTTGTTTTGTTCACTGTTTTAATTAAAAAAAGGAAAACAATACAGATGGAAATGATGCCTTTCATGTTACCGCGTTTACTGAAATCTTTTGTAGAATGACCACCCAAATCCAGGCGTTCGTTATAAAGGTACTAGCAGGGGAGCTTACCTTCCTGACAACCCTAAAGGAAGAGCAGTGCTTGCGATGTTGAAAATCGCCTTCAAGAGACGACTGACCTTCACGATAGGGCACTCAAGGACAACTGGGGAAGAAAATGTAGTCACATGGAATGACATCCATCACAAAACAAATAAAACCGGTGGCCAACAACAGTAAATATATACTGTAAAACATATGTGTTCTTGAGGCTCAAATTTTGTGGTTTTTCAATAGATTATAATTTTGGAGTACTCACAAAATTAATAAAAATTCAACCCTGATTTAACAGTTTGTTATTTGCAGCAATTGAAATTGAGACTTTAATTATTTGTTTTCTACAATTGGAATCAAGACTTGAAGAAAAGTTGTTCTGCAATATCTTTCAATAACTCTCTTTTTACCCTTTGGTTTTTTTCATCCTTTAATTTTGTCCCAATTGAGAAGCATTACCTGTTTCTGATGACCCTTGTTGAAAGCTTTTCATAATGAAAAGTTATGGAAAGCTGTATGATATATTTATAGTCGTAAGTAGTAATGTTTCATTTTCACTTGATGTGTAATCTCAAAACTATAGCAGAAAGAACATTTTATCTGTTTCTTTTGTAACTTAAATTCAAAGTCATTGAAATGATCTTATTTTAGATATGGCTACCCAGATCCAGAGTACCTTGAACGGGTGTCAGAAGAGTTAGCTGTGAAAGGCGTGACAGAAGCAGACATACAAAAGGAACAGTAAGCAAGGACAATGTGATATCAACTTTATTTATTTTGTAATAATTGCAAAACAAACTTATAGCTTATATTAATCACTGTTGGCCTGAATGGAAGCATATGAGGAATCTTATTGTGAGAGGGAAGCAGAGTATCTGTGGAAAACGCTTCACAAGTGCCACCAGTGGGATTAAGCTGATACATACATACTGTACCTAAAATGGGGATGATCTTGACAAAGTGTGGTTATTTTTGGAGACAGCCAGAAAACTTACTTTAAACTACCTGTCCAGTTCCACAGTAATATGGTTGCACAATCATGGTTTTCAAGAACAGTCAGACCAATTTTTAAGTCCGAAGTTTCCTCAATGGGATTTAAATCAAACTGGTCTGACTGAGTGCTATTATTTTTCTGGGTCTGTCAGAAATTCAGTAGGGTCATCATGGCCACCATCTCGTAAAAGGCTTTTTAAAATATATCAAGTTCCTTTGGTGCCATTGAGCTAAAATTTTGTGGGAAGGTTACAAAGATGAAATTAAGAATGTGCTATTGTTTTGCAACGTTAACTACTAAAATTCAGGTTTTGTTTTTAATCATTTAATAATTCTTTCCACTAGCACTGCTGCTATTATTAGTTATTTATGGATCTTATTTGACAAATGGTCATTAGGGCCACAGGCCTTTCATTTGTATATATACAATGTAGTATATATATATACAATGTAGTACATTTTCATAGACACCCAGCTATGTAATAGCTCGTACTTTAAAATGAATATTTTTTATCGTAATTGTTCACTTAAATGTACAAAATGTGATATGTTATTGTTGTTTCAAATGTTTCTAACTTATGATTAAATCAAAATCATAGGTTATATGTATGTGTACAATGTATAGTTAATCGGACATCATATAAGTAATCACCAGCTGAGGAAGGTAGACTTTTCAAACATCAATGGACATTGAATATCCGTGTATTCCAAATAATATGCGACTTTCCATGTATGGATTGAACATTCAAGCATGACAGGTAGGAAAAGTCTGATGAGAGATTTCTAAATAGGGAATTAGTTGTATGTTCAGTATCTTTATACCAATAATGTAATATTTTCTCTTGTGTTGTATAGTCTTGAGATAGAGCCTACCAACCCCAATTTTTTCATATCATTATGAAAACACATGACAATGATAGATTTGGACTCCTGTGGAAATGCGTGCTGTTTGCTTACATTCCTAAATTTAAAGTAAACATGGTTTAAAGTAAAATCTATGACATCTACATACAAAATGCTGCATAATATACCTAATAAAGATATTAATTTAAGCATTTGATCTTGGAACCATTTAGTCGTCATGGCAACAAGAATGACGCCCATGTGATGTCATATTCCTCTTCTTGCATAATATGGCTAATCAAGTGATTAAGTCGCTGTTTAAAAGATGTCTGTAAGGTTATTTAAATGTTTTATGAAAGTCAGTGCTTGTTATGTGTACATGTTGATAGGCACAGAAAACATAAACAATCTCTAAATGTGAAATATTAATTGATAATTTAGTGCATTGATATAATCCACACTATATCTGAGGTTGTTCATTTCAATGTTTTACAAAATATTCAAATAACCATGACCTTAACATGATCTTTATATGCCTGCCAAATATTTAAAGCTAATATTCAACTGACCGAGATTTTACACATAGATTGTAAGTCTCCCACCATACAACCTGACATGATAATCACATCACTTTGTGAGTTTCCCATCAATATAACCAGCAGAGATGAAAGATTTATATACAGTTCATTAATCTGAAAATGATTTGTGTACGAGAACCTACTGGGATAAATGACGATGAAACAAGGTGTTTACAGGGTGGAAGACCAAAGTAAGCAGAACAATTGTTAGAGAAGAACAGTTGTAAGAATCAGTGATAAGTAAATGAAAAGTCAGTTGTATTATACTTGACCTGAACATTGTATGTTACATGTATGATAGATTCTTATGATGTCGTGTTGTAATATATACATATGGGTAATCATACATTTAGAGAATAGAGTTGACATGTTATTTTGTCATATTGTAATTTGAAACATGACATACCAGGAAATATAACTGGGATTCATGCAACTTCCCAAAAGCAAAGCGGGACCATACCGGCGATCATACCAGCGATCCGGACCATACCTGTGACCGGGACCATACCGGCGATCCGGACCATTCCTGTGACCCGGACCATACCTGTGATGCGGATCATACCTGTAATCCGGACCGTACCAGTGACCATGACCATACCGGCGATCCGGACCATTCCTGTGACCCGGACCATACCTGTGATCCGGACCATACCTGTGATCCGTCAAACTTTGATTCCCTATAGATTACTGTACATTATTTACATAATTTTCCACTTGGATCTGATGACATATTCTATACAATAGTAGTTTATTTTCTTTTTCAATATCAACCTAACATTAGAGATAAATATTGTGTAGACTTTTCTGTATTGTATATTTATATTGAGTGTAGTGACACAACAATGTAAATAATCAGTTAACCGCCGGAGAAATAAAATCTTTATATATATATGGTTCACTGGTTGGTGATTTATATAAAATTACTTTATTGTAACTACACAAATATTCATTATTCTTTTTACAATACTTTTTTCTAATCAAACAATTCCTTTCTTTAGAGTGTGGCTGAGATGTACCGGTAGACAACTTTCCTCCGAGTGTGACATGCGATTGTTTTCGTTGCAATCACATGTATGCTCAGTGTCTACAGTGCAAGACATACCAAGATTGATATAAAACATTTTTGATATTTTAATCACCATCTTCCTTACAACTTAGAGTGGATTTTGTCCCTTATAAAGGGCCTTAGGCATCTATCGGCCAAAGGGGTTATCGGAACATCTAAAATTACACCACCGCTCTCGATTAAACTTTTTAACTTTCTATTTGTTTTATGTTCTATGTATGTGATTAATTTGTGTAATGTTTTTGTCTTGATAAAGGGGCAGGTTGCCTTGAAAATTTGACAACTCACTTGTCCGTACTGTCGTTATTACTTAATTGATCATATATAAATAACTAAATGTTATAAAAGTGATTTGTTCACTAAAGGATATTAGATAATGAATTTAATCTTAATAGTTCAAAATATTGTTGAAATCAAAATGTTTTTAAAAAATATATAATTTGGTGTTATAAAAAGTGTTTCATTGGTTAAAATGTTTCTGGGTTAGTGACAACAGGGTGTTTTGATTTACATGTTACTCATGTGAGTATTTAGATTTATTTGATTTCGATCTTTAAGATAAGTATCCATAACGTAATATTCATGGATGTTATCATTTTTTTTTTTTTCATATTTTTTTTTTTTTTTAGTTTTGTTGTACTACTTGAAGCAATTAAATAATTGGCCTTTGAGAGTGTCAAAAGCTTGTGTTATCTGTTTGCTTTCAATAAGAACATACGGCTAGTACGATGTTGGAATCATTTATTTTTACTTCTCTCGTTAAGTACTAGAGCTCTTGAACAAGAGAATTCTATATAGTGACATTTTAGCCAACCGTCTATTCAAATTGCCCTAGGTCCGTCGTCCATTCACCATTGAACAATAATTGTTATTGCTATTTCTGAGTTTAATTTGGTTATACATTGGGTAGCGTAATGACGAAATATCTAATTTCACATACTGAATGTTAATGTGCCACAGTCTGTAAATGGTTTTTCTGAAGGTACAGGGTACTTAATTCTGTATGTATACAGTCGGAATGTTGTAAGGAAACCTGTCATTGTGTGTGGTAGTATACAAGTTAACACTAATCTTAAGTACAGCATAACAACAGATACATGCACGTGTACAACACAAATCCAAAGTACAACATAACAACAGACTCACGCACGTGTACAACACAAACATTAGTACAACATAACAACAGACACATGCACTTGTACAACACAAATCCTTAGTACAACATAACAACAGACACATGCACGTGTACAACACAAACATTAGTACAACATAACAACAGACACACGCACGTGTACAACACAACTCCTAAGTACAACATAACGGACACATTCACGTGTACAACTTTTGCGCCGATAACACGTACTAAAAGTACTACAGTAGATATATATAAACTACTTACAAAAACATTCTAATAACAAAGCAATTCATACTTATAACACGTGCTAACAATTATTATTTGACCACATTACGTATTTCCTTTTTATTTGCAGTGTACAATAATTTGATAACTTTAACTTCTACTCGATCAGGTGACTGATATTTTATGTACGACCTTCGAAATGAACATTCCAAAAGGAAGTGAAATCCAATCTTTATATAATTTCAATGACACAACGTAAAGGCTTTGTACTTGAATTTAATACTTTTCAGTTTTTATATTCATATCATAGGATATTATAAGTTTTATTATAGGTAATGTTTTGAGAACATGTGAGTGATCTCCCCTGACGGAACTAAAAATGTAGTTCAAATTCGACTTCATTTACCTGGTTAAACCGTGCGGCATGACAGTTAAAAAATATTTGAACCACGAACATTAAACACATGTAATTCATTAAAGATAATTAAGATTAATACAAAATGTCGTCTTCAGCTAGCATTTCTTACGTATTAAACGAACTCGTGTATTTGCTCTTTATTTTCCATGTACAATAATTGGATAACTTTGATTTTTAACTCGTTTGATAACGACCTCCGTCAGTCGACAAGAAAGAAACATGAGAATAGAAATAAATCCATCCTTTATGTCAATGACACAACACACATTATATATAAATTCAATACTTTGATATCTTCTATAACACAATCGACTTTCTTGAAGGACCAGCGTTCGATTCTTCCACCAAACGAGAGAAGATATTTGGAGTACCTTGTGGCAATATAGCTTTTCTCCGGGTTCATTTCATTCGAAAAGTATGCGCTAGTTAACAGTAGAATTGTACGTATAGAAAAATAATACATAATGGATACCATTATATATAGTTTATAAAGATGAATGATATCGTATCCAATGTTCAGCAGTCTGTTTACCAGATAGAATATAAATAGATATCATTGTCTTTAAGTGTATGTTTATCTATATTTTCAGTATCCGCGTGCCGGAGTCATATTGTTATCTAAAGGGGAAATATACATGCATTTTGTAGACTTTTTTAGTTCTAAAAGTATCTGTTGTTCATGAAATGTATAGTTATTGATTGCAATGTACTATTTCGGTAAAATTATTACTCAGAATGAACAATTAAATATAGACACAGTATTTAGCTTTCGGTAAAATTATTACTCAAAATGAACAATGGTAAATATAGACACAGTATTTAGCTTTATGTACATGTCTAATTTAACGTATAAATTCCTATAAAGAAAAAGCTGTGAATGTTAATTTGATTTTAAAACATATTTAATGTATTCATGATGTTATGATTTTAATCAAATTACTAAAAAGAATAGTTAAAAATATATTTCAAGTAATGTTTGATTCTCTATGCAATCATCTGTTAGGATAGGCACAGCGACAGAGGCACTGCGATAGAGACACAGCGACAGAGGCACTGCGACGGAGGCACAGCGACATAGGCACTCCGATAGAGGCACAGCGACAGAGGCACTCCGATAGAGGCACAGCGACAGAGGCACTGCGACAGAGGCACAACGATAGAGGCACTGAGACAGAGGCACTACGACAGAGGCACAACGATAGAGGCACTGCGACAGAGGCACTACGACAGAGACACAGCGACAGAAAACATACCATTTTCAACCAAGCACGCGCTTCATGGACAAAAACCACATCTATATATATATATATGCACCTACAAGAAAAACTACACCATCATAAAATAACTAATCAAATATTGCATTTTTCCCTGTATAACTATTTTAAGAGGATATCAACTACGAATGTCTGTCGCTACCTGTGTTGCCTGAATGATACGTACGTGTAACAAACGGTATGAATTTTCACGTGCAAATCTCAGACCATCACGCCACCTACATTTTGTATTGGCGACGCATAACACATAGAAAATAATTTCAAGCTAATTCCAACTGCCAAACAGATGAAATTATATCTATTTTGTGAAGATGGACAAAAACCACATCTATATATATATATATGTGTTGCCTGAATGATACGTACGTGCAATGATCTACGTGCAAAATCAGTGTTGGAGTTACTCCCCTTCTACTGATGCGCAAATACTCTGTAGATATAAATCTACAATGTAACCGCTGGTTAACAATGTATATTACATTTATGTCAAAAATGGAGATTTAGTTTTTCTTCAATAAAAAACTATCATTGTACCATTTTCAAGGAGAAGATACCTGATGCAAATAGAATCTTGCATCTAAACAGTTACCCCCTTCTGGAAGCTGACAACACATGTTGCAGTATATGTACTGTTAGATAATGAATTCATTAGTACTTAACGCACACCTGTAGTATGCTTCATAGAAGAATACTTCGCTGCGGGTGTCGCCCTAGTGATTTAAATCCCACTGTTAACTTTGTATTGTTTGTGACCTGTATAATCAAACCAACACAGAAATACCGTTAGAAAGAGCGTAAAACTTCATCTAGGATCAGGCATATGAACAAGGGCATAGAGGCACTAAAAAATTTTTTCGGTAGGAAATATATAATTTGATAAGTCGAAACTCTGACCTCGTATACCATTTACAAAATATTTTTATAGTAAATCTAGAAAAATAATTTCAGGGTTTGTGTATGATATCCTAATGATACCGAGAAGATAAGATTTATATGAATCGGCTCTGCAGTATATCTGAATGAGGGATGGTTTCTTCTTTTCTAACTTTTCTAGGTTGGTTTTTGTGCATGACCAGTTAATTCAATGCTAGCTGTGGGAATGGTGTACACAGTTCTCTGGAATTAAGGAAGCTGATTATTATATAATGAGATTAATTGATACCATGAGATGGCTTTCTCACAATTTATTGTGTCATATACGTGGTCACATGTATAAAAATATAACCCTTCTTGTAACTCTGAAATGTAGTTCTACTGACGACTTAAGGCACGAATTACGGTGTGGCGTCATTAATATTAGTGATATACTGTTCATGCCTTGGACGAAAGTCGATTGTTTCATGTTCTGATTAGAGGGAATTTTTCTCATGAAATTCCAATATTCAAGAGTTCCATGTGATGCATGTCGTGTTACAAATTACAATCATGCTATCTAAATTGTAAATGTTTAAATAATGTTGTTACCTGCAGCTTGAATCATACATGTGTACCTTCGTATATAAATTACATAGATACATCGCGGTAGAAAATAATTGATGTATTGATAAATATATCATATGATGCTCTGTTTGTTAATGTTTTTTAAGGAAAAAATAAAGATATACATAGGTTTGATTCAGGATTTTTTAGAGGTTGTTATGACCCCGCAACGAAAGATCGGGAGCATATTGTTTTGTGATGTTTGTCTGTTGTCAACTTTAACATTGCCATAGCTATTGCACCATAAATGTGTACCTTGTGACAAGTCTTTTCTGGTAGTATCAAAATTTTTGATCATGTGACCTTTGACCTACATTTGAAAACTCTAACAATGGTCATAACTATTGCACCGTAAAAGGTAGGGCTTTCAAAAATTGCAATTGTGGTCCATGTGACAAGACCTTTCCAGTGATATCAACATGCTTGCTCATGTGACCTTTACCGTGACCTTTGACCTACATTTGAAAACTCTAACAATGGTCATAACTATTGCACCGTAAAAGGTAGGGCTTTCAAAGTTTGCAGTTGTGGTCCATGTGGCAAGACCTTTCCAGTAGTATCTACATGCTTGATCATGTGACCTTGACCGTGACCTTTGACCTACTTTTGAAAACAATGATCTTAAGTTTTGCATCATAAGAGGTATAGCTTTCATATTTATCCCACATGAGAATTTTGTGGCGACTAGAGCGTAGTGGTTCATAAACCCGTCTTGTTTTTCAGCTCATTAAATAATTTGCCTAAATGCTGATGATATGTCAATAATTAGTAAACAAATCAATATTAATATATTTCACATTACTTCAACAATCATATAAAACCCTCATATTGGTAGTGACCTTAAGCGGTATGATATCTATAAAGAGTTTTTAGTTGTTTATTTAAAACTAACTTATAAATGCCCTGAAGTCAAAAGACTGTATTGCATGATTACATGCATGGTTTGTTTGCGTCGACTGCCTTGAACAACATATCACAATGCATTGTTAATCAAAGCGTAGACGTAATGACGATGATGTTGGGTTGTTATGATGGTAGGTTATTGTTAATTGTGTAGATTGAAATGGTACACTGTATAATAAGCATTTCTTCATACGTGATTAATGGGCGTGGTTATAGAAATTGCTGGCGATACTTGTGAATAGATTAAAGATAAAGTGATATATCAGGTTTAAAAAATGTTGTATAGAGAATGAAGCAGGTAGACGCACAGTACATATACACAATGGAGACGATGTTTGTTCCAAATTCTTATTTGCTATACAGTTGAGTGAAGTGTTTATAGACGGGAAGGTATTGTCTAATATACAATGCAATCTTTATGGTGACGTTGATTAACTAGCACAAATCTCCTGTTGTGTAAAAGACTAACGGTTGTGGTTGAAAGGATGTTATTCACTGATCACATAAACAAGGCCAAGCTGTATTCTTTTATATCTGTCCCATAGTTAGCGTGGACTTTAATGTAAAGATATCCCTCCTACATTTCTCATCGAGTACACGGGTTCCTAAATAGCGAATAGTCACGGTATATCATTTACAGAGAATTTATATTATAAAAAAAAACACCAAGTGCCCAACAGAAGAAAAATCATTCTAAAGTGAGAGCCGACGGAAAGAAGAAACCGGTATCGACGGATCAGTGATGGCCGCCGAGATCTTTCACATTAGATGAAATTAATAACATATGTTAGCACAAGACCGACATCGTTTGCAATCGCATGAAACGCACGCGAAACGCACGCGAAACAAGTTAGTTTCGGCAGAGACAAATATAATGTGTACCACGTGACCGTTCGATTTATTACGGTTACGAAGGTTGTACATTTGGGTGTGATTTAATGTCCTGTATGGCGACGGATAACCTGTAATAAACGAACTTAAATGAATCCAGAGGTAAACTTATAGAGATGACCTCGTATTTGCTAAAAGTAATAATGACGGCATTCCGTTTAGGGGACTAAAGACTTACCAAGAACAATTTCTATCACTGAAGGTTAGCATAAGTGTGATTATGGCTGTATCAGGGACTGTAACCTTCAAAACAAGTTACAGAGACCGGGACAGTAACCTTAGACTTCGCAATGGGAGGCACGTGTATATTATCAAGATGGCCTATATAACGTCTTTGTATTGTTTTTTAAATGTACATCTAAGACATCCAGGGACCTACAACAAGGTAACACGACTTATTATTCTAGATTAAGAAATAGTTATAACTCTTGTCATATTATCTTACTTATCACAGTTACTATCGTAAGTCGCTAACCTGTTTTTGTGACCCCTGATTATGCTTACGTAGATATATTCTATTTATGTTAGCTCTCTTGGCCAAAAACTAGACAAGCTGGTGCCATGGCGCGTCGTCCGTCCTTCCGTACTCATTTTGAATATTTGTCGAGAAGGAAATGACCTGATACTGGTTTTAAACAAAAGTTGGACAATTACATCACTACTTCTCCCGATCTGAAATGAGACTTCAAATGCTAAGTTATGTATGGTGTGCCGATAATCTCAGCTGATGTGCATTAGTCTACTTCTCCTGGACAGAAAGATATATCACTTTATTATTGGTAATTTACTTTAATCGATAACTGTATGGAGAAAAGACTATAAATTCATATAGAATGTCATTAAACCAGTCAGATAGCTGTATCAGAAAGAAAATTATTTCAGTATATCAAACACGATTAGAGCACCAATATTGTCAGGAACTCTAGATATTCAATGCATGGGAAACGATCTCTTAAAGCCAAAATATTTCATCTATCTTTAACTCTTCTACATCAGCCGTATATCGCGATCTTTTCCTACAACGAACCCAGCATGGATAACTCTCCACCACGTTGTATGATGTATGTGATTATTTCATTTTTCCTATGATGAATTTTCCATTTCCGAATATCAACATTCCAGCATCCAAAACCTACGGTATATGCATATCGCAGATGATTCACTATTTAATTGTCTGTTCCTGCAAGAACTCGTCACCTGGCGGACAAACTCGTATCACAGGTTTTCAAGAGAAGCAGGTTGATAAAAATTATTGGGAAATTTTACGGTAGTCATAGTGATCTCATTAAGAAATACTCTTTTTCTTTGTGCGATATGAATCTGAACGTATTTGGTGTTCGTTAGCTTGCCTGTTGGTTCCGTTGTAATATGCCTTGTTTTTCTTTGAGAACATGACATTACTTTCTTGAATTGACTAAAGTTTACAAGACGGCTGTTGTCGATGAAGTGTGAGACGCTTACTCTCGGAACACCTTGTCTTATTCTTCTTGTGCTTTTTATGAGTCACCTTGTAAATCTTTCTTTTGTTCATATTTTGCCCTAGTTTTATTGAATCTGAGTATGGATTTTAATTATGTTGACATGTTGGTTTATTCTTGTTATTTTCAATGTGTTACAAATCGCCAGTAGTAGATATCAGTTTTTATCACCAAAAACAAACGTTACATTTTCTTACTTTGGAAGTTCCCTACTGGTGGCGGTATGTTTTATTTTCCTGAAAGCTGGTAAACGGATCTATCTGTGCTGTGGTAGTTGCATCCTCGCACTTCAACACTATTCCTATTCTTTTCATTAATTTACCAATTTAGTGAGTATAGTGTAGTCTGTAGTCTGGAGTGGCCGTTTTTGTGTGTAGGGGGTTACCTCTAGGTCATATTCAATTCTAACGTTAATAATCACACGAATGATGCGATGCATATAACTTTTACCTGGTACATTGTACCTCTTCATTTATATTCACTTTATGTACTGCATTGCTTAGACGTAAAAAATATAAAATAACAGACACATTCAGACACCAAATATAAAGTTGTCAAATTACTGTTTGTCTACGACTTAATAACTGTGATTTACGTCAATATGTATCAATACGTTAGCTAGATCTGCTGACACGGCTCCTTACCTACATCAATTTTGAAAAGCAAACCACGTGTTCTGCCTTCACAAGACTATTGCCCTAGTAAAACGGTATTTGATTTAAACTAATTCAAGTACATGGCACTAAATGATCTGACATATATGTCACAGTAAGAGGTAAATATTAGATATTGGCCAACACATAATACACTTAATCGCTTCTAGAATCGGATTCTTTTGAAGAGAAGAAGTAAAAGGATTAATACCAGAACACAAAGGAAGCCATTGTTATCATGTCTATCCAATATATTACTGAAGATTCCGTTTTGCTGTCTGCTTTCAGGTTTTTTTTTGTTATACATTGTTCCTTAGCCTTATTGGCTACATTAAAGAAATAAAATGATGTTTTTTTCTTCAGAAATATAACAAACTAAAGGTAAATGGACATACACTAGACTGGTAAACTGTAGAAAACTGCTGACTGGTGTTTTAGAGCTTATGCCATGACAAGGATTCCGTATTTGTTTTTGTTTTTGTTTTGTTTTGTTTTTTTTTTTTGTTGAATTTTTCTAATAGGATTTGTAAATAAATCTCAAAACTGATCTTCTTTTTAAAACTCTTTTCTAATATCACTGGATTTCTGAACAGACTCTGATACAGACTCTATGGACGTCTTGTGTTTTGATATTGAAAAACACCCAAAATATTTCAAAATCTAAAAAGGCATCATGCAATTTAAATATGTAATTATTCTAAGTAAGCGCAGGGAACTTGATGTCATTGTTTTCTAAAATGTATGTTGGAAAATGCATGCCAAATGTTGCAAAATATTCTTTGTTAGAAATGAGAGTTGATCCATTAAAAAGTGTTCGGAAGTTTATAGCTTCTGATAACGAGAATTGTTTTTGAATATTGATGGAATATTGATTGAAAATTGCATAATGGCTTAGGAGTCCTCTGCAGGGATTTCGAAACGTATACAATTAATGATTATTTGTAGTATCACAGATGAATGTATATATTTAAGATGGATATATAGGATTAATAAGATAATAACAAAATTGCAGAAAAGTAAATTATAAAACTTTTCCCCTTTATCAAAACACAAAAATACATCAGTCACATCACATACATTAAACATAAAAAGCCAAGGTCGCAAACTACAATCATGAACGACAATATAAAGTGTTCCGATAATCCCTTCACAAATCTATACTAGTAATACACATCTTATTAACGTTTGTTAGGATCCAGTATTAATATTAGTATCAATAGTAAGACTATACGATGAAGAGTTACAATCAGACTACATATCGCATTGTCATTACGTTTCAGTTACGTTTCATTTTCATTGAATCGACATTTAAACGCACTGTTTTCTCTTTTTTGGTGTTTTTGTTCTTTTTTGTCTTTTTTTTTTATACCACAGATACTTAGATGGAAGGCGAGGTGCTGATATGTGTCATCAAAGACAGTAAATAACATTTCAACATATACATCGTTTGTAATCTTTTTAATGTCATCGCCCGTACATGTTTACCCTATCGTATTAAATGTGGCCACGTCGTGCACCATTACACGTGTTGGCACTTAATTAAAACAATGATTGATAAAACACCCAAGTAGTCAGTACAAATACTCCAATGAAAGACAATGCTAATATTGAAGAGATCCTCACAAGTGTTCGGTCGATAGTAGGTGTTTTAACACTGATTAATATCTGAAGATAAACAACAATAGGCCAACGGCACAGACATTTCCACAAAGTTCGACTCAAAGTAACGATCTGGGTCACATTTTATGTGGTGATTTAATAGTTGGCCTCTGAATGCAAGAGTATTTATCAAAAGAATCATAATAGCCATGCTTTAAATTTGAATGCTAAAGGCCTTCCTTATGAATGTATATATACATCTGTACCATAATATGTCTATAAAGTTGATGATAGTAAAGCAGTTAAAATTTCAGTCTAGCCACAGACAGCTATCATATATCACCATAACTAAGAACAAGATGCCGGCCAAAAATCATGCATCTAGGTCTTTTAGTTCATAAGAAGAAGTCGTTTAAATGTTTTACAAATTTAACTCCCGTGACCTTACATTTCAGTCAATGTAATTTCTTTTCACAAACCTCGTTAGGCTTTATCTTAGAACATACCAGCCAATTATTATGCCTCTAGGCCTTTTATTTTATGAGAAGTCGGTTCAATTTTCTGACTCCTGTGACCTTGAACACTTGGAACACATTGGTCAGTCATTTCTTTTTGCAAACTTAAGCTTCATTCTAGTAACATCACGCCCAATACCATGCATCTAGACCTCTTAGATTATAATAAGAAGTCATTTAAATGTTTTTAAATTATTGACCCATGTGACCTTAAACATAGGTCAAGATAGTTTCTTTTCGCAAATTTAGGTCCTTTGGTTATTGAGAAGAAGTTGACACAGGACACCGGACGACCGGCGCCGCGCCACGGCATAAGCTCACCTGGCCAAGGCGAGCTAAACAATTACTAAAACCACTTACACATGTGAATTGCATTATATTTTTGATGGACTTTAAATGAAGAGAAAAAGAAAATATGCATTTTGTTTAAGGAGAAGATATCAAATGTTATCAATGTGACCTTGAATACAATTTGTGGTCACTTCATTTGGTATTCTTGAATATTTGTTTTCGCAAACTTACAAGGAATCCACCTGCCAAACAGAATGATTATATAGGACTTTTGGTTATTGAGAAAAAGTCGTCAAAATGGTTGACGCCAGACGGACGACAGATGCCGTCCCATAGCATAAGTTCACTTGGCCGTTAGGCAATACTCATGGATAAACGAAGAACTATATCATTTCAGCTGTTCTCGGATTCGAACTTAGCATTTCGTTAGCATTTCGTTAAATGAAATAATTAAGCGCACTTTTGGGAAAGGATGTAAATATATGCATTGAACTGAAAAAATGGTAGTATACAGGCGATGTCGCCTTACTGACGGGCGACCTTCTCTGTCATCCAATTCTTAAACGCATTCCTTCTTGCATTCCGTGATAAATAGAATTTAAGGCGCTGTAACACTCTAGCGTGTAGAGCCAGCATATGAGGAACGTATGGACTTTTTGGGCATACGCTGAAACATGCTAGGGGTACTCTGGAATACGTTTCTAATACGCCGGGGTATGTCGGTGTACGCTAAAGTACGCTGACGGCCAAAATGTTTTTTTGAACATGTACAAAAATTTTCAGCGTATGCCGACGTATGAATTTTACGCTCCTCATACGCTGAACACGCTAGAGGTACGCTGAAGGTACGTAACTCATACGTCGAGTACGCTTCTCATACGTTGAAATTGAGTGGGTCAGGAAACCTAGTGTTTGAGGAGCGTATAATGAATGCGTGTCTGACGTGTGTCTAACGAATGGCTAACGTCACGATGGTAGTTTTAACGACAGTCTAACGTACTCAACTTATGCGTAACGTATTCTGAGCGTACAGTCAACTTCTCCCATGTGTATTACATGCGCATTTCCAGCGTATGGGGGATATATATCTATGTAATATGGACTTATATATAACACGGACTTAGATATATATATATATATGTAACACAGACTTAAATATAGATATATATATATTCAATTTATCAATGGTACGGGAACACTGGGGTCAATGGGGTCACACAGGTGTGTGCGCGCGTATGTATGACTTTATGGTATAAACAATTTTTCGAAATATTCCATGCGTTCCTCATACGCTAGCTCTCTACGCTAGAGTGTGACAGCGCCTTTACCAGTACACAATACATGAAGGCCAGTTTGATCTCGGATTGGTCCTTTTTGCTGAACTGGTATAGGGTAACTGCAATCAGACGGAACGGCTGTCGATTAGGTTATACAGAAATATCTGTACCTCCGTATATAATAGATCAGACATTTTTAAAAACACCATTACGTCGAAAAAAACTGAGCTTAAACAACATCTCCATTGTGTGTTCTATTGGAGTCTACATCTTATATTACGGGAATAGTTTGAAATATTTGTGATTTGATAGTCATGAAGTTCTTTACGTTACCGTGTGCACTTTTGATTGTTACTGTCTTGCTTCAAGGTAAATGCTTTCTTTCTTTTTACATTTCCTTTCCAAAATAACAGCGTGTTTATACTTCTGTTTACGGTTGTATCATTAAAGATACTCAACTTCGTATCTATTATTTCGTGTCCAATATTGCGTTCAACAAAAGTCTGTAAGAATAGCAACAATTAATGAGTCCCAGGAATCTACCACTTGTCTTCTCAATTTATCTGTTTATCTATTCAGTATTTTTTTTAAAATTTTTATTTTTTTCTTACTTTTGATTATTACATTATCATCAATTATCATTCGGATCTAATATATGATGTGTTCTATAACATCAAAGATATATACATATCAATACCGCTGAGGAAACTCTTCGAAACTGAAGCCGCCTGCGTACTAATCAAAACTGACGAGCAAAAAAATATAGAAATTGTGATGTAAACATTGCTTCATATAATCTCAAAACAAATCAACATTTCATACTTGTAAGTATTGAGATGATGTAAAGATAACACCCGAAGGGATAAGACAGGTTTATGTACCTGATCAACATTTTGCTGTTGTATTAATAATCTTAATATTTTAGGAAAAGACGTATCACATTTTAATCAAAGACAAAAGGCAACGCGTACAATCACTGGATCGCTGTAGATGGGGACCTTTACCTGACTGAGTGTAGTAAATTATTGGTTTATAATGTTGGTACACATAAAATAGTTATCGTGAATAATACCTTTTTCGAAGATTCTGATGTTCACTAATATGGCTCCAGTTTGAAACCCGCTAATTGACTTTATGCCTCCATAACTTTCACATTCCATGTTAGGCAAACAACTAAATAATGGTCGAATCCTAACATTTATTATCTGGATGGTGAAGTTAGCTGAAGTGTGGTACGAGGTTAATTATACTGTGTAGACAAGGTCACATTGGCGTGGATCCAGAAAGAGCAGCCCGAATAAAACACTGATGTTAACTTATTGTTTCGTTGTTCCCGTTACTAACCAAACAAGATGTTAAAGGGACTATGTTTTTTGTGTATCATATTACTATAGACATTGAAACGCCGTTGTAAACAGTTGTATATTGTTAATAGAGCATTTCATGTCGTTTTAAAACCCCTATATAACAGCTGGTTAAATACCTTAGAAATATATAGTTCTTAACAGCTTCCCAATAGTATGTATTCGAATTGACGTGTGTAAGTTTGCATTTCGGTGATTCATACTTTTGAAATGTTCTTGTAATTTAAAAACATTGCAGCAGATATGTTGGGAATAATTGAGAAATCTACAACAATATATAACCTTTTGTTTTCGACCTAATGATGTTCATCAATAAATGTTGATGAGATCTTTAAGACAACTCCGCCCAACCAAAAATAAAGTAAGAGGATGCACGCACATACACACAATACAAGAGTTTAATTCATCCTGACTTTTGCTGCTGTATATTCGTCTTCATATATTGTTGTTGTATCTTGAAATATTAGACATTTGTCATCGTTTTGTTTGCAGATTTACAAAGTGCAAAATCGCAGTAAGTAGCTTATAATTTGCCATGGTTATATACTGCTGAAGTCTTTAACGCTACAGCTGAACATCAAACGTGTGATTTCTAACTAAACTGACATGAATTCTGAACAAGTTATTTCTCACGTATTAACTTGTTTACCATATCATTTGTCACATGTGAACTTGTTAACCATACCATTTCTCACGCCTGAGCTTGTTACCCATATCATTTCTCATGTATGAGCTTGTTAACCATATCACTTCTCACGTATGAGCTTGTTAACCATTTCATTTCTCACGTATGAGCTTGTTAACCATATCACTTCTCACGTGTGAGCTTGTTCACCATATCATTTCTCACGTATGAGCTTGTTAACCATGCCATTTCTCACGTATGAGCTTGTTAACCATTTCATTTCTCACGTATGAGCTTGTTAACCATATCACTTCTCACGTATGAGCTTGTTAACCATATCATTTCTCATGTATGAGCTTGTTCACCATATCATTTCTCATGTATGAGCTTGTTCACCATATCATTTCTCATGTATGAGCCAGGTTAACCATATCATTTCTCACGTATGAGCCAGGTTAACCATACCATTTCTCACGCCTGAGCTTGTTACCCATATAATTTCTCACGTATTAACTCGTTAACCATGCCATTTCTCACGTATGAGCTTGTTAACCATATAATTTTTTCACGTATTAACTCGTTAATCATGCCATTTCTCACGTATGAGCTTGTTAACCATATAATTTCTCATGTATGAGCTTGTTAAGCATATCATTTCTCACGTATTAACTCGTTAACCATGCCATTTCTCACGTATGAGCTTGTTAACCATTTCATTTCTCACGTATGAGCTTGTTAAGCATATCACTTCTCACGTATGAGCTTATTAACCATATCATTTCTCACGTATGAACTTGTTAACCATATTACTTCTCACGTATGAGCTTGTTAACCATATCATTTCTCACGTATGAGCCAGGTTAACCATATCATTTCTCACGTATGAGCCAAGTTAACCATACCATTTCTCACGCCTGAGCTTGTTACCCATATCATTTCTCACGTATTAACTCGTTAACCATGCCATTTCTCACGTATGAGCTTGTTAACCATATGATTTTTTCACGTATTAACTCGTTAATCATGCCATTTCTCACGTATGAGCTTGTTAACCATTTCATTTCTCACGTATGAGCTTGTTAAGCATATCACTTCTCACGTATGAGCTTATTAACCATATCATTTCTCACGTATGAGCTTGTTAACCATATCACTTCTCACGTATGAGCTTGTTAACCATATCATTTCTCACGTATGAGCTTGTTAACCATATCATTTCTCACGTATGAGCTTGTTAACTTTATCATGTCAGATTATTGCCCATGAATTATTGCATCAACCAGATTATTTCTTGCGAAATATCTTATCAACCAGATTATTGCCCATGAAATATCTTATCAACCAGATTATTGCCCATGAAATATCTTATCAACCAGATTATTGTTCATGAATTATCGCATCAACCAGATTATTTATGTCTGCATTGTCTTTAAAACTTGCTTGCTGGATGAATCTTTCTCAAATTACATACGTAGGTGCCTCATGTCCCTATTACTAGCTTTGCCATTTTTTAATCGAGAACTAATAAAAAATAAAATTGCCGATAACCGACCATTATTACCTCTTAAAAACCCGTGTTGTTAAATATACCCTGAAACTGTCTTTTAGATGGTTCGAATTGATGTTATGATTAAATATTTTTTAGAGATTTCTTTCACTTCATCATTATTTGAAACATTTGTCCAAACTGCTACGCATGTTCAGGGAGAATACAGTGAAACATGATGAGGGGTAGCAATCGAAAATTACTGAAACAAAAACAACAATGTTGATATCAGATTTACCAGGAAACCCCTGTAAAATTAGGATAATAACACGGTGGACGAGTTATGAAACGGTTTGATTAGAAAATCTTTCATGCAAGGTAACAAATTACAATTAGATACTTTTATGAACCTTTAAAGTTGTGTGTTAATTACCATGTCTGTATTGAATTCATCAGATTCATGCTTATAGAGTTTAACATGTCACATTGTATTTGATACATGAAAACCTGAAATATGTCAAATTATTGTGTAATATGATTCTTCACGGTACAAATTAGAACAACGACCAAATCCTCACAATAGTAATACCATGCTGCTTTCGTAATGTTTACATAGAAATCTCATCAACAATCCTCGTTTTCAACGTAATTAGAAAATCAAAAGCATATGTATTTATATTTCAATCTCTTCAGAAATTCTTTCTTTCTTTTCATTCATTTCAGAACTGTCGACTTTAAGTGAGTATGTTTTTGGATTGCATTCTTGAACTGGTATACAACTTTAATAAACATTTTTGATTAAACGATACTTGATACAAAGAGTACACACTCTTTTTTCTAAATTCCCTTCTGTTTTGTATGATGCATATTAGATCATTATTGTGGATATATAAGTAACCCTAACTTTTATCATCAAAGAGCCATAATAATATATAAAGAAAATATAAAAATCAAAAATTCTTAGCACGTTTATTTATTTATTTTTTTTTTTTTTACAAAATAACGGGGTTTGTTATATTAAGCTGAAATAGACAACATATATACAATGTTACAGCCAAACCAGCGGTGGAGTTAAGGTAATCGAATGTACCGAATCCAATGCCGTCGGTACAGCTCTAACAGCCATCAACGGATCTCCAATTGCAAATTTGGCTACAACTTTAGCATCTGCTATTATCAGCATCTGCAGGTAGCGTTGCTTTGTTTTTAACTTTTTATATTGTTATAAAGAAGTATATAATCCCCATTAGCCTATACATTGTATCTAACATTGCCGTTAAACATTGTTTCATTTCACTTACCTTGAGTTAGTCCGAAGGACAGCATATTAAGTTTTATTGCACCCAGATTGGTAACACAGGGTGTATCCCTATAAACTGGGGATGCAAGCACATTCATGTAATCCGTACTTACAATCCAAACCATGTGACAATATCCACTCACTAGTTTAATCACTATTCAACGTTCCAGCCAGAAATTATACCATCTCGAACCAGGTTTGTAAAATTTACTGCAAAACAATTAACCAGTTCTTAATCCTACAGTAACGATTGGTTACTATTCAACAAAAGAATCTAATACAGCACAAGTGATTGGTATTACTAGTGTACATATTAAATAGAAACCCTGAACATCACTTATTTACATTATACCAACAAAATTGAACTAAACCCACTGATTCATCTAAAACCTGTTGTTGCACAATACCGGTCATGCCGACGTGACATCATGTATGCTGATAGGGATAGCATCAACGTTATCTAATCTGTCATTGTCGACCAATCAGACAGCATCCTACAAGGTCGATTTTTAAATGAATGATCTACCACTTTATATCGACAGAACTTATCCACATAAAAGAAAGTCTTACAAGCAAATATAATTTTCATGCCATAATAAGGTGAGTTGAGCATTTTAAATCTTTCCTATAACTAAGCAAAAGCTGGAATAATTCGATGCAATTGACTTGTATCATGATGACTTTGCTTTCATTCTTGAACTGATCAATATACACACACATAATTTCTTCATGAAAAGTATTAAAGTAAAGAAAATATCGGGGTCATATAAAAAATGTACAGTAACTCAAACTTTAAAAAATTCATGAATTTTATAGATGTTTCAAATGTTTTATTTGCATCCGCATCACAAGTCAGTGCCCATAATCATCATGACGCAACAATGATGGGACGCTGAACTTTTTCTTTAAAACTGAAGTCCGACCGTCTACCAGTGAGAACGGGATAAACACTTGTCCAGAAGTCTTATAAATATCTGACGATAGCATACATGCTTTTGTTCTGTTTGATTTTTTGACAGTGCGGTGGAAGCCTACACCAATTGTTTGACTTCTGACGTGCCACAGTCGACAAACACGTACGACATGTTGGTGGACAATACCTTTGATCTTTCTGCTCTTTCATCACTGGGCAACGACCTCTGTGCCGCTGCAACTAATGCTGATGACAATAGTAAGTTACAAGCGAAACTAAAATTGCCATAACCTTAATGTCAGATATTAATCATTTTAATAGTGGAACTGTTCAGAATATATCCATATTCTTTATTGAATTTTGGAATTAATGTGCCTCTCCCATTTGGGTTTTGGCATTTATTTCAATCAAATTGGATTTCCCTCGACCGCTTCTTAGCTTTCAACAACTTAGGCCTTTAACATCACTGACGAGTCCTTGGAGGACGAAACAACTGTATGATGCAGTTTTATTCTATTTTTGGATCATTGTACAATCTCCGTATACAATTACCGTTGAAATATGTACAATTACAATGTGTCTGTACGAAGTATCAGAAACAGTGAAGACAGATCAAAAATATCGAAGTCTATGAGGCCACTGAATAAAATCCAACGTGACCAAAAGTTATGTCAAATTCTAGATGGACAGATGCACAAGCACCATAACTTTATAGATTTCGAAATTTTCATGTACCTGATGATTTCATAAGAACGATAAGTACATGTGTGAGATTGAAGATGAATAAAATTCCACCTGCAGTGTTTACCACCTATTTTTTTTCTAGATCGAACGTTAGATGAAATAACTAACCTGTCACAATAAAATCAATGTGCTTCCACTGATTATCGTCGACCCAATTATATTCTTGATGTCGATGATTTTTTAAAATATATTTTACAGATCTATGGTCAAATGTTTTGATTCCGTTAAAAAAAGCGTCCTAAAAAAACCCTATACTTCCATCAATACTGCTGAACAAGACTGCACTATATCATATCAATTCTAGAAGATAGAATAATTCATCATACTTTTAAAAACTTCATCATTTGTCCAGACCACCAACACAAAACAATTCAGTTTTACTCAATAAGTACTGATATCTTTTTCAAAACAAAAAAAAAAATCCTTTCCCGATACTCGAGACAAAAAATTATGACATAATTTAACAAACGATTTGTGAACAAATTAAAGGTTGTCCTACCATTTTATTGATTCGTTGTAACTGTACGAGAGGACAGTGTAATACGTTGGCTGACTTTTCCAGGGACTAGTCTCCTCGTTAGCTGTTTTGTCGCTGATAGCGCAGGAGCAGACCTGCTCGGCACATGCGCAGCAACCCTTGCGACCACCATACAAAATGGAGCGAACCTGAACAGTGTCACGATCTCATGCGAGTAAGTGATATCGCTATGGAATTCTCAGCAAAGTATACTAATTTTCTCTCTGTAGAAACCCTAAGCCAACTTAATTATGCTCCCCTTCATCCATATGTTGCTTATGTTTATTTAATACAAAGAGGTCACGATCCTCGATGGTCACGATGGACGGTAAGTTTCCCCCCTCCATAAATCCTAAATTTGACAAAAAGGGTTTAGGAAATCAGACTTCATAGAGTATTACAAGTTACAGGAGAGGACAGGAATGAAAAGCTGAATGAGAGGATTAAGGAACAAAAGGCTAAATGAAAAGACCTAGAAGTGAAAGGATTTTATGAGGATTAAAGGAACGAAAGGATGAAATGAAAGGAAAAGAATGATTTATGAGAGGACTTGAGGAATAAAAAGATGAGAAAAAAGCGAGGACTTAAGAATAGGTGCATAGATTAGATGAATACAAGTGTAATTGAATGAAAGAATAAGAAATAGTGGATTCAATGAAAGGGATTGAAGAACTAAATACATCGGAGGCATTTGGTAATGAACGATTAATGATCAAATGAATAAAATACAAAAGACTTTGTCGAAATATCGAAGTGACAAACTATCAAGGATAGTTATCGACAATACGATAATAGTGATTAAAAACCTCATTTATTTGCAGAGCCATAAATACATTTATCGACTGTGCGAGAGATGCCGCAGCCGCTCAAGCAAGTTGTTCCTCTTCTTATGTGACAGACTTCCTACACGATCAGCTGTCCCTCCCAACCATAGCCAAATGTAATCCGAGCGGAGCCACCCAACTGACGTCCTTCGTTTCCGTCGCAATAGCATGTCTCTGTATGCTTTTCGTTATCAGTATCTTCTAAAATGTTAATTTCATTAATTTTGACTGTAGAGGCGATCAAGATGTTTAGTTTCCCTGCGATCTGATATCATACTGACGCCACCGCTGCACTGTACATAATTTATTATCAGATCAGTAGCCAATGTCTCCGCAGGCCACCTCTTGTGCTAAAATGGCACTCTTCCACACAAGTTACTCTTCCACACAAGTTACTCTGCAACACAAGTTATTCTACCTCACATGGAACTCTACCACACATGTAACTCTACCTCACATGGAACTCTACCTCACATGTAACTCTACCTCACATGGAACTCTACCACACATGTAACTCTACCTCACATGGAACTCTACCTCACATGTAACTCTACCTCATATGCAACTTTACCACACAAGTAACTCTACCTCACATGTAACTCTACCACACATGGAACTCTACCTCGCATGTGACTCTACCTCACGTGTAACTCTGCTTCACGTGTAACTCTACCTCACATGTAACTCTACCTCAAGTAACTCTACCTCACGTGGAACTCTACCTCACGTGTAACTCTACCTCACATGTAATTCTACCTCACATGGAACTCTACCTCACATGTAACTACCACGCAAGTAACTCTACCTCACATGTAACTACCTCACATGTGACTCTACCTCACGTGTAACTCTGCTTCACGTGTAACTCTACCTCACATGTAACTCTACCTCACATGTAATTCTACCTCACGTGTAACTCTACCTCACATGTAACTACCACACATGTAACTCTACCACACAAGTAACTCTACCTCACATGTAACTCTACCTCACATGGAACTCTACCTCACATGTAACTCTACCTCGCATGTAACTCTACCTCACATGTAACTCTACCTCACATGTAACTCTACCTCACATGGAACTCTACCTCACATGTAACTCTACCTCACATGGAACTCTACCTCACATGTAACTACCTTCACATGGAACTCTACCTCACCTGTTATTACCACACATGTAACTCTACCTCACATGTAACTCTACCTCACATGTAACTCTACCTCATATGTAACTACCACACATGTAACTCTACTTCACATGTAACTCTACTTCACATGTAACTCTACCTCACATGTAACTACCACACATGTAACTCTACCTCGCATGTAACTCTACCTCACATGTAACTCTACCTCACATGTAACTCTACCACACAAGTAACTCTACCTCACATGTAACTCTACCACACATGGAACTCTACCTCGCATGTGACTCTACCTCACGTGTAACTCTGCTTCACGTGTAACTCTACCTCACATGTAACTCTACCTCACGTGGAACTCTACCTCACGTGTAACTCTACCTCACGTGGAACTCTACCTCACATGTAATTCTACCTCACATGTAACTCTACCTCACATGTAACTACCACACATGTAACTCTACTTCACATGTAACTCTACCTCATATGGAACTCTACCTCACGTGGAACTCTACCTCACATGTAACTCTACTTCACATGTAACTACCACACATGTAACTCTACTTCACATGTAACTCTACTTCACATGTAACTCTACCTCACATGTAACTACCACACATGTAACTCTACTTCACATGTAACTCTACTTCACATGTAACTCTACCTCACATGTAATTCTACCTCACATGTAACTCTACCTCACATGTAACTACCACACATGTAACTCTACTTCACATGTAACTCTACCTCACATGTAACTACCACACATGTAACTCTACCTCGCATGTAACTCTACCTCACATGTAACTCTACTTCACATGTAACTCTACCTCGCATGTAACTACAACACATGTAACTCTACCTCACATGGAACTCTACCTCACTTGGAACTCTACCTCACATGAAACTCTACCTCATATGGAACTTGTACAGGTTGCTAAAATCACAAAATACAAATATACACTATTAATCAGAGAGCTGCAATCGTAAAACATCAATGTAAAGAATGCAGCATTGCCTGTATTGAAAGTTTAAATGGGTGAGTGTATATCTAATTGATATAGCCAGTAAATACTCTCATTATCTAATACGGTAATTTTTAAATATTAGAATGCCCCTGATACCGGTAACCTGTCAATGTAGATATTGTATATGTTGGATAACTCTTTAATAATACTAACAACAAGAAAGTGTAATAAGCCGAGTGGTGTACAGCATATAGTATTTGATAGTTTACATATATCACAAATAAAGAATTTTCTGATCACATGGAGTCTGTGTTAAGTGTTTTACATACACAATACCTCACACAGTATTGACAATTGTTTACTCATACATTGCGCATGGTAATCTACACAGTAGCACAGCGTAGTATATTGTAGATATCAGAGGGTTTGAATGACCTTTGTCATCAGATCTTCGTTACTTGTAAGTCACTTTAACCATTCAAAAGCCTGTTAGTATGTTGATAATTAATATCTCTTCAAATGACTGTCTTTGTTTCGATAATGTGTCAGCTGGACCAAGACAAATCTATTCTTTCATCGAAATTAAATATGCAAAACCAAGCCTTTAGTATTTCACAGCGAAACAAACATAGGATCTTAAATGAGCTTTCGTTTTAAGAGAGTTTCTAAAACAAAATTTAGATTTAAAAAACACGCCGTAACATATGTAATGGCAGAAAATAGACATTTTATCATGTAATTCGGAAAGGCTACATTTTGACGGGTTTTAAAATGAAAAAAATACAAAGCAGATGCAATCAATGATGATTCAACTTCATTGTCTCTTGATATCACCGAGCCAATGACAAACACTACAGAGTATATTACACTAGTATAAATATGAAAATATTATATAAGCGGGTTTAGTGGTTAACAGGCAAATTTTATGCTAAAAGATTTCAAGATTCACTTTCACTTACTTTCACCAATCAGATCAGACTATTTGCAGTGAAAGTATCAGTGTTCTTCTCTGAATTAATTGCAGTTCATAACGAAAGGCAATTACGTGAAATGACTGTATTGTAATAAGTCTTAATTGTCTTAGATGTGAAAATATTATATATAACAATCTGAACAACCTAATATCAGTGAAACGTGAGAAATATCTTATTTCATATCGTGTAGTGCAGGAGACGGAAAGAATATCATTGTTGTACCCACAGGGTAACTAAATGAAAACATCAATTATTCAAATAATTTCGCTTTCAGAATTTCAACTGGCCACCAAATGTGTATTTGGGAAAAAGTGATAACTAGATATGTCAGTATGACATGAATGCCCCCTCCTCGCCCAAACCCAACTAATAATATGACATGTGTTTTTCCATAACACATACACAATATTTAATAGTCTTCAGTAATAACAAACATATTTCACAAGTGTACAGCACTTCCAAAGAATTGAAGGGCGTGTCAATAGCTTTTTGATTTTGTGTTTTTGGTAACGAGCTTTTTGATTTGTCCATTTTAAAAAATGATTTGTGTCCTCTTTTTTCATCGGCTTTAGTCAGCAAAAGTGTTATTGTTCACTAGTGAAAAAATAACACGTTTATCAATGAGATCTTTCTCTATATTTCACCGACAAAAGTGTAATAAATGTATATACCAAATCTAAATTAAAAATGTCTGACTGACATAATGAGAAGGAACTTTAAGTTGTTTGAGGGTTTGTAAGTGCAAGGGGCATAACTCTGTCGAATAAATTCAAGCTTTAGTGACTACTCTTAAAATCAGTGCAAATTAAAGCTTGACGTAGATTTTTATTTGTGACATAAAAAATACATTTAATTGTTGAAAACCCTTTAGAAGTTAGTGCACTGAAATCTGATTTCAAGGATTGCAATGAAAAACTTAATTACATTAAATTTCATTAGAGTACTCAACGTATATGGAGAACAAATGTTTAAAGGGTATTATCATGAAGACATGTGCTGCTCTGTAAGAAACTGTATACACATTTTCACTTGACAATATTTCTCCAGAAGAATTAATTTTACTTTTCCATGTTCATTGGGCATGGATGTCCCAACATATGGAGTATTTTTTCAAGCATTCTTACACCAGAAGAGTATAGGGAGATAATATTTCTCCACAACAGTTTTCATTTCATTTTTCCCCGTTTTCATTGGACATGGACGTCCCACCATATGGAATATTGTTTGGGCATTTTTATACGAGAAGAGTGTAGGGAAACACCACTGACAGTAGTAGAAAGAAGCTAATACAAGTGATATTTCAGTCTTTTAAAATCAAGGAGTTTAAGCAATTCAAAACACAAGTCCAGTGTCATGTGGAGACTACAGGGCACTAGGATACACTATGGAATGGTCTGATAAGTATGTAAGGAAGACTCTACTTTCAGCTATTGGATAATCTGTTCTACAGAATACTTGTTCTGATGTTGACGTTCTTTGCCTTGACTTCTAATATTTCAACATAAATCCAAAAATATCACTTAATTCTGTTGAGGCATTCTAATGTTATGATGCGGAAACCGAATTCGGACGGAAGGACGGACGGACGGAACGGATTCGGTAACACTATATGTCCCCGTCACATTTTCAATGGCGGGAGCATAAAAAAAACAAGGTTTGATATATAAAAGAGAAATCCACATATTTGGCCAGTTCCACTCCTGAAAATGAAATTATTTGAATAATAGACATTTTTGTTGAGTTAGCCTCGTGTGGCTGTATCTCACTGCACACTCCCTACTTAAAAAGAACTTTCTGGATGGACCGTCGACAGATTTTATTAATGCTCTTTACATTTGGAATCTTACTTAAATCAACATTTAATGCAAATCTAATGGCGCTTGTATGGGTTATACAATTTTAGTAGTAAGATATATTCACACCTGTACAAAATCTGATTTGTTAAGAGGCAGTTTATAAAGGTAGGAGGAATGAATTGCAATCCAGTATTCCTTATCTCCCTATGGTTGAACTCCCAGGTTTATAAGACATATGCAACCAATATGCCGTTGGGAAGATATCGTTGGTAAGATTCAGCTAAAGATGTGATTCCGGGTGAAAGTGAAAGCGTAAGTCATAAGTGACTTCACAGATTCAATCACTTCAATTTCAGAGACGGTGGTCTTGACAAAGCGATTGGTATATAAGAAGCGACGTCGTCCGAAAACTGCGCATGTCACATGTTGCCTTTCGTTTCCCACCGTTGTTTCTCTTGAAACCTGCAATGACATCGACATACAAACATGTAAACTCGGACATCGGTAGCCAAGTTTCAGACTTCCCATGACGCTCTTGTACCATGGAAAGCTAAGTTTCAGACTTCCCATGGTGCTCTTGTACCATGGAAAGCCAAGTTCAGACTTCCCATGGTGCTCTTGTACCATGGAAAGCCAAGTTTCAGACTTCCCATGGTGCTCTTGTACCAGGGAAAGCCAAGTTTCCGACTTCCCATGATGCTCTTGTACCATGGAAAAAAACAGAACCACCATCAGCAGCAGTGATAGCAACAGTTGGTTTGTTTACTTTGTATTTGACTTCAAGGTGGAGCATTAGCATGGCATTTTGTATTCAATTCCGTACAAATTAACAGTACTTCAATCTCCAATCTTCATACGTACCCCCAATGAAGGCTTTTCTTTTTCTTTGACCGTTTAAATTCTTCCTCTTCCTGAAAAAACATATCATACATTGTGTAAAACATCATTCTTAAATTACTGCTATCATTATTACATAAAGCCTAAAATATCAAATTTTTTAGCAACACAAAGTCTCAATTTTAAATAAAAGTTTTGCAAACTTTCACAGACAACACATGCCAACGAATGTGTGTTTGTAAGTACTGTAACATATTTTAATTACAACTTTAATTACCTTTCTTCTTTCAACATATCTGTGAGCATCGAAAGCTTTAGCTATCTTGCTTCCGAACTGAAAAAAAAAACAACAGAAAATGTAACGTCAATAGTACTATTGAAAATAAATGAAAAAAAAAATTTAACCACAAGTTGAGATACTACGTCATCAATATATTCAAAGATGGTTCCATCATCTTCTAAAATTCGTCACAAGGGCAAATCTAAACTTTTCATCAATTCAATTCACTCATAATTTCGGATCAACTTTTACTAAGTGAAATGACCAGATATATTTTAGGTGAACATCACCTAAGTTTAATTTCCTACAGGTAAGAAAATTAAAGTAGTAGCTGAAATCGACTCCTTTATCGTTAGGCTTCACTAATGGTAAGTGGTAGATGATCAAGAAGAACTTTTCCGATCATGTCGACCAGATATATATTGGATTATCAGATTCAGTGCTTCAACAGTAACAGCCCTGTTTCCACATCATATCGCAGTTGATTCGACATATAACGGATTTTCGAGGAAATTTCTCTACTCTTGTAAATAGTTTTACAACGTTGGTGTATAATGCTGAGTGTGCTATACTAGAACTTATCCATAGATCATGAACTGCTTTTAAGTTGGCATTCATGGGCAAACAGATAAGGGAAAATCACACATGAAGTGCGTGCCTATGAATGCCAATTAAAAGTAGTTCAATACTTATTTTCCACTATTTTCCATTTTCGTCTTGTGAAAGACTGGAAGGAAACCTCAATTTGTTTACATTATTTGCAATATTCCTACGCCGTTAGCAGTTCATGAGCTGGTTATACGGATTCTGACAAGTTGGAAGAATGGTGTAAGCCATGCAAACATACTTTAACTCTGAAATCATATCGATTAAGTCAGAAAAGGATGCTTTTACTGTGCCTAAATACATTGCTTTGGCACGGACTTCTTAGTAAGTTGTTTTGGCCATAGAAACCTATCGTTTTGGATACCATATACATTTCGAAGTCATATTCTCTCTAGGTTTACATCGACAGTATTGCATACAGTTACTATCTTATATTGTATTATTATTCCAATTTAATTACTTTTGGGTCCCGAATTCCGGAATATATACATTAATCGTCCCTGCTCTTCGGACATACGTAGATATGTATAACCGGACCGAATCGATGCAGCCAAACATATTGAAGCACACAAGCGTTTGATGGACGTTGAAAGAGGAAATCCCCTATCCTATTTTTAGAAAATAAATTATACGGGGCATTCTGCGTGGTGTTTAACGGTAAGTCAAATCATAAAAGAATTTTTAGTTTTTACACTTTTTAATTCAGTTGACTAGCGTACTTCTGGTTATTTTTCAGTACTTTTCACTGTATGATAACTTATGTTGACCCTAAACATGACGGCTCATTGCTTTCTGTAAGAAACACTGTAAACCCAGTCCACTATATTTTGCTTGGGTTGTTTACGTTCCAGATACAGACGCCTACACAAAATTACATGAGTTAGGGTCTTGTAACTTAAACAAGATAATTTAAATATAAATACTATTAAAGTATTTGTAAAATGGGCTATTTTCTCCTTCTAAACTTGCATACTTTCCAGAACCCAGACACCTGTGCACACCATACTTTATATGTATGTGCCACACATAGACAAAGCTGCAGAGAGGTAAACGAAATATGTGTATACACGATACACTTCTACATATACAGTGCAATAGTTTGCAACACAGTGACTGTCAAAATTCTCCTGCTGTGTAACAGTGTTAAACCTCTAAAATTTGTGGCATAGTAATATGATATAGTGTACAAGTCATAAACGTTAACACATATACTTGTGAACAGGTACTTGGATGTGTGTAACTTTGTCAGCTAACATTATGAATATACTAGGTTATTCAGTTACAGGTTGTAATTCAACAAGCCTTAATACTGAAAGTGTCATTTTGTGGTACTTTTACAGGAAAAGATGTGAAATAATGATTGAATCATGGATCTCAATGTAACAATTGGTATTTGTATTTATAATGTAACTGTGTGTTACTAAGGGTCTCCTTCGTTTTACGAAAACTCCAACTCCTGGATCCATTTCAATATTTATTGTTGATGGGTAAAAATTAAGGGCAAACATCTAGCAACTGGATATGAGAAATTGAAATCTTCAAGGAAAACTACTAAAGCACGTCTGTCCTATTCAGGGTCTTATATGAGAGCGCACTGACCCACGGTCAGTTTGACATATAAAAATAGATCTGACTTATGAACCTAGACAAACAGGTTTCATGGGTGCTAAATAAAAATACATACACAGTTATGTAAGAGTTCACTCCCTTTCATTAAAAAATACGCTAGTACATGTAACTTAATATAATTATATAAACAATACTAATATTTGTCATTAAATAATGATACTGTTACAATAATACAACCAGACTGTGGTTTTTATTCTTTTTTTTTGTTATACCGTAACTATTTCTTAAGAAGTTCTGGATGGATCTCTATAAAATTCCATATGTAGGTTCCCTTTGGTCCCTAAATCTAGTTGTGTCTGTTTAATTTTAAGACTAATCAAAACACAAAATGGCTGAAAGTGGTCACTTTGGATTTTGACTATGAAAGTTTGTTATTGCTATTTTTGAGAAGTACTGGATAGATCTTTCTCAAATTTCACATGGACCATCATTACATTTGAGATTGCACTTAAACAAATATTTATCAATATCTGAAATATCACTTGTAAAAGATCAATATGGTTTAACCATATACTTCCTGGGCCCACCTCAACCAAGCTCACACATATGCATACTGTCTTATTTTTACCATTATATGGCATTACTATGTTATAACTTTACCAAAGTCATTACCAACTCATGAAATGCCAACTGCGTAAAAATATTGTAATGTAAACAGATTTAGGTTTCCTTCTAGACATATAACAAGTGCCACATTCCCCTTGGTCCTTAGCTGTGACCGTTTGATTTGAAGACTGAACAAAACAAATGTATAAATAAGGCTGACGATATCAGTTTCCTGACATTGATTATGGTTGAAGGAAGTAGGGCTACGATAGCACGCAAACAGCGTAGTTTGATCTGATATTTGAAATGGCAGTAAATAAACAAATTAATTTATCCTACTCTCTCCTTTTAGTGTTTATTCATTCAAATAGCAAAACGTGTAATAACATCTCCAATCAAGTGCAGTTGTACTCACGTGTACAATAGTCAAATCCTTACTGACCAGGCACATGTTCATCATATATTTTACGGAATGACATAAAACGAAATGAAATTTGCATTTGAAATGCTACAAGAAACGATGTGTGAAGCCACAGATCATATCAATATGACTTTATTATGATTAAATAAACATATGAAAAATGCGGCACTAGAAAGTTTTTACCTGTGACAGAAAACATTGTACAGGCATTGACGTAACAAATCATGCCCAGATGTAGACTATCAATGAAAAATAGTTTCAGCACTTCAATGTCCAAACGCTAAATCTGGCAAAGTGCCCAATAACAGTCCTTTAGTTCACAAGCTCAAAATTAGTTTCTTTCTGAACTGTGGGGATCAGATTTCGTCACATAGTTTGTACTAGTTTGATGGTTTCATTTTTATCATTCCTGAATATGCAAGCAACCAAGCTAAATGTTTTCATGTTTTGTGTGAATGCACTACTTTATTTTAGCGTACAGGTAAGTCACTGCTACCGAATGGTGACACTAACTAAGAAACCAACCTTTAATTCCATAATTAAACTAGCAATTAATCATCAAGACACCAAGTGTTGTGTATACAATGGACCGATACGCCGTAATTAGCCATGTGTTACACACAAGTGACTTTCTACTCTGTATATGTATTGACCAATTTCTTCAGAGGATGTGCCAATGTTTTGACAAGAATTAATCTCAAGACAATGAATTACCTTTCCCTTGCTTTACAATTGAAGGGATTGAAAAATCACTTCAACTCAACCGAAGTTTCGATATAGAAGAGAAAATAATCGGGACTCAAAATTTATTTCGACTCAAACAGAATTTCAACTCAAGCAATTTCAAGACAAGTTTCAACTGTATATTATCTGTGCATTTTTTTAACAGTGTACCTACATACAGGTACATGTGAATATGCATGTACATGAGCCTGAGGTGAAGGGAACATACCTTGGAGTTACAGTTCATCTGAGACTCTGAATTGATCAATGTTTTCACAAAAAAGTTTCAAAGTTTTCATTTGTAAATAAAAAACTCTAACATTGGTCAACTTTATTTTTCAGCATGAAATAAACACTTCGGAGCTATGGATTTGCTGTCAATCCTGCAAAGCAATTTAAGTCCTGCCAAGAAATTGGAAACTGCCATCCTACAAAACAATGTAAACCTGTTAGAGGAAACTTTACAATCTGGGATTGATGTGAATGGTAGAATACAAGTACAGGGAGGGAATACTGCACTCCACTTAGCTTGTCGACAGGGTTTTCTTCGCTGTGTTGCCAAACTTCTTGAATATCATGCTGACCCTGACAGGAACAATGACTTCAACAAAAACTCAATAACTGTGGCCTTCCAGCAAAAAAATTCCCAGTGTCTGTGGTTACTTTTGGAGAAAAGTCGTGGATGGATTAATCTCGATTCATTTTGGTTAGAGGATGGTGTTGCAGGATTACTGTGGAACACCACACACAACTCCATTGATACACTAGTGTCTGTACTCATAAAAGCCACTGCAGATTTGTCACAAACTCGCAGCAATTTAAAGCAAAATTTATTCCTCATGTGTAAAGACACTAACTTGGAAAAATCTTTGAAAATTTGGAGAATGGCAGAAGATTTGGATAGTGAATCATTTGTTACAAATCAAAAATCTCGTTTTAATGAAAATGATGACTGGCAAAAACATTTTGTTAAATGGTTGACTGAATACAACAAAACACCAAAACCATTAACACATTACGCAAGGCTGGTGATTAGGAAAAGTTTTCATCCAAACTGTAACGTGTGTTATGGAGCAAGTCAGCTCCCCATTCCTTTGGCACTGAAACATGATGTGATGATGACATATGATTAGACAACCCGTCTACAAAGACCAATTTTACCTGTGATAACCATCAGAGGGGGCTTCTACTGTTTTTGTGAATGACAAAAGGAAATGGGAAATTAATGATCAGAAACATTCCAAAAGTCTTAATCATGATACCATTCCTTGATCTTGGATTAAGAAATCTGTTTGTACATGAGTGATGATTTGTGACTAGACAGGCCTGAATGTAATATATCCAACCTACGTTTGTATATCCTTTTTTCAGCACATTATTTTCAGGTTATTTATATTTGGTCACCTGCTGTATGTAATTTATCAGTGTTTGCTAAATGTCTTACTTTATCATTAATCACCTTTTTTATAACAAGACAAAATTTCTGATTCTACTGATATGTCACCTCAATCAATTATTGCCCTTTGTTGATTTTCACTTATCATATTTCTGTACCTTTGTACAAAGATAAAGAGTACCAGGGCAAGTTCACATTTGTGAGAGCATGTCCCCTATATTCAATGTAATGGACGTATCTTATTCATTTTATATGTTAAAGTGTCTTCGGCATATACTTTATTACTATTTAATTTTGATAATTTATGTATAAGGTATAGCAGTAATGTGGCACATACATATAATAAAATTATATTGGCCCATGGACCCTGAATGACTTCTGAAATCTTTAAACCTTAACACACTAGTAATCATGATAGACAACAACAGTGACCACAACAAGCAAAGCCGCCTTCAGCTGTTCCCCAAACAGTCCGTTACACACACTACAATTATGTTGATGACCATGTATATAACTCCAAAATATCAACTACAGATATTTAATAAGTTGGCTATCTGGTGGGAAAGGTTTCAAGTAGATTATTTTCAGATATGAAGTATATTTATATATACAAAATGTACATGTAAACAGGAAATACCGGTATCAACAGGACAAAATACTTGTGTCACTAATGTTTCCAAGCTAGCTGACTCTCTTCTGGCAATTGTTTTTGTTACTAAGAGTAAAAAAAATATTTTGTCCTGTTAATATTTTCTGTTTACATACACAATGTTTTCAAGATGATGTATATATATTACTTATAAGGTATCTGAACATCTATTCAATTAACTTTATATATAGGTACTCAGTGCTTACTGTATGTTAATATTCTCCTACGATACTCCTAGGAATTATAAAAAGATGTTCCTATATCATTTAAGGACCACAACAAGCCGTGTCTATTCTTGTTAGAACACAAAGAAATAACATTATTATGTTAATATGAATACATGTACAACCTGAGTAGTAGGGAAACCCTACCACCCTCAACCTTTAATATATCTTTTGTACTTTAGAGAGATTTACAACAATGATATGTACAATAGAAATGTGAAATTGTTCAATATAGTGTTAAATAATGTTTTGTGTTAATGTTTAACATCAGACACCTCACCTCTTTTACAATAGACTTGATTGATATTGTTATATGAGGTGAGGTGTTAAGAGTGGCACAACATTTGTTTTATTGCTAAATATGACAAGTGCATCTGATTCAACACACCAAATCTTTAGCATTATGTCTTTTTGATTTGTTGATAAAATCATTTCAACTCTGCCGACAGATTTTCTCACAATGTTATTTCTAACAATATAAACTATCCTTGTTGCTGGTTTTTTTTCAATAACACAGAGGTTGGGAGTATGTGATACCTTTCAATTATACACAGTACAACATTTTCCCAGCTCACTGATATTTCTGATCAATGTTCAATGGCATGAAAGATATTCTTTTCAATACATGTAATATAAAATGTTTAAGAGAATTACCATACTGACATTTCCTACTGATCTTTCCAAACAAAACTCACCTCTCTAGTTGACAAGTGATCACTTAGTTCCTCAGCCCTCGAGAAATCTCCATCTTTAATAGCGGAGGTAATCTTTGACTCCAACCCCGACTCCAGTTTGTAACAATCCTTATCTGGCCTTCGAAGGTGATCATCTGCAGTCAAATAAGGCTTGATGTTCTCCCAGGATGCACCACCTGATGAACTCTGACCACTGGAAATATCATTATTCACATCTGATATTTTTATTTGTTTCATCACCAATATTTACTTCTCTGTTCAAAATAACATTTAATCATAAAAAAGTGTTGTGGGTCTTAACCATAAAATAACTATTAGCAGTGGAGGTAGCTGGAATCATTATGAGATAATTGGAACAATTTCAAATTTCAGTAGTGCATGTTGAATTACTTACTGGAATTGGAGAAGAAGTTTTATATCCAATTTTTCGATGTTGGCCATATATAAATGTAAATAATGGATAATTTCTGACAAAATTTAGTTGAATCTCTCTGGTGGAACTTGAGAAGTTTAAATAGTTGATTTTCAGAAAAATTATGGTTACACAATATGCTACAAAATGGCTGCCATAATGAACTTTGAATCTGGTCTGTACATGCTAAGAAAAGATGGAATTTGGCAATGCTGTATGCTGTCCCCCACCCTCAGCCCCACCCCTTTCTCATTTAATAAGGGAGCATAATGTAAACTTTCTAATTATAAGTACTCTTGTGTGCTGGCAATTGTATTGTTGGATGCATGCCACTTCCTTTTCCTATTATGTGGTTCAGTGTCATCACATACAGGAGGTCCAAACTTCACATCATGCTGTCGAAGAATGTCTCTGTCTTCTGGTAGAGTTATCTCCTCCTGAACTACAAAACCATTCAGTAGAGATTATAAATCATAACTACATTCAACATAGTAAATAACATTTGAATTCATAATTCTATATTGTTTACATAAATGACAATAGAATGAAAGTCAGACAGGGTTCGCCTACAAGGTAATAATTTTCTGATATCCCTGGAGGATCTATTTACCCATCCTTATAATTAGTTATTAAATAGAGGATCTTTAATGATTGTTTCCATTTCTACAGGGTTTCAATGAATAAGAAAAGAAAGCATGCTAAATGATTAAGCTTGAAGCAATTACAAATGCTGTCAGCAATCCTTAGAATTAAACACAAATTGTACCTTTCTTAAGTAATGATTTCTGCATATACTTCATTCTTTTTTCTGTAGATCTTCTGGTTATGTCATCAGTCTTCCTCTCCAGAACCTTGAATCTCTATAAAGAAATATTTAGTTATAATTTTTCCAATTCCAGCAGACCTGTTTGTCTGATCCTTTCTGCCCTAGGCTATATATACTAAAAGGTACTGGAAACAAGACTTACAGAAAACTAACCCTGCAATATCTTTTGTGTTTGTTCACAGAGTCATGAAGTCATTGAAGCCCTTTCTACAGTTTTTTCTTTATTCTTTCCAAGTATGATTTTTTTTCTGTTTATTTGTTCTCTCCAAGTATGATTTTTTTTTTGTTTATTTATTCTTTCCAAGTATGATTTTTTCTGTTTATTTATTCTTTCCAAGTATGATTTTTTTCTGTTTATTTATTCTTTCCATGTGATTTTTTTTTTGTTTATTTATTCTTTCCAAGAATGATTTTTTTTGTTTATTTATTCTTTCCAAGTATTTTTTTGTTTATTTTTCTTTCCAAGTTTTTTTTTTCTGTTTATTTATTCTTTCCAAGTATGATTTTTTTTCTGTTTTTTTCTGTTTATTTATTCTTTCCAAGTATGATTTTTTTTTGTTTATTTGTTCTCTCCAAGTATGATTTTTTCTGTTTATTTATTCTTTCCAAGTATGATTTTTTTTTGTTTATTTATTCTTTCCAAGTATGATTTTTTTTCTGTTTATTTGTTCTTTCCAAGTATGATTTTTTCTGTTTATTTATTCTTTCCAAGTATGATTTTTTTTTGTTTATTTGTTCTCTCCAAGTATGATTTTTTCTGTTTATTTATTCTTTCCAAGTATGATTTTTTTTTGTTTATTTGTTCTCTCCAAGTATGATTTTTTTTTTGTTTATTTTTCTTTCCAAGTCTTTCCAAGTTTTTTTTGTTTGTTTATTTATTCTTTCCAAGTATGATTTTTTTTTGTTTATTTATTCTTTCCAAGTATGATTTTTTTTCTGTAGTTACATACATGCTGATATACACATAACTCTTCAATTTGGAGGAAGAAAAAGATTAATGGACAGCAGGAAAGAATTATATAATGCAAGAATGTGGTGAAGGGACATTGACATATAACAACGATGCAGGCTTCATTTCACACATCTTAAGAGATCAAAGTAAAACATTCAACAACGTTCTTCAGAAAATGACAAAGGAGTTTCTCCAATCTAAAACTGCCTAAGAAAGAAAATTTGAACTAATCAAGCAAATTTGTCAAAGTCTGATAAAACTGTCACATGTCCAGCTCTGTCAGTGACCACTACTTACAAATACATGTCCAGCTCTGTCAGTGACCACTACTTACAAATACATGTCCAGCTCTGTCAGTGACCACTACTTACAAATACATGTCCAGGTCTGTCAGTGACCACTACTTACAAATACATGTCCAGCTCTGTCAGTGACCACTACTTACAAATACATGAGCTCTGTCAGTGACCACTACTTACAAATACATGTAGCTCTGTCAGTGACCACTACTTACAAATACATGTCCAGCTCTGTCAGTGACCACTACTTACAAATACATGTCCAGGTCTGTCAGTGACCACTACTTACAAATACATGTCCAGCTCTGTCAGTGACCACTACTTACAAATACATGTCCAGCTCTGTCAGTGACCACTACTTACAAATACATGTCCAGCTCTGTCAGTGACCACTACTTACAAATACATGTCCAGCTCTGTCAGTGACCACTACTTACAAATACATGTCCAGCTCTGTCAGTGACCACTACTTACAAATACATGTCCAGCTCTGTCAGTGACCACTACTTACAAATACATGTCCAGCTCTGTCAGTGACCACTACTTACAAATACATGTCCAGCTCTGTCAGTGACCACTACTTACAAATACATGTCCAGCTCTGTCAGTGACCACTACTTACAAATACATGTCCAGCTCTGTCAGTGACCACTACTTACAAATACATGTCCAGCTCTGTCAGTGACCACTACTTACAAATACATGTCCAGGTCTGTCAGTGACCACTACTTACAAATACATGTCCAGCTCTGTCAGTGACCACTACTTACAAATACATGTCCAGCTCTGTCAGTGACCACTACTTACAAATACATGTCCAGGTCTGTCAGTGACCACTACTTACAAATACATGTCCAGCTCTGTCAGTGACCACTACTTACAAATACATGTCCAGGTCTGTCAGTGACCACTACTTACAAATACATGTCCAGCTCTGTCAGTGACCATTACTTACAAATACATGTCCAGCTCTGTCAGTGACCACTACTTACAAATACATGTCCAGCTCTGTCAGTGACCACTACTTACAAATACATGTCCAGGTCTGTCAGTGACCACTACTTACAAATACATGTCCAGCTCTGTCAGTGACCACTACTTACAAATACATGTCCAGGTCTGTCAGTGACCACTTCTTACAAATACATGTCCAGCTCTGTCAGTGACCACTACTTACAAATACATGTCCAGCTCTGTCAGTGACCACTACTTACAAATACATGTTCAGGTAAAACAAAACATGATTGTTCAACTATTAAAATAGTAAGGATATGAACAATCAATTCATTATATAGATACAGGATAAAGCCATATCAACAACATACAATATAAATTACATTATTTATCACAGCTTATTCATGAATTCATATAACCATATTAAAGTTGAAGTTTGTAGCCTTCTCCTTTTTTCTTTGTTTTTCCTCTTTATTACATGTCTTGAAAATTCCTATAAGAAAAAGTGATAATAATAAGCTTGAACATCCAAGATTGTTGCCAACAGACTAAATCAAGAGGACACAACTAATGACCAAAAGGGAACTTTGATATAGAATTGGGAAAAGGTCCATCAAGACTATCTCATGAAATTGTGAGAACAATTTTCATAATCCAAGGTGGCCACCTGTCAGTCATTTTGTTTTTCCAAATCAAAAGGGCACAACTAAGAATCAAGGGGAACTAGAAGTAAAATATGAGAAAGATCCATCCTGTGCTTCTCATGAAAAAGCATAAAAAATATTTCCTAGTCAAAATCCAACATGGCTGATTGTCAGTCACTTTGTTTTTTCATCATTCCCAAAATCTAAAGGGCACAACTAGGGACCAAGGGCATTGTTCATAAGAAATTTGAAAATTATCCATTCAGTACTTCTCAAGAAATAGGGATGACAATCTTTCCTTATTCAAAAAACCCTAAATTTCTGTTTCTAATGAATCCCATAACCAAGAGTCATTAGTAGGAATCAGGGGAAGTCTGTGTGTATTATCTGTAAAAGATCCATATAGCATTCCTGTGAATGATAGCTTTAATAAATCACATTGTCAAATCCAAAGATGGCTTGCTTTCAGCAATATTGCAGGCATGACAAGGGTCAGAGGGAACTTATATAAGAAATTTGAGAATGATCCATCACACATTTCTCCAATACAATAACAAATTATTATACTCATAATCCAAGATGGACACCTGCCTGTTTGTTTTTGGATCTGCATGAGACAGTGCAAATTTAGGGACCAAAATCAACCAGAATGAATATGAAAACTGAAAATGATCCATGGAGTACTTCTCCTGATTTTTTTTTCTTCTACCTAGTGGCAAGTCTAGTGTAGTATGATGACTAATCATATTTGTAGTCAGCAAGTCTAGTCTTGAAGGAAGAAAGTATAGTACTGCCAGTGGTTGTGAAGTCTGGAAGAGGCAAATTCAATTTTGGGGGTAGTGTGAGTGAAGAAAGATATATGGACAGATGTTTTGCAGGAGATAGTATGGAAAAGGAAAGAATGAGAATGTCTAGATGACCAACTGAGTGGTTTTAAGATTGAAGTATATGTAGCTTTTGTATGATCTGTTTATTGATAACATTGTACTCCATAGTCAGACGAGAATCACCTATCTTGTTAGACTACGTCACTTAAGTTGTCCAGCTACAGCATGTCACTCGCACTGAATGTTACATCTCTTGTGTCCATTCATCAAAAATCTAACAGTCTGGTGTTTTTTGTACCGTCTCAATCTGATCTGTCTTTTTTGATGTGCAGATCCTATACTCAGCTTGCATTTTCCAGTTTCTCCTGGACCAGGGCTTTATTGACTTTTCCTTTGATCTTGGTTGAAGAAATTGTTAAGTTACAGCCCAGAAAAACCATGGGAACTATTATATTGGCACCGTTAATAATATCTTGTAAGTGCCCCCTACTCCTGATCTAAAATGATCTTAACACAAAGTACTGAGCCTGATCTACATGATCCAGTACCTGGACATGAAGCTGGTAAAGATGCAGTTCGAGATTTGTGTACAGAGAGAATTTGGCACTTTAAGGATGCAATGCAATTCCCTCTCCCATGTGGCAAGAGATATTGTCAAGGTCTTTCTGCAGGGAGATGGAATCACTGTAGGATGTAATTGTGTGATACATACACATGAACTTATTTTCTGCAAAAAACCTGAAAGATGAACAGATACTTTCCACAATATCATTTATGTAGAATAAATATAAAATGGGTAAATTAGTGATTTATCTTTTGAGACAGGAATGGGTGAATATAAATTCCTTAAAACCTATGCTGAAATCTATATTAAGAATACCCATGTGTTCAAAAGAATCAGCAAGACTTTTCAAACATCATCTAGCAGTTCTAGCAGTTGAGATTGGCAGGAATATTTTTCACATTATTGGAAGCAATGGTTAAGAGGATATAGGAGGTTCTGTTAATCAGCATGCTTCATGATATCATATACTTGTGTTCTAGTATTTTTACAGGTGCTACGGGTCAACAATATTGGGCAGTAGTTGTATTTGGGTCCCTCTTTATAGACAGGTGCAATATTAGTATATTAACGGTACTACAATACTTATTAACCTACATTATTTAATTTTTGTGTAGAAATGTATCCATTGTGCATTAGTTTCAGACAGACCATAAAAATTTGTATCTAGCTAAGCTATGTTGTTGAATTTCAACATGACAAATATTTATATGAATTGAAATACCTTCATACTATAAGATTTATCAAAAAAAACTGATTAGTAAAACCTTAGTAATTTCCTAAAAAAATATCCACTGATATGACCTCATATTGAAATGACTAACATGTGTATCGGAAATGTGTACGCAATTACATTTTTCATGACACCACTATTTCACAGATGCTTGAGTTAGCTCACAGTGACCTAGAAGTACAATGCTGTACAAACAAATTATATTAAATCACCATTTAAACGGGAATGACATGTAGATGAGAAAAAATATTAAATGAAATCGGCATGCGAAAATGGTTGATATCAATGTTTACTTGTGCACCTTTTCTAAGGGCTTAGATTAAAGTGTTCAATGTTTGAGCCATATATCTTGGTAATCTTCTTTTTTATTACAAAAAATATTCAAAAATTTAAATAAATATTTCTTTTCATCTGTCGGTCTGCAATTTGCTAGTTAATTAAAATCAGAAATGAGTCATCAAAAAATCATAAAATTGTCATTTTCCAATATAAGACGTGCATATTTGAACTTTTAAAGTAAAAAAATGGCAAGAAGGCATGGCCTATTATTCCTGGTCAAATTTTATTCACTTGATAGATGACAACAAAACACTGGTATCCAGGGATGGATTGATTGGTTACTTCATCATTTCTGGTTTTTTGATGTTCGACATGTAATGTGTACTAAGAAAAACACAAATTTGCAAATGAAATATATTCTCATAATATTTCAAGGTGAATGGATTTAACCACAACTTTTTAAAATTTTTTCTACAAGTGTGATATGTTACAACAACCCAAATCATCTGGATGCGAGGTCACGCAAAGCAATGATATAGTTCATGTGATACAGCTGAACAAAATGGCTACTCCAAAATACATTATGGTCCAGAACTGAAGTAGAGATGATACAACATTGAAATGCATGTGATGGCTGATTGTATATTAAGCCATATTAAAAAAGTGACCCCAGTTTTTGTTGCAAATGTTCAAAAGAACTTAAGTGAGTATAATTCAAATTATCCCACATTCGAGTAACTGTTACTCAAATGCATGCAGGACATTACACATATATACATGGAGGGATATATAACACAGAGGGATAAGTTCGTTCTCACTACATCTGAAAATTACTTGGTATCTCCTAGCCTGCATGGCATATGTAACACCTGTGTGACTTTCACACATAGTGTTTTTTGTCACTTATCATGAAACAAGAGAGAGAATTAAGAGATATACCAAAATGTACAGATTAGTTACAGAATAAGTGTGTGGAAATCAGGAATGAACCCAAACATATAAATACTGAATTATCTTAAAGATAAAATTTTTATTTTCAAACAAATTTGATTATTCTAATAGTATTATTGATACTTCAAAACACCTTTATTAAGCAAAGTTTGATGTGATCGTGAAAACAAAATCATGATTGTGTAATCAAACTACATCCTTAATATGTAACAGATATTTACTTTATTTGTTGTATAATATAAACATGAACTGTCAGCTCTGGAAGAAATCTTCATCAGAATTCTGAAGACACAGCAACTGGAAGGCTTGCGTGTGATTTCATAAAATGGTCAACACCAAAAAAAAATTGTACAAAGGAACCAGACAGAGAATACCCTGCATTCTCTGTGGGAAAACATAAATAAGCTTGAAGACCTTATGGAGTCATGACAACACTAACCATGCTGTAATAAAAACCTTGTACATATGTATTATTTGTTAAGATCTTGTGAAAGAAATGCAGATTTCTTAAGACATCAATGTCAGGAATATACTGTTTACACCATAGAAGTGGAAGGGGTAACAGATAATACCAAAGAGGAGGGGAAAGCTCAAAGGAAGAAAAGGCCTTTTGAGAGCCTTACAAAGGATCAATTGAACTTAATAAGATTCTGTGTTGAACCCAGAAGGCAACTTATTGGTTGAGGAGACCCAAAGGAGATGCACATGAACTTCATAACTGTGATAGAATTATTTAATATAGTTATAATTGTTAGGGGTAATTATTATGATTTACAGCTTGCTACTATATATACGTCATAATACCATGTCTACTATTAATAGAATAGGGTGTTGCAATTTATGTACTTTAAGGTCTAAGAAATCTTATGTTTGTCATCTTACTGAAGCCCACAGAGGACGAAACTGGTTGACGATTAGTAATAGATCTGAAGAACTCACTCTGATAGTCTTTACTGTAAATAAGATCAAGACCTATTGTTTAATACCAACAAAGTATCATTTAACCTGCACAGGAAAACCTACTTTTAGGTAAATACCAACCAAATGCAGGCTAAGTGAGAAGACATCGTCTTGATTCTGATAAGACTCTAGGCCCAAAACATAACTTCTACGGTGTTAACTTTTGTAACTGTTCACTGATTTGTGAAGCTGTCAAGGCCCCCTACCACTTCTTACTGCTCTTTTCCAGTAATCTAAATGTGACCATATATACATAGCTGACTGACCTGACCAGAGCCATTTTGTCAGCCACAGAGACGTGAGGCTCATTTTCGTGGCAAAATATCTGATGAATAAAAAAGATGTATTACAAAAGTTACACCAATCAATTGGAAAATTACTCAATTTTTAGTAATTAATGCTATCAATATAAAAATAATTTTCTCCATATTTCAGACAGACATATAGGTATGCAATACAGGACGGTATTTCAGTGGTAGATAGCTTAAACATACATTTTGTTTTACAAATAACAAAGGTTAACAAAATTTATTTGTTACAAGATAAGTAGTGTACTTTTGGAACAAAATGGTTTATAAAAACAGCAACTTTGTTTCACTTTAATTTCTTCGCTACAACATCACAAAAAGGCAGACGAATTCTTATCCCTCTGTATTATACGTCCATGATGCTGATATAGGAGTGTGCCTAACCTGCTATTGGTAATATGATCCAAAGAGATATCATATTTGACTTAATTACCTCCCATAACTTAGTTGGTACATTTTTCGGTGCCCTCTCGCTAGACTTTTCATCTTCTTTGCTCTCTGCGTCTTTTTCTTTGCCTTCGGTAGCTACAGGAGGGGGAACCCTCTGATACATCTTCGGTTGTTGAGTACTCTACGATGCCCGAATATCTCAAATTAATTCACTTTCACTTTATCGCTTATTAAAGATATGTCTTTTGCCTACAAAACAAACACTGAAGCGATGCAATGTCAGTCGTGGTCTCTGAAAAGCTTTGGTTTCTGCCATTAGTCGGTCAGATCTCCCCGGTACCTCACCTCTCAATTTGTAGGTCTGTATCTATCGACATCTTATTTTGTTGTGAGCATGTTGAAATATGTTATTACTTGTGAAGATATTGCGATTTTCCCCCACGAAACCTCATTAAAATAAAAATAATGTTTCTTTCGTATATGATGGTACTTGTGTACTAAATTTCAATTGCATTTAAAAATAACAAACAACACAGTAGCCTTATAAAAACGTAAAGGTAGAAGGGTTATGTGTTATTTTTAAATGTTACTGAATTTGAGTCCACAAGTACATGTGTTTTATGGCTGTGTTATCACACAAGTTTTGAAAAAAATGTGGGCTATTTCGAGATGATAGTGTTTAGCCCAGCAAACTGAAGGTTTTGTTATCGTCATGTCTTTGATCTTTGCAATAGTTGAAAACGAAATTGCACTGTAAAATAATGAAGCTAGAAAAAACTTATGGATTGTTTTTTGTTTTTATGAAGGTGAGCTTCTGCAGCAAAAAATACATTGCTTAAAATATTTCTTAAAACCTTTAACAAAGTTAATGATCTATTAATGACTATTTTTTGTCACAGTATGTGATATTGTACATCAAAATAAGTACATGCAAATATAAAGGCCCAGAAGAAAAATATCTTGGTAAAATTCACATACAGTTTTCGGTCTAGTTGAATAATTATTCCATGGCAAACTTCATACAAACGTATGAGTCATCTGTTACAGTACATTGCCAAGAATAAGTTTGTATTATTATTGAATTCCAAAGTCAGTGTCATTTACATTTTAAAGTTATTTCATAAGCACTGATGTATCTTTTATACAGTAACTATTTCAATACAAATAGACTATTGCTGGAGCTGACAAGTTTACATGAATTCAAAGGCATTGGAAAGGTCCAAAAAGATTTGTTAAACTTCTGGGCCAAAAACTGAAACTTGATGCATTTGTAGGTTGATCATCCTTCATTTCCATGCTAAATAAGGCATCACCATAGCATAATAGTTTTCAGTTGATTAGACATGATCCAGAGTCAAGTCTTAGTGAAATATCATAATCTATGTGCACTGATTAGTACTTGGAGATTATCTAAAGTACATATCAGCACCAATGTGATACATTAAAATATGATTCCTGACAGAGTGTCCTGGTTATCTGTGGTCATAGATGGTGTTTCTTGTAATAAATATTGAATCCCGTCATGGAAGGTAAATACAAAGGATATGGAAGACATAGCCTTAACATCGAATCTGTAGCTTTATTCTCTGCTTACATGTCTGTTAGCTTTCATCAGAAAGGTTCTTGTGACAGCAAAACTTGTAATCCGGGAGTACGAGTTTCAGGTATTGAGCTCTATCTCCTATATCCAATGTGATTATCACTAGATAGTTAAGATATTACAGAAGAATTTCCTTAATAATACAGTTTTTAGATTTATTACGTCTATGTTCCTATCTGAGATAAAGAGATGGAAACATGAATCAGTGTCTTTGATTTTATATTTTATTGTTATCTAATAGACACTGATGGACAAAAGATGACAGCAAAGCACACCATGAAAGGATTAAAGTTCATTACTAGAACTTTAAACCATGACAAGATCATCAAGTCCTTTCAGGATAAGCGACAGTATCGAGGTCTTGAGTTGACAAATGGTCTCAAAATTATGGTCATCAGTGATCCAGATACGGAAAAGTCTTCAGCAGCCATTGATGTCCACATAGGTAAGATAATCACACTAGGACTGACATTTCCTCTTTGACTAGTATTTTAGCGCAAACTACCACCAACTACCACTGATGCCCCAAATTATACAAATAGACGTCACTTCATTAGCAATTGATTCAGTGTGATTGCTTGTGCTAGCTGACACAAACTTGACAAGAGTACATTTGTGTAGTCATAACCACTGCTAGTTCATCACTTTAGCATTTATAAGTGGAATTCATGTAGTATTTCAAAAGATAATCATATTATAATCATGTTAATAAACATTTTGTTTTGATTTTGGGCAGTACCCTGATAGATCAAACTCCATTTTCACACAGTATCTTAGAATTGGAACAGGTTCAACAATATTTAGTTGATTTTGTGTGTACTAATGGAAAATTTACCATAATTGTAAAGAAAATATCAATCAAGGATAAATTTTATGTCCAGTCGAGTTTTTGAAAGTTTGACCATTAATTCTGATTATTCAATGTTTGTACAATTTCCATATGTAGAGAAACATTTTTGTTTCATACTTCGCATGATTTTGAATGTTGTTAGTAACCTGGATATAAACATTAATCAGTCATGAGTAAAATAATGAATATATGTATTAAGCACTTGATATAAATGATAAAAATATGGAGTGATATTCAATTAAAAAAAAGTAGGGCTATTGTCTCTCGATACTTATGAAGAATATGGCATTGATTTCTGTGTAATTCAGTTGATTTTGACTATGAGCAAAGGTGTAGAGATTATCAAGGATCTGTACCTTTCTGCTATACAGTATCTATATTTATTTTACAGTCCATAAACATTTATATATTCCAGTGTGAATTACATCATTACTACCAATAGGTAACATTTGCACTGCAAACCACTGAAGTGAATCAATGAAGCCCATTGTAATGTATATTATTTTCCTACAACATGTTCTGTACATCGGTGATGCATCAGGCAATTAATAGACTTTCTGGCATTATCACAACTGCAGACAAAAATCAGAGTGCACCAATTTTCTTTCTTATTGCAGTTGTGCGACTTGTGTTACAGTGTACTTATTTACAGAGATATAAACACTGTATTTTAATTTTTTTTGGTACTACGTACCTGGTATGTTCTTTAATGTATATATTGTGTTGGTTGCCCCTGACAGTAGCCAGATATTTCAATGTATTCATTGGTTATCAGTTTTTTCATATTCATAGCTACAGGTAAGTAACAATTTACTTGCCTACATATTCAAAATGTTGCACTAACATGCAGTATTAGATATGTCATGTATTTTGTCTCATCTTCAATTTTCTTCCCAGTTTGGTGAAGGGTAGGGGAGTTTGTGTTTTGTATTAATTTTCTATACACTGTTTTACACAGGTGCCATGTCAGATCCCTGGGAGGTTCAAGGCCTCGCTCATTTCTGTGAACACATGTTGTTTTTAGGCTCAAAGAAGGTAGGTTAATTATATTATCGTAAAATTTATACAGAAAAGCACTCATCCATTGGGGCACCTGTTAAGTTTTTAGTTTGAACATATATTAAATAGTTTTCTTTTTCTGTTTCTGTTTTACTGCTAGTATATGAAATACTTATATGTATTACCAGATGAGTGTCAGTAACCTTATCAAATTTCCTACGACCATTAAGATTTTAGACTAAAGATGGTTACAAACTGCCAGTGGTGCAGTATATATGCTTAACTGTTAATGGGACCAAGGATGATTTGTTTATATAACATGTTGATAAATCCATAAGGTTAAAAGTTTATGTATTTTGCTCCTAACTGAGATGTACAAATCTTGTATTACTTTCAGTATGAACAGGAGAACTCCTACAAGAAGGTAAAACTTTTTGTATCCGTAAGAATTTATAAAGGTTTTTACATATATACTGACTATCTCTTTGATATAATCACTTGTGTTTGTCTTATTTCCAGTATGAAAGTGAGAATGAGTATGATAAGGTAAGATATAGGCATGGTAAACAGAAGTTTCCCTTATCAAATGTGTGAAGTGAAATTATGTGTTATATGCATGTAATTATGTCCCCATATTGAGATGTAGGTGTTCTGTTTACCTTAGCTTTTGTACTTTTGTGCTTTTGTACAATATTTATCAAAATTTTTAGTTGTAGCTAAATAATTTCTTAGATTTTAGGTACATGATCAAAATTTAAAACTGGTTTCTATCAGCTGGCTGCCAGTCAGCTGTCTTGAGTTTTTTCATTGTTTCCTTCTCCCTAATATCTTCTAAAAGATTGATATGATTTTCATGAAACTTGCTTGATGCTGAGGTCCATTCCATGATTTATATGTTCAGCAAGTTTTGCACATATTTAATGAGTCTGTAATCTGATTGATTGGTTATTTTTTGTACAATATCTGATGCAGGAATTATTCAATTTTAATTAAACTTGCAGATATTTTCATCCTACTCCATCCACTGCCCATTTTAATTGTGGACATACATTTCTATGTCCATCTCTCCTCTCACCTTGTGTTCTGTTGCACCAACAGCTTCAAGTCCAAATATGTCACATCTCGTTTTGAATTATTGTTATCTTGAGAACTTCTCAACATATTGAGTTCTTATCAATCCAATCTTCATATTTAATAGAAAAACATGTTGAGTGGTGTACATGTATGAGACGGATTTCCTCTTATTTACTGCTTTCCATTATTGAATTGTAGTTTCTGAATGAGCATGGGGGCCTTTGCAATGCTTCAACTGGACCTGAACACACTACCTACTATTTTGATGTGGCACCAGACTCCCTGTATGGTGCCCTGGACAGGTATGTATTGTGTAAATAAAAAGTCATCGTGCTTGTCCCAAACATACTTTATTTATGCTTCAACAACCCAAGGGACTGGCTTATTGTTTCTTATAATCAGGGGGTGTGCATTACAAGACCAGGAAATTGTATTGGTTTATAATTTAAGACTATTAAGTATTGGAGAGCTTATGACTGGGCTTCTTGGCTGATAAGTACAATATTTGTACTGTATTTATAATATACTTCTTTAACATTAAAACAATTTTCTTCATATTTTTGGTTGAAAGTTTAATACAATATATTAAAATATTTTAGTTGTACTTTTAATATATATAGACAGTGTCCTATCTCAGTAGACAATCCAGCCAACATCATTCTCAGTAGTTAATCCAGCCAACATCATTCTCAGTAGTTAATCCAGCCAACATCATTCTCAGTAGACAATCCAGCCAACACCATTCTCAGTAGACAATCCAGCCAGCATCATTCTCAGTAGACAATCCAGCCAACATCATTCTCAGTAGTTAATCCAGCCAACATCATTCTCAGTAGACAATCCAGCCAACACCATTCTCAGTAGTTAATCCAGCCAACATCATTCTCAGTAGGCAATCCAGCCAACATCATTCTCAGTAGACAATCCAACCAACACCATTCTCAGTAGACAATCCAGCCAACGTCATTCTCAGTAGTTAATCCAGCCAACATCATTCTCAGTAGACAATCCAGCCAACATCATTCTCAGTAGACAATCCAGCCAATGTCATTCTCAGTAGGCAATCCAGCCAACATCATTCTCAGTAGACAATCCAGCCAACATCATTCTCAGTAGTTAATCCAGCCAGCATCATTCTCAGTAGTTAATCCAGCCAGCATCATTCTCAGTAGTTAATCCAGCCAACATCATTCTCAGTAGACAATCCAACCAACACCATTCTCAGTAGTTAATCCAGCCAGCATCATTCTCAGTAGTTAATCCAGCCAACGTCATTCTCAGTAGACAATCCAGCCAATGTCATTCTCAGTAGGCAATCCAGTCAACGTCATTCTCAGTAGACAATCCAGCCAACATCATTCTCAGTAGACAATCCAGCCAACGTCATTCTCAGTAGTTAATCCAGCCAGCATCATTCTCAGTAGTTAATCCAGCCAGCATCATTCTCAGTAGGCAATCCAGTCAACGTCATTCTCAGTAGACAATCCAGCCAGCATCATTCTCAGTAGTTAATCCAGCCAGCATCATTCTCAGTAGTTAATCCAGCCAACATCATTCTCAGTAGACAATCCAGCCAACACCATTCTCAGTAGTTAATCCAGCCAACATCATTCTCAGTAGACAATCCAGCAATTATTAGGATATATTAGGAAACATGTAGGTGTGGAACAATTAACAAGGGAATGGTATATGTCTGTTGAAATTAAAAGTCATACATAAAAAGTTGAGGTCACTTTAACTGAAACTAAAACAATATATGTATAAACTCCTTGCATCTGTGATGGTATTAGTTATGCATAGGATGACAGCTCTAGTTTCCATTACAATAATCTAAGTAGGAACTCATATTTTCTATGATCTATGTCAACTGTACATTATTAGACAAATGTATGAGATACTGAATAGTATGACATGATTTGCTTTGTTTTAGACTCAGCCAGTTTTTCCTCTGCCCATTGTTTACGGCCTCTGCTGTAGAGAGGGAAGTCAATGCAGTGAACTCGGAGAATGACAAAAATATCCCCATGGATAGTCGTCGATTACGTCTTTTAGATAGATCCTTATCTAAACCTGGTCATGACTGGGGCAAATTTTCATGTGGTAATTAAAAAATTAATATTTAAATGACATTATCAATTAAAAACATGTTTGTGCTTTACCAGGTTTGGATTGAAGTTCTTATACTGTCAATGTTGACTTAAAGTTTTGTAAGATGTTTATTGATATGTTTTTATCCTCTAAATTCCAGGGATTACAATCACTTACCTGATACAATCTCTCCACATCATAAGTGACCATAACCCCCTAGAATTTCAAGGATGATAAATTTGTTGATACAAACCATTAGTGGGTTTAGAATTTTAACATGTCATATGTACTCTCTGCTTTGACGGATGCATTTTTGTATCAGCATCACAGGGCTTCACCAACGAATCAGTATCATTTCATCTGTGCTAAGTCCTCTGTTCTCAACACATTAAAGAAACCATGAAAAATTACATTATCTTTATCTAATTGATCAAAGAGGCTACTTATACTTCGGGCCCCATTAGAAGTGGAGATTTTTGTTATTTGTTTTAAGCTTAGGAGACACTGCTGCTCTCCATCACAACACTTCAGATCTTGGCATTTTCGTTTCTTACTTAACTGCTCTTTCTTTCCTGTCCTTTGTATTCTTCAGTTTATGTGTCCTTGGTCATTTTTCCTTATAAGATCCAGGCATGTTTGCTTTTTTGGCTGGTTTTATCACCCAGTGAGCAGCCATGGTCATTTGGATGCTGCGTTTCTGTGTAGTAGTTGTTGGCTACCTCACTGAAAATCATGCTGGAGGCCCATCATGTGCTTTCCAGAGCAGTTGGATTAAGTGCCCAAGGACACAACAGCATAGGATGGTACTGTACCTGATTTCAGCTCCCTGAACATGAAGTTTCCCGAGTAGAAATTTAACCAAATGTATCTGATCTTCACATCTTCATTTGTTTGATTTTCTACTGTGCAATAGAGACCTCCTGCATGGACATTTTCATTAATTCAAAACTAAGAGAAAATAGTATCTTACAACATGATATAATATACCCCTATTAAAGGTGTTATTTCAATTTGTTATATTAAAGTTTTGTTTTAAAGTGCGTAAGGTTTATGAAAAAGTGATCAAATAAACTTAAGCAACAAAACAATATTTTTGAATTTTTATAAAAATATATGTAAAATTTTTCAGGTACAGAATTTTAGGTATTGAAATAAAGATGTTCATTTGTTTAACTGATTTTAAAGCAAGAACTTTTATTAAATTAAGTGAGTTATATAAAAGTATTTGTTTCTGCTACTGATTTTTTAAAACTTATAAATTGGTAACATTTAATTGTTTTAGGAAACAAGGACACATTAGGAACCATTCCTACGTCTCATGGTATCAACATCCGTGAAGCTCTGCTGGAATTCCATGCTAAGCATTACTCGTCCAATATTCTGTCTGTATGCGTGTTGGGGAAAGGTGGGTAGTCCTATAGAATCTTGTATTACTACAGTGTCATCCAAACACTGCATAGTCTCCACCCCATTTTAAATAAAATTTTGTCTTTATTCTGTCTTCATTCCAGCCATCTCTCAAAGAAAGCATTTTTATGTGATCATGGAATATCAACTAGATCACAATAATAAATAATTTGATCTGTTATTTTAACAATTCATCTCAGCAATCTCTTCTGTACTTTTATATTTCTTACCAAATATGGTGTAGAGGTTAAATTCATTCTTGTCTGATGTGACTAAATCAGCACAATTCATTACATATCTTTGTGAAATTTGTGTTACAGATTTAGGGGTAGAGAGATTATCTAAGGATTGTCATACATATCTTTGTGAACTTTGTGTTACAGATTTAGGGGTAGAGAGATTATCTAAGGATTGTCGTACATATCTTTGTGAACTTTATGTTACAGATTTAGGGGTAGAGAGATTATCTAAGGATTGTCGTACATATCTTTGTGAACTTTATGTTACAGATTTAGGGGTAGAGAGATTATCTAAGGATTGTCGTACATATCTTTGTGAACTTTATGTTACAGATTTAGGGGTAGAGAGATTATCTAAGGATTGTCGTACATATCTTTGTGAACTTTATGTTACAGATTTAGGGGTAGAGAGATTATCTAAGGATTGTCGTACATATCTTTGTGAACTTTATGTTACAGATTTAGGGGTAGAGAGATTAACTAAGGATTGTCGTACATATCTTTGTGAACTTTATGTTACAGATTTAGGGGTAGAGAGATTAACTAAGGATTGTCGTACATATCTTTGTGAACTTTATGTTACAGATTTAGGGGGTAGTGAGATTAACTAAGGATTGCCATACATTTCTTTGTGAACACTGTGTCACAGATTTAGGAGTAAAGAGATTAGCTAAGGATTGCCATACATTTCTTTGTGAACGTTGTGTCACAGATTTAGGAGTAAAGAGTTTAACTAAGGATTGCCATACATTTCTTTGTGAACGTTGTGTCACAGATTTAGGGGTAGAGAGATTATCTAAATATTACCATAAATTTCTTTGATTGACTACATGTGTGCTTTAATTCTCCTTACTTCTAGAATCACTAGATGAATTGTCAGAAATGGTTGTGCCAATGTTTGCTGAGGTGGAGAATAAATCTGTCCAGGTTCCTAAATGGACTGACCACCCCTATGGGCCTGACCAGTTAAAGGTAGGGTTCCACTGTAATATTAAAAGCAGCAATTTTTTTCAGTTTTAATGAGTAGACATAACAATACTATTCTTATACTGTTGATTTTCATTGAAATTTACAGATGCCCTACTGCACCTGACCAGTACTTCTATAAATGAAATAAGTTCCATGATTATATTTGTACTTATGTATTTAGTGAAACATGTTCCTTTAGTTAGTAACCTATTCTTATAGAAGTTACACAATGTACCTATGAAAAAATCTCTAGTATACTTTAGTGCATTTGTATGTCTGTTATGGTGTAGATATGTAATATCACAAGAATGGAATATCATCATCATCTTTTAACAAACTAATTTGTTTGGCAAATTTTACAATTTGTCTTAATTATTCTATATTTGTTTTCAACCAGATATAACCTTTTGAATTTGAGATCGTTTTTTCAACTATCCAGGAAATGTCTGTTTCATATCCAAATATTGTAACTTAAATGAACTTTTGATTGACTTGAGATGATCTGGTTTCACAGACAATATGTTATGCAGTTCCTGTAAAAGAGATGAGAAGTCTGAACTTGATGTGGGCCATACCTGACCTACAGGATTTCTACACGGCTAAGGTCTGTAGTATACTTTTGTTTATATACAAACATTTATTGAATCACCTTTCTGTTTATGATATGTTGAATAAATATACCAAATACAATGCAAGAGAAAAACAAATATGATATCATAACTGTACAAATCTTTGTTTCATTTATTAATTGGCAATTGAAGATATATAAGTATTGACATAAAATTTTCACTGTTTTACTCTTAAGTTTGAGAAAATGCAAAAACATAAAATAATGTTTTGATCACGCAAGGAATTTATTCTGAGCTTGAATTTTTTCAGCCTGGGAACTACATCTCTCATTTGATTGGCCATGAGGCTAAGGGAAGTCTCCTGTCAGAACTGAAATCCAAAGGTCAGTTAGTGTCCAGTTTCTTATCATATAACACTTTGGGCAATAATTTTGCTTTGCGTCATTGGAGGAAAAGAATTTTCCAAAAGGAAATGTTGGTGCCATATATTAGCTTATCTCCTTAAGCTATGAAAAAGAATAGGATTTATTTTGTTAATTTGTTGTAAATGCATGGAATGGAAGTTCATATCACTGAGCAAGTTAATAACAAAATTAAAGGGTTTAGGCCTCAATCTAATTTTCATAATGTCATATTTCAGCCTAAAATGACACAATAATGTATGTAGACTGCAGTACCCTGCCTCTTAGCACACTGATGATTGTGAAAGGTGGCCCTGTCCCCTTTAGCTTAGAACAGTGAATTAGCATATTTTGAAAGTGAAATGTTGTCATCTGACACAAGAATAACAAAATATGCATTCTCCATGCGTCTAAGTTCAGAACAATTGCACAATTCATGTCATGGTAAGACTTTTGAGTAAGGAGTGTTATAAAATTTTGTTTGTTCACAGAAGTATCGTTTGTTAATTGGTAACAGGTATGCCATCTTATAGAATAAACCTCAAATTGACAATGGTTGTATGAGCTTCCATTCCATCTTTATTTCTAAATGAAATTGATCTTAAAGGAAATGATATTGAAAATCAGTTTTGTTATATCTGCATAGTCATATCTGAGGTTGTTGAAGTGATTTTTTATATGTATTGTGTGAATGCAAGTCAAGATCCACTTCTTTTTTTTAGTTATGGTATGTTGACAAAATGTCCAAACAAACAATGACTATATCGTATGACTTTAACATCATGATTATAATGATTGTTGAATATTTTGATAAATAAAAATTCATTCACTTTAACATTTATTCATTATTCAATCCTTTTACAGGTTGGGCTAATTCCTTAAGCTGTGGCAGCAGTTTGGGTGCTAAAGGTTTCAGAATCCTGACTGTTAACATACAGTTTACTGAGGATGGTCTGGGTGTGTAGCAATCTATCATGTTATCTCCCTTTAATAGATATTTCACCTCCCTTTGATACATATTTCATGTGTTAGATAACTTGGATTTACCTAGTGTTGTTTGTAGCAACATTTTAGTGAGAATCACCTTTATTTTGTAAAGGAAATTTGAATGTTTGTGAGGATATTATATTTTCCTTCTGTTTAGGATAATTTGTTAGCCTTCCAAATAGGCATGTGTGGTGTGTTCAGTCAACCATAAACTTTAAAGAAAGCCTGTTTACTATTATCATATGTACATCCCTATCAAAAGCTAAGCTCAGTTTTCACTAAGTACAAGTGCTATTTGTGGGGGTGGGGAGGGGGGGGTGTAAATTTTCATGTATTTTGCATTTTGCTTAAATGTTCTATGAACAAAGCAAGTTTGTTCGATTTAAATTTTTTTTAAAGTAAATACCTCATTGTTACGAAAATTAAGGTAACTCTTTTTCAGTGGCTCATTTTCAAACTCAATTATGAGTTTTATAGGCTGGAGAATTTGGAGGGCAGTAAATTTTTTCAGATATGCCAAAAAATAAAAGTGATCTGCAAAATATGGGTAGTTTCGTAATCTCTAATTTATATTTGAGAAAAAATGTCATTCTCACATCAATTGTTAATTTTTAACAACATCAACAAAGAAAAAAAATCATCTTGTGCAGTTTGATAGATAATTTTAACAACTTTAATTAAAGAAAAATTTTCTTTTTCACATTGATGAATAATTTAACAATACTTTGATGAGTAATTTGAACAACCTCCATAAAGGAAAAATTATTTTTCTAATTTAGATAAATAATTTAAACAGTCTCTATAAAGGAAAATCTAATCCTCAAAAATAGAAGGAAAATGGAAACATATAGTTGCATGTTTTATTCCATCAATATTTACAGTGTGTCAATACTGAGCAGAGTAAGTGACAGGTTTTTCAAAACATTGTGGATAACAATGCTATTAGTATTGTTAAAGAAATAGGAAAAAACAACCCTGTGGTGACCTAGTTTTACTTTTATTTAGGTCACATTGATGACATGGTCATGCTTACATATCAGTACATTGCTATGCTGAAGAGTCAGGAACCTCAAGAATGGATTTTTAGGGAGTACCAGGTATGGATAACAAACCAATGGTAGTAGTTTTACCTGTTAATGGTTTATATTGATCTCATTCATGAAATTTTAGGACCTGTTTTCAAATATGTTAGAGAAACACAGAGAAACAATGACACAAACCTCCATTACTTTTCTTAAATGCATATCATTACTCTTTAAGATCTCCTTTGTCCAGAGTGGATTTTCGGTGTCATATTTTAGTTGAAAATGCCTTTTCCTATAACCTTTCATTATCTACATGGATTCTACTAACATATTTTAATCTATTACCAGGTAAGGCCTTAGGGCATATGGCTGTACTGTTACTTACAAGAACAAAATCAGTGAATACATATTTTATACCAGGCGTTATATTCCTATGAATTAAATCTTTTAGTGAAGGCAATGCAACTAATTTTAAAAGTTGCACACTAATGATGTGCCAGTCCTATGGGGATCATTTCATAAATTATTACATACATCTTCAAAATTTGATTTTGATGTTTTCGTGTTTATTTTTTTTTAATATTTTGTTGAGAAAAAGATTAAATCATTTGCTGTATGGTGTATATCCCCCTTGTTCTTTTTACAGAATATTCGGGCCATGAAATTTCGGTTTAAGGATAAAGAAGAAAGTAGAAACTATACACCATCTGTGTGTAGGTCAATGCAGGCAAGTTAAAGCATTTCTAAGATCTAGAGTAGTTTTTAAGGTCATACAATACAGTATTTGTATGTGCCTGCAGTTTCTGGTGAGGTTAGCTACACTGAAAACCATGTTACTCTGCCTTTAGTTTTTGTGTATTTTAAATCATATCCGGTGTATGACATCTGGGGAGGCTTACAATTGTTTGGGGAAGATGGTTTTTAGGACTGATTTTAGGCTTTTAGCAGAGATTTTCATAAGAAACTCCAACACCGTAATGTTGGTAAGTACTGTTGTAATATTATCTTGATTTTAAAATGGTGTGAAATAGAATATATAATACATCGTACATTACACAACATGTATAATTTGTACTCTAGGAGCAGTACATTTATAAAATATATTTACAGTATCAGTTTGTCTGTAGTTAAATATGTTTAATGTGACTGAATTGTATACACTCAGTGAGGACCATATAGAGCTAATTTTGTTGCTAATGATTTGACGGAAGGGAGACTTTCCTAGTTGTGTTTTGCTCAGCACCTTACATAAGACTGGTCTCTTATAGATATACCCTATGGAGGACACACTGAGTGGTGGGTACCTGATGTCAGAGTTCCGACCAGACCTTATCACCTCAATACTAGACAAACTGGTACCAACCAATATGAGGTAACTGTATAGTAATACATAAGTTAGAACAGTAAAATATCACATCTGGTCAGAAAAAAGTATCAGAACTAACAGGAAGGAAAATATTTGAAAAAAAATGATGTTCTTATTGGGATCTGGTTTGAAAAATTTCAAATATATTACAGGAAATGTAAAGTCAGGGCTGGATCACATAAAGAGATGGAACACTAAATCAAAATGGTTGATATTGATTTGAATTTAATGTTGGCTAAATTAGCTCATAGACTTGTATATAGCAATGTTACAATCTTTTATCATAATATGCATGACTTATGTCTGGAATACAAAGAAAATGATATCCAACATCCGTGTGGGCGGTTCCGTTAATTTTCAGTAATCATTCAAGGATGGATTCTTAAGGAATACATAAGTCTGGTGCTAGAAACATATAAACAATAGGTATTGATGACTAGACAACATCCACGGAAGATCTTCATTAGGTCTTGGATATTGTCTGGTTATCTATACTAATTATTTCTGGAATGTACAACTGTCATTTCCCCCATTGCTATTTATATATAACTAAATTATTATAAGACTTTGGCTTCATGCTACTGAAAAAGAATTCAGAATGTTGCCAACACAAAACTGTTTGATTCCACACACTCTAAGGGGTCAATTAGTCAGGTATATAAGATATTTCTGTTATTTACCTATAGAATCCGAGTGGCAGCTAAGACATATGATAGTATAGCAGACCAAACAGAGCCTTTATATGGTACCAAATATATGTTAGAGAAAATTCCTGAAGAAAAACTACAAGTAAGTTTAGATAAAAAAAATACCTGTGTCGTTATGAATGGTGTTAGCTTGTACTTTTATAAAGTTCCCTTGCCCTAGTAACATATTTAAAGTTTAACTACTAAGTCTTGTTAAAGGTAGACATTTATATAATGTATTAGTGCTATTAATAGATTGTATACCACTTAATGAATAATTGGTACTTTGTTGATATGAAGGAAGGAGAAAACATATTTTGCAATATCTTTGATAATCCTCTTTTCAAACTTAGTTTTCTATCTTATGGAAAAAGATATATACAAGAATTTCATAAATTCTGCAAAACTTAAAAATAAACCCAATAAACTGGCCATACATTTCAAGTGAAATGCCTGCCATACCTGTCTTAATTTGTAACTATAGATCTCAACATGTGGTCACTTGACTTGTGTATATCACCTTAATTATAGGCTTGGGGATGCTGTGGTTTTCATGAAAACCTAAGACTACCTGCTGTCAATGAATTCATACCAGAATCATTTGATATTGTTCCAAGAGAAGTTCAGGTGAGTATGTACCAGGTATTATTGACTCAGTTACTAGTGCCTTGATAGGAAAAAACAAATTTAGAAGAAAGTGTAGCAGTTGGCTTACCTATAAGTATTTTTACTTACCTATAGCATTTTGTATTGTTGGTTAGTATAATGTACTTTTTCCAAAACGACACATTTCAGTTCCATTTGTGAATGAAGTTCCTTTATAATTAGGATTAAATTTGATTCCTTATTTGATGGATTATAGGATTTTGTCTGAACTATTTCTCCTAATGTTGTAGGTTGTATTGTCTGTCTCTGATGACAGTCATTGATCTTCGTATGTGTAGTTCATAATGCATCTTGCAATGTACCACTACACACTGTAAGAGTTTGAATTATTCTTCAGTTATAAGTGTATAATTTCTTAGTCAAGAAATTTAAATAATTAATATGCATCTTACAACACAGACTCCGCTTGAATATAAGTTATCCTTTTAATAGGATAGAAGTATATCCATTTTACATTGTATCATGCTTGTAAGTAGACATTTGATATCAAATGATGTACGGCTATATTTGTTTATCTGACTGATGGTACGATGGTTGTTCCTTTATGAAATAAGGACAGACCTACTAATCTTATTTTGCTTTTGAACAAGTTGTGACTAAGTCTTATGAGGCCCCTCCAAATTTTGTATGAAATGTTAAATCTGTAGTCCTAACAAACTGCCTTAGTTATCAACATAAACCCTTAGTTGCAACAAAGCAACTTTAAACTTGGTTTGTAGTGGTTGAAGGCTAAATTTGCAGTTCTTCTACTCATTTGGGAAGGGAGGGGGTAGTGTTAACTTTAGTGAGATAACTGATTTCACTCACTCTTGTGAGAATAGAATAGAAAAAGAGATGCTTTTTCATTTGGATTTAATCTACAAGCTATGATTGGAAACTACAAATCTTCTTCATGAATTGTTGAGCTATATTGGTATATGCCCAAACTTCATGATTTGTTATGGTTCATAGCTAAACTTGCTGTTCCTCAACTTACATGGGAAGGGAGGTAAGTCTGTCAAGTTGAAGCTCTTGTATCTTATCATGTTTTACAATCCATTTCAGTCCAGTACAGTGCCACAACTTGTGAGGGTATGTTTTGTCATTTCACTTTTATAAATATCTCTGCGTTAATGTAAACTTTTCCTTAATAAGAAACCAGTTGATGGTATCACAATGGAAGATTGTTGTAATGTTGTTTGAACACAATTGTACAGATACAATCCTTAAAGAGTGTTGTTTTGACCATTTAGGACTCTTACTTTCTACACAATACGATTGATTGTACCAATGAACTCATCCCTTTAGTAATGTTTTCTTTCTAGATAGTAAATATGTTGTTTCCACAAATCATCTTAACACTTCATGATAAATAAAAGATGCATCTGCCAGGGCTTTATATCACTGTTTTACAGAAAGTCACAATATTAATAATTTGATACAATCTTTAGGATAGTGACTTGTGTCGACTGTGGTTCCATCAAGACAACACATTCCTTCAACCTAAAGCATCTGTTAAATATGAACTGAACAAGTAAGTATCGATAACACAAACTGTAGACTTCTTTCAGAACCTTGTTTTTATTTTAAAAGTGTACCTGCCTAAAACTTTTTTAAAGATTTGTGAAGTGTCTTCCATACTGAAACTGAATACCGTAAATTTGTGTGTATAGTGCACAGTTTTTTGGGCAAAACCTGTCGTGTCAAAAAGGGGGTGCGTACTATACAGGAACATGCCGTTCTTGGGGTTATCATTCTCAAGTTCTCTGTCCGCCATATTGGATTACCTCCCTTCACATAGTTATATGTAAAAGTCGTCGGTCATATCTGATACATTAAAGATAAAAACAACAAGCAGTTCGTAGCATTGAAGATACTTTTCACTAAACACAGTCACAAATCACTTTTGTTACTATGCACTAAACAAACACAGTCACTGAAATGGTTTGATTTCCTCCTCATCATTGTCACTGTTAAAGAAGAATGCCAGATTAAAGTCTGCCTCGGTAGATTTTTCGTTGTCATGGTAAAACAGGTCGTAATCATCCTCATAATGGTCCTCCATATCAAAATCAACGGTGGGTTCACTATCAGCCCATCCCATTGATGCTTTGATGTCAGTGACCTATGCCTGAGTGCGCACTATACCCACAAATTTACAATAGGTTTTCTGATATGGTATATCTCTTGTGAGATCAGATCTCATGGATATGATTGCTCTGGTTATTATAGAAAAATTCTATTAGCCTATTTGCTTCGTTTCGCTATTCTGTTCCATGTTACATATGTATATTGAAATTTAATTTAAGTATGCTATATAGACAAACCATGTACTGTATCATTGAGCTGAAATACAAATTGCTTGTCAAGACTAATAATCTTTTAAACATTTTAATTTTATGTGCGACTTGCATTGGTAGTACAGATTATCCTTAGCTGTCACATTCTGCAGGTTTCATATAAGATACAAATGCTAATAAAATACCAACTATTTTCAGAGGTTATGGTTTCATTGTTTTTTTCAGCCCTCTGACCTATCTTACACCTGCCAACCATGTTCTGACCAAGCTATTTGTGATGCTGTTCAAAGATGCTCTCAATGAGTATTCCTATGATGCTGAGTTAGCTGGTCTTCACTATGATCTCTCCGCTACCAAATATGGCATAACAGTAATTATTCTACATTTGTATTGTGTGTTTAGCTGGCATTCTATTCTGTCCAGGATAGTGACATACATGTATTGTGTGTTTAGTGACATTCTATTCTGTCCAGGATAGTGACATACATGTATTGTGTGTTTAGCTGGCATTCTATTCTGTCCAGGATAGTGGCATACATGTATTGTGTGTTTAGTGACATTCTATTCTGTCCAGGATAGTGACATACATGTATTGTGTGTTTAGTGACATTCTATTCTGTCCAAGATAGTGACATACATGTATTGTGTGTTTAGTGACATTCTATTCTGTCCAGGATAGTGACATACATGTATTGTGTGTTTAGTGACATCCTATTCTGTCCAGGATAGTGACATACATGTATTGTGTGTTTAGTGACATTCTATTCTGTCCAGGATAGTGACATACATGTATTGTGTGTCTAGTGACATTCTATTCTGTCCAGGATAGTGACATACATGTATTGTGTGTTTAGTGACATTCTATTCTGTCCAGGATAGTGACATACATGTATTGTGTGTTTAGTGACATTCTATTCTGTCCAGGATAGTGACATACATGTATTGTGTGTTTAGTGACATTCTATTCTGTCCAGGATAGTGACATACATGTATTGTGTGTTTAGCTGACATTCTATTCTGTCCAGGATAGTGACATACATGTATTGTGTGTTTAGCTGACATTCTATTCTGTCCAGGATAGTGACATACATGTATTGTGTGTTTAGCTGACATTCTATTCTGTCCAGGATAGTGACATACATGTATTGTGTGTTTAGCTGACATTCTATTCTGTCCAGGATAGTGACATACATGTATTGTGTGTTTAGCTGACATTCTATTCTGTCCAGGATAGTGACATACCTGTATTGTGCTACCCATGGCTGTTTATTTGTGTCGGTCCCATTCTACTCCTTTATATGAAGTGGCATTACTTCACTATGTAGTGGCAATACTTCCTCAGGGTCATTTCTGGAAAGATTTTGGTCAAACTTTATCAACTGAGAATTGTCAAAAATGAGATGACCTTTGATGGGTTAATATTTAAGAAGTCAATGTCAAGGTCATTATCACCCTATCATCACTCTGGCAAGTTTAGTTTTTAATAAATTTTGACCACAAGCAAACTAAATGCCATTAAGAGATCAAATATGAAATGCTAATGAGTTTGTGTTTTGGGGAGTAGGGAGGTTGAATATTATAATAGTGATGTGATAAAAGACAGATAGGATCATTATACTGTCATCTTTTCAGTGTTGAAATCATTAGTTAGCGCTACCCTCGTATAAACTGTCTAATTACCATGGGCTGTACTTGTCTGGCTTTTTAGTTTTCAGAATTTCTGTATAAAGCAGAATTTGTGTCATTGTTTTATACTTCGCACCGAATTCCAAAACTGTATATGTTGAGTTTTACATGTAACATCCATATTACAGTACAGGTGTATTTGTTTGTCATGGAATAACTCTGTACCACTTGAACTGTTTCAAGTGTGAGATATGGGAAAGCAGCCTAATTAGAAGATATCCCTCTGGAAATCTATCTTATTTAATTTGCATTGTACCAGAGACATGTAAGATGTCATTGTTTCTTATCATTCCAGTTGTCTATCAGTGGGTACAATGATAAACAGCATGTCCTCCTAAAGAAGATCATGGACAGACTTACCCAGTTTTCTGTTGACCCAGACCAGTTTGGCATCATCAAGGAGAAGGTAACCAAGAAATGCCCTTCTGGTTAACTAGTGATCATTGTTGTATGCTTTACATTTGGATTGTGTTCTGTAGGGAAACTTACTATTACTGTTTTATACATAAAGTGAGCGAATAATTATTTATAAGCTACTATTTATGTAATCAGACTGACTACATATAGGCATTTGTTTTATTTCTATTTCAATACACATATGCCATGAAATGATTATTTTAAAGTTGGAGAGGATTTATAAGAACTTCAGAGCAGAACAGCCCAGTAGTCAGGTTTCTTCCTATACCTCAGAACTCATGTCTGAAGTACAGTGGACCCATGAGGAAAAACTTCAGGCTCTACAAGGTATACTCTGATTGTTCAAGTTTTATCTCTGTGGATGTTTAAACATTAGACTCATTATACCTAGAACTTACATTACTTTTGTTCCACATTCTATCCACAATTAATTTGGTTGTCCTACAATATATCCACTACGAATATTGAAAATGGTTGTTCAACTACATTATTCATCCTCTGCTAATTAGGATGTTCTGCAAATTTCATGCCATTAATCAGATTGTTCTACAAATCTTATGTTTAATCTGGTTGTCTTACAATTTATCCCAAACTAATCTGGTATTCCAAGTATCTATCCCCCACTACTCTGGTTGTCTTACAATCTATCCCCCACTACTCTGGTTGTCTTACAATCTATCCCCCACTATGGTTGTCTTACAATCTATCCCCCACTATGGTTGTCTTACAATCTATCCCCCACTATGGTTGTCTTACAATCTATCCCCCACTAATCTGGCTATCCCATTATCTATACCCACTAATCTGGTTGTCCCATTATCTATCCCCACTAATCTGGTTGTCCCATTATCTATCCCCACTAATCTGGTTGTCCCATTATCTATCCCCACTAATCTGGTTGTCCCATTATCTATCCCTACTAATCTGGTTGTCCTATTATCTATCCCCCTAATTTAGTTGTCCCATTATCTATCCCCACTAATCTGGTTGTCCCATTATCTATCCCCACTAATCTGGTTGTCCCATTATCTATCCATCATTGCAAGACGATGTTACTTTATGTACATTAAGTGTTCTCATCAGACAAGTATGACCACTGGTATATGTAAATGGTTAAGAGTCATTTAGAAAAACTCTATCAGGTGAAATGGAATTCAACCTTGATTTCTTTCTAGGTACTAACTGATAATTTATTTACAGAATGAACTGATTCAAATTTAAATGTTTAAGATATTTACAATATCTTGAAAAGTGTCATCATTTGTTACAGGTATTACAATAAATATGCTAGAAGATTTTGTCCCAGAGGTGCTCAAGACACTTTACATAGAGGGCCTTATCACAGGCAATGTCACAAAACAGGTAAGTTGACTTATGTCACAATACAGTTAGATTATCATTGATCTAAATATCACAATACAGGTAAATTGTCGTTGATTTATATTACATGTCTTACTCTAAACAAAACCCTGAACACCTATTTTTTACATGATTGGTCTGTGTCACAATATTAGGTAAATTATTGATCCAAACACAAGAAAGGTAAAGTGCCATTGGCCTATGTTTCAAAATAGGTAAATTATCATTAGTGCAAGTTTCCAAAGAGGAAAATTATCATTGAACCATATCACTAAATAGGTAAATTGTCATTGATTTGAGTCACAACAGGAGGTGAATTATCATTGAATCATCAATAAAGGTCGCAGAACTGGTAAATGATTGATCTGCTGTAAAATGATTTATTTTTGTGAGGGTTTTATTAATCAATAAATTCATATTTCCACAAAATCATGAACAACCTATTGTCTTGGTACTTAATACTGGTAGATTTTTTGAGTACGTTTTATTGATGAAAACGATTGTGATTGAAACTGTTTTTTTTAATGGAAAATATTAGATTTTACATTGTACCATAATACAAGTAAATTATCATTGGTGTTTGTTAACATATCACAATCCAGGTGACATTGCAGGTAAATTATTGTTTTATGATTTAGTCATACTAACTTGTTATTGTACATGTAAATCATTTAATATTATGCATCAAGCACATCACATATATACATGGCTACATTGGATGTGATTATGTTTCACTTGTTTGACTGATAATTATATGACAACAGGATGTGTTAGCCATGACAGAGATGGTTGAGAATGTGCTTCAGTCTCAGAGTGGGACACGTCCACTCCCAGTTAGTCAGAGAATGAGGTTCCGAGAACACAAGTTACCACAGGGTAAGTACATCCTCCATTACTACAGGGTAAGTCATCAGTTATCATGGAGTAAGTACATCATTTTATCACACATAGCTGTATAAATTATAACCTGTGTTGGTAGATATTATATATTATTAAGATATCTGTATAAATTATAACCTGTATTGGTAGATATTATATATTATTAAGATATCTGTATAAATTGTAACCCGTGTCAGTAGATATTATTTATTTATAAGATTGCTGTAAAGAACCATTGTAATGGTAAGATGATATGACACTCTATGTTGATATATATCAATAAGGATGTAATGGAAAGAATTTTGTATTTTAAACAGGTAGTTACTATTTGTATGAGCGTACAAATGAGATCCAGAAGAGTTCCTGTACCCTGATATACCTTCAGTGTGGGCCAGAGGACACTGCCTCTAATGTATTACTGGAGCTTCTCTCTCAATCTCTCAAGGAGGCGTGCTTCACCACTCTTAGGACAAAGGAACAATTAGGTTTCTGCTTCCTCATACCTATTTCTAATACTAGTTTATTATGTAAACAACTCTAAATAATGACATTCCTAATCCAATATCATCATACTTTTTAAAACTGGATAAAGAAAAGTAAAATGACATTTCTCATCCAATATCGTCATACTTTTTAAAACCAGATAAAGGAAAGTATAATGACAATTCATATCCAATATTATTGACTTTTTAAAATCAGCTAAAGGAAATTCTTTTGTAATGGAGATTTTGATAAAATTGATTAGAAATGGTTGATTTGTTGTTACAAAACCACATGAACTTCTAGTTCAGTTCACTGTGATTATCATACCCTCCTCTTATGTAAGAGTGGTACATTGTGCGTGTATCCCTGATTAACTTGTGTACAACGTACATCCTTAACCTGTGGACAGATTTAGGTTATATTCATACCATAGCTTCATATCATCAACGTCTTTACTTGATTAGATTTTGGTGGTCATTTCTCTAGGTTAAAGGTCACCCTTAATAGATTTAGATCAGAAGGAAAGCGTGCAGGGATGAGCAGGGTAAAAGACAGTCTGTGTTCAGTTCATTTTTATTTTGTGTATTTTTTTAGGTTACACTGTGCGAAGTGGACCTTTACGCAGCAGTGGTGTCCAAGGATATCGTATCCTTGTACAGTCTGGCAAATCACCGAAGTACGTTGAGGGACGGATAGAAGCTTTCCTCTCCTGTATGGATGTATGTTAAGTTAATGTTGCCTTAGTCATTTTTTTACTCACTGGGTGTGGCAAAGGATTGAGAATTTCATGTCCAGTATATCTATTTGAGTAATTTTAATCTGAATTTTATGTCCAGTATATCTATTTGAGTAATTTTTATCTGTATGTTCTCAGTATGTGGGAGATATACAGTATAATAATTCTGAGGTCATTATCGGGGGTTATGAAGGGATTAATGGAGGTTTGCTCTTTAACTTCTGAGTATGTTATCTATGATAGAATTTATCACAGATGTTCATAAGTTCTTTGCGAGAGGGACCATAACATAACCATAGAAAAAAATTATTTATTGTCTGGAGAAATTATTCTGGTTATTTGTTGTCCAATAGGAGCAGTTAAAGACGATGACAGAAGAAGAATTCCAGAAACATGTTGCTGCTATGACAGTCAAACGCCTTGATAAACCAAAAAACATCCGTGAACAGAACCAGTATTTCTGGTTTGAAGTGAAAAATCACACATATAATTTTGATCGAGGTAAAAGCGTGAGAATTTCTGTTTTGTTTGTTACTATGACTATATCCTGGCCATTTTTTTGAGAGGTGGGGTTTTGTTGTAGTGACCTGTCCTACCCTGCCCTGTCCCCCTATGAGTCATTATTCCATTAGCTTCCTTTCTCTTGGTAAAACTTTATACATGGATTAACTACAACTTTACATTACCTCCAATGAGTTCTTGTTGCATGGTTCTGAAAACATGAACACAGTATTGCTTGTATTTCATCAAATATATCTGACTTATTTGCACGAAACAGGGGCATTTGCTTTTTGAAGACATTTTTTAGTTTCCTAATATGAACATTGACAAGTAAATTTTTCTTGAGATAAGTCTGTTATGATCAGTTTGCAGGTTGAGAGAAACAACAACTTAATTACCTATAAGTTGCATTCATTAGTGTCAGATATTTGTTTCTGTAAGAGGATATAATGGGCTTGTATGTGTATTCACCAGTCCTTGTGTCATATTGTCTGAGGCATGTCTTCATCACTCACTATCTCACTACCTCCTGGGGATGTCAGTTACATTCATTTGGTCCTTCACTCAGATTAGAATTTATTTTAACTAAATTTATCCATAGATAGCATTGAGGTTGCACACCTGAAGACGTTAGAGAGAAAGGATCTTTACCAGTTCTTCAAGGTAAGCAAATACAGGTGTTTATAGAGAAATATATTAATGTAAACTGGTATAACTACAAACAGTGACAGGTTAAACATGGGCGACCATTGGACCAACATGATTTGAGGAAATCAATCCAGATAACAAAATTACTTTTAAAAAGTTATAATGTATTGCACTGAATTTGAAATGTTATCATTGAAATTTTTAAAAAAAAAAATTGATAATAAAACTGTTTTACAGGAGCATATTGCTTTGGATGCATACAAGCGACAAAAGCTGGCTATTCACGTTGCTTCAACATTGGGAAACTGTGACACTAAAGAAGAGATAACCTCAGATCTGGAAAAGAAGGATTCAGATGTTACACCTTCCCAAAATCTGCCACAGGTAAAATGTTCTCTCACTATCAAATGTATGCAATATTGCCTATAGGAAAGGTGACATCATTTTCTAATAAGTTAGTGTTTTCTGTTTTCAAATGAACTAACTTGTTTTAACAACTTTTTATCTCTAAACAAGATGTGAAGAGTCAGCATATTTAGCTTGTAGCTTCTTGGGATGAAACCCAACCAAATCTATGGAAAGAAATGACCTTGCAGGTGGTAGACACTGCATTGGACTGTTAACCCCAAATATGCTGCAACCCGATTGCCATATTTTGATTCATACACATGTACTTGATGTTTTTTCCAAATTGATCAGACATATGAAAATTATGAAATTTATTGAAATATAGGGCTAGTGCACCCTCCCCATCTAAATTTTGACTTTTGTTTTGATTACTTTGGATTTTTCTTGGTTTCCTCTTAGGCTTCAAAATTCAGGCCTAAGTACCACTGACAAGAGCTAGAACAAAAAAATCTGTATGGTGCAGGTTTATTCATTGTTTGGCTCTACTTTATCTAACACTGAATTTGTGTGAAAAGATTCTATTTACTTGACAATGTTTATCTTTTGTACATATTGACTAATTTAATATCACTAGTCATGAAGTGTTCTAGGGATTCAGAGAGTGATAGTGAGCTTAACCCCTGCAGTATTAATGATATATTTGAGGTAACAAGGGTGACTTTTTGTCTTTTTTGAAAATTTTAAAAACCTATAATTGTGATATTTGGCTGATAGGTTCTTGGTATGATGCTATGAAGCCAGAGAATGTTTGCAAAAAAATGTTAACGTTTCAAATAACCAAAGTCAGAGAGGTCATATTTGTTCAAACGCCAAAATGATTTCTGGTCAGTCAAAAGGCCTAGTCTTTATATTTGGCTGACAGTCTGACATGGGATAAAGCCTTTTAATACTGTACTGAAGATACTGTACATTTTCTTGATTAATGTTTTATATGAAGAGGCAGTTAACTTTCAATGTTTAATCCACTTTTCAGCCTGTGTATGTAACTGATGTGTCAGCATTCAAGGAAAATTTGGGGCTGTACCCTCTACCAGAACCTTACAACAATCTAGGCAGGGTGAAGTCTTTCCTTTAAAACACCAGTCTTTGTTGTACAGTAAAGTACATTATTCATCAGGAAAAGTTTTTGTACTTGCTAATACAATAAAGTGCATTCCACAGTTCATGTATCTGACAATACGACATTGATGGACACTTACCTGGACACAAGATCATCCATGTGTGAAGATCATTAAGGTGTGAAGATCATCCAGGTGTGCTTTAGATATACAGAAGACCCACTTAGCTCAGTAATATATAATCCTAATGATTCCTGGCTATAGATGGTAATTTGTTACCTGAGGTTAGTTAAACATGTGTTTTCTATTTCTATATTTGAATCAGTGTAAGAATATTTGTTATTGTTTTACTGTTGTTAAGGATCTTTAACTATGCAAGGCTAATATGTAGCTACTAAATGATCTGGATTGTTAATGGTGCATATATTTTTATTTTTTTAAAACATCAAAAATCCTTGCAATTGTAAGTATTTGAAAACATTTGAAATCTCCCTAATACTTGTCTGTTCCATGTGTATACAATTTGTATATATGGAAAGTTTCTTGTAAAGATGTGTTCTGATATATTCACTACGTGTACTAAATAGGTCATGTACCCATCTTTTAACTTAGATGTGTGTCCAAATCAGTACAATTGTATAGCATGAATCGTTCAATGTGTATAAACTTTCATTGCTTTCATGGTTGCTTTAGAACAACTAATACACAAAACTGATATTTCTATGACACAAAAGAATAGAAACAATATAAAATTTAGATTAATAGAAAGTCATATAATTTGGAAGCCCTCAAATCGCAAAAAAGAAAGTAAACAGTCCTGAACATTTCATATTATACAGGATTTAGGTAATGTACCTATAGTTAAATTTTTCAGTTCACCTGACCCTTATGCTGTGGTGCGGCATCCTGTGACAACTTTTTTCTTTAAACAGCATCTTCTCAATAGCTAAGTGACCAAATGTGATATTATTTGGCTGGTCTGTTCCTAAGATGAATCCCAACAAAGTTTGCAAAAAGAAATAACCTTGACCTGTAATCAAGGTCACAAGGGTCAAATTTGTGAAAACATGTAAATGTATTTCTCATGAACTAAGAGGCCTAGAGGGATGATATTTAGCTGGTATGTTCCTAGAATGAAGACCAACAAAGTTTGATGAAAGAATGACCTTGGCTTGTATTCAAGGTTACAGGGTCAAATTTGTTAGAATCTTTAAACAACTTCTCATGAACTAAAAGTCCTAGAGGCATGATATTTGGCTGATATATATATATATACACCAGGTGAGTGCTGCATGCCCATTGAGCCTCTTGTCATTTATATATGCATGGCAAAATATATCCACTACTACATAGGTTATGTATCAAAGGAAAGATCTTTAGGTCATCTGACCCACTGACCCAAAGAAGCAATATCATGAAGACAGTAGATATCACAACAATGGCAACTTAATAGAAAATTTTGCAGGATTTTTTGGTCCGAGTTCCTTTTGTTAGAACATATTTGAAAACATAAGTGAAATTTTAACTGAATTGAAGCAAACAAATTAAAATCAACACACAAAACAAATCAGCCTTGTGAAATAGTAGCACTACACATGTAGCGGTCCAGGTTGGCTTAAAAACTGGTTACATGTAGGCAATCACTTTTAGCAAATATTAATAGTGAATGGTAGCCAAACAGCTAGAGATTTCCATGCACTACAACATTCAGAGATCCATTACAAAATTAGTGTGTGCACTAAGAACCAAGAACCAACCTAAAATTTCAGGAACTTTAGCAACCCCCCCCCCCTCCCCCTCCTACCTGGGCTTTGCCCTGGACCCACTGAAGGCCTGAAGCTCCTTGCCCATTATTCTGTGTTTACATTATTTTCTTTCAGATATGTCCTTGGTATTGAAACCATATACTGTTGATGTTGGGACCCATATCCATAATACTACAATATATGATGTTCTTTATTTTCCAGGTGTGTTCACTCATTTTCCATATTTTCCAGCTATATTTCAAATTTGCCAGTTGTATTTCAAATCCTACAGATATATATTGACACGAGACATATTTGTGTTATGACTGTGATAGCTGTTAGAGGTAGCTACATTTACAGTAAATTGTGCCGTCCTAGTTTATTTATGCTACTTTTATCATATAACATTATACATTATGTACTTGAGTTTACACTCTACTTTCATGATGATGAATTCTATGGATTGTTTTATCCATTTTGAATTTTAAAAACAAAGAATTAAATGGAACTTTCTCCAAATTAAATGTGCTTTTATTTATTTATCTTGTGTTCCCTTAGTATTACATGAAATTTCTACCATACACCTTTACCTTTTTGGGGTGAGATAACAGAGAATCTTGCATCAGGCATGCACCTTTTTTTAATCTCATTGATTTTGTTGTATCAAAGTTGTATCTTTTTCCTCATCTCTCTTAAAGAGACCTACATTTTAGAAAAAAATCCATTCAGTAGTTCTTAAGAAATAGCAATAACAAATTTTTATTGTTAAAATTCAAGATGATCGCCTTTCAGCCAGTTAGCTTTTTTTATCAAAGCAAAAATCAAAAGGACACAACTAGAGACCAAGAGGAACCTACACTATGGAATTTTAGAGAGACTGATCCAGTACTAGGGCAGTTTAACTTATCAGATAGCAGGCAAAAAATGTGTTATCGGGATTTCTATCAATAACACACAAAACAAGTAACATTTGAGACAATATTACAAGTCATATCCATTGCATCAGGATTATGAATTCTTAGCCTTACTTTTTCATCCCCATAATATCTAAATTTCAAGTCTCAAGGTTGAAGGGTCAAGGTCATCATTATTTTTTGAAAATCCTTGTTAGTGCTCTTGCAGCTTTAACGCTAAGGTATTTTTATCAAACATAATTCCAGAGGTCTGCCACATGCTATCCAGAGCACTTCAGTATAGTCTTGTTAAAGGACTAAACCATGACAGCACAGAATGGGCCATTTACTTACTTTACAGCAGATTTAAGACATTGAAAAAACAAGACACACAGCTTATTGATTAACAAACAGCATTTTCATTACAAATAATTCAACAAATATTTAAAGTTAATGTTTCATACTTGATATGTAAGCAAATTCCAATGTTGGTTTCTATGAACCAAACATCTGTGTCCATCCTCGTCCAAAACATGAACACATGTCCATCAGATATACAATGCTGATATAGTTACCAAATACTTCAATTTTCCAGATTAATCACTGAATCAAATATCTGTTTTCTCCTTCAACTAAATTCTATACACAATGGCACATCAGACCTATAATGTTGTTAAATGTTTCCTGGAAGACAAAGACATGGTAAAATATCTGATACAGTAAACTTTGCTTTCATTGGTTCATTTGTGTTGATGTTTTCATAGTGATATAGGTGAGGAGTTGGAAAACTTCAGCAAGCTGCAATGATTATAAGTAACGATTATCAGTCATCTTCAGTGCATAACACCATTTTATAGAGTGTTTGACTGGGATAAAATATGGGGCAGACTTGTAACTGTAACTAATATTGAGCATTCTTAGTATTGTGTTGATCACAGGAAATTGGGACTTATGTTCTGTTGCCATGAAATTGTTTATACTTAATCAAAAAATACTTGAGGTTGTTGTATTTAACATAGAATGCATTTTAATCAGTCTATGTCCCAAAAATTGCAAAAAACAAACTGTAAAATGGGGGCTGGTTTCTTCAGACACACTCTATAGATCTAATTCTTAGTGGTGAACCATCTAATGTGAAGGGAAGGATTTGTGAACATATCTAACATACAATGTTGGACAAATGTGATATTTTTTCCATACATGTATCCCATTTTGTCAATGAATATTTTGTGGGACAATTCTATTCATTGTAATTACAATTTGCAACTGTCACTAAAAAAAGTGCAACAGCAAGATTGAGTTTCTCTATAGACTTATACACCAAGACAATATATCCAGCAATTTTTGAAATATTTTTATTGGAATGTTTTATAATCAGTGACAATATTACAAACAAATCATCATAATAATGAGATATAAAACAACTTGATGTTTTGATTCAGATATAAACTTAAGTGTGCATCAGAGACATGACATTGGGCCTGTATTAAATTATCAGAGACATGACATTGGGTCTGTATTAAATTATCAGAGACATGACATTGGGTCTGTATTAAATTATCAGAGATGTGACATTGGGTCTGTATTAAATTATCAGAGATATGATATTGGGCCTGTATTAAATTATCAGAGATGTGATATTGGGTCTGTATTAAATTATCAGAGACATGACATTGGGTCTGTATTAAATTATCAGAGATATGACATTGGGTCTGTATTAAATTATCAGAGATATGACATTGGGTCTGTATTAAATTATCAGAGACATGACATTGGGTCTGTATTAAATTATCAGAGATGTGATATTGGGTCTGTATTAAATTATCAGAGACATGACATTGGGTCTGTATTAAATTATCAGAGATATGACATTGGGTCTGTATTAAATTATCAGAGATATGACATTGGGTCTGTATTAAATTATCAGAGACATGACATTGGGTCTGTATTAAATTATCAGAGATATGACATTGGGTCTGTATTAAATTATCAGAGATGTGACATTGGGTCTGTATTAAATTATCAGAGATGTGACATTGGGTCTGTATTAAATTATCAGAGACATGACATTGGGTCTGTATTAAATTATCAGAGACATGACATTGGGTCTGTATTAAATTATCAGAGACGTGACATTGGGTCTGTATTAAATTATCAGAGATGTGATATTGGGTCTGTATTAAATTATCAGAGACATGACATTGGGTCTGTATTAAATTATCAGAGACATGACATTGGGTCTGTATTAAATTATCAGAGACGTGATATTGGGTCTGTATTAAATTATCAGAGACGTGACATTGGGTCTGTATTAAATTATCAGAGACGTGACATTGGGTCTGTATTAAATTATCAGAGACATGACATTGGGTCTGTATTAAATTATCAGAGATGTGACATTGGGTCTGTATTAAATTATCAGAGACATGACATTGGGTCTGTATTAAATTATCAGAGATGTGACATTGGGTCTGTATTAAATTATCAGAGATATGACATTGGGTCTGTATTAAATTATCAGAGACATGACATTGGGTGGGTCTGTATTAAATTATCAGAGATATGACATTGGGTCTGTATTAAATTATCAGAGACATGACATTGGGTCTGTATTAAATTATCAGAGATGTGATATTGGGTCTGTATTAAATTATCAGAGACATGACATTGGGTCTGTATTAAATTATCAGAGACGTGACATTGGGTCTGTATTAAATTATCAGAGATGTGATATTGGGTCTGTATTAAATTATCAGAGACATGACATTGGGTCTGTATTAAATTATCAGAGACATGACATTGGGTCTGTATTAAATTATCAGAGATGTGATATTGGGTCTGTATTAAATTATCAGAGATGTGATATTGGGTCTGTATTAAATTATCAGAGATGTGACATTGGGTCTGTATTAAATTATCAGAGATGTGATATTGGGTCTGTATTAAATTATCAGAGATGTGACATTGGGTCTGTATTAAATTATCAGAGATGTGACATTGGGTCTGTATTAAATTATCAGAGACATGACATTGGGTCTGTATTAAATTATCAGAGATGTGATATTGGGTCTGTATTAAATTATCAGAGATGTGATATTGGGTCTGTATTAAATTATCAGAGATGTGATATTGGGTCTGTATTAAATTATCAGAGATGTGATATTGGGTCTGTTATTAAATTCTAATATAAGTATATGTCTTTTAATTGATTTATATCTTTAATTCTTTCTATTATGACCAGGTAGATTTGTTATAAGAGTAGTAACATTAACCTAAAATGTCAACAGATTATATGTAGTAATACCAAATACACTGATAATTTTCCTTAATTAAAATCTCCTCACTGATAACACCATTTTAACGCAAATACTGATTAGTGATGGTAATTTTACATAAATATTAAATATATGATCTGTATTTCATGGGGGAAAAAAGGTTAAGAAAACTTAATATCACACAGAAATGAAAGACTGTTTTTGGATTTCTCTTGGAGTAAAATATCTTTTACATAAGTATAGAAATATATAGATTAGTATTCATACTGGAACCAGGTACACCAATGACAAATACATCACCATGAGCTGAGCTTAGTTCTCCTTTTGTTATGATAATTCTATGCCAGAGCTGAGCGACATTTGCAGTAAAGACAATTTGCCACTTTGGACTCATATACTGAAATCAATATAATTCAACACACACAAAAAATAACCTAACTTCATAAGACAACCTATATCAAAACTTTACATCAAATATTTTAGGCCTGCTAGAAATTGGGTGAAAAAATATTCTGAAGAAATACTCTAATACCAGTGGGGTTTTTTTTGTCCGTCACAACCTGTGTATTTGGAAGGTATCAATACCACTTGAGTATCTATTTGTTGCTGAATCAAGTCTATATCACAGGTTCTAATTTATATCACAAAGAAAAATACAAAAACTGACTAGAATTTATGCCCTCTATTACCTATTTGGTGGGTTCAGATGTCCATACTACGATGGAACTATTTTTCAGGTTTCCCTGGAAAAACACTTATTTATGAGAAAATGACTCGGTTAAGTGCAAAACATTAAAAAAAATCCAGCTTCTTAGTAATCCTAACTTTCAGGGTTGCTGGACTGTAAAATCTGGAAGATATTTTTGTAAATGATGGATATGTTTAAGTGTCTAATATGTTATCTAATATACAAAGTTTGTTTAAAGTTGGATTTATACTTTTTGAACAACTGATATAAATGCAAAACAAAAGTTGATGACAATTCTGTGTCCACTGGTTTAACAGTAACACTATCCTCTGGCTTCCTAGAGATTTCATCACAGGCAAAAATTTGGATGAATATACTAGGATTTTCTATTCAATCTGTGATAGATCAACATAGCATATAGTTAGACAGTACTCTAATGTTTTAATGTCACTGCATTTTGAAAAAAATATATTTAATGATACCAAACATTCATAGGATTATAGAATGGCCTGTAAATTTGATATCTTTAAACATTACTGAGTAATCTTATATTAATGAAATCAAACCCCTGATTAATCTAAGTAACATGAGGGACATATCAAGATTACATTATCAGTAGGTAATGTTTGTCTTTAATTTTGACATCTAAACGTTGATATCATCAAATAGATTTACTAGTAACAACATATCATATGCTAAAATGGCACCCTCCATATATAGGCTCTCTAGTTTCTGCAGTAAGGAATGAACTGGACATAGAATGATTTATAGGATTGGTGTTGAGGACAAACGAGGAGGAGAGTGACTCTTTTCTCTTCTTTGATACATACAATCATTTATTAATTATAAATTGAATAAAATTAACTCTAGATTTGGAAGATTACAAAACTATAAAATAAATGGCTGGTGACATATAAGAAATGTGACTTAGCAAAACTACAACAAGCAAACGTAACATGATAATTGTCAATATGCAATAGGAAAATACTGATACACAGGATGAGGTCTGAGGTCACATCAGGCTTAAGTTAATGGGTTTTTTTAATACACAATACCTCTGCTTCAGCAAAAACTAGGTAAAACTTCATTTACATCTTTGTTTTTACAAATGAGAGGCATCATCAATCACAGCAGAAATGTATTGTATCTTATTTACTTATTTTGTTTTATGAGGTTGAGTAAAAAAAATATTTTTTCAGGGCAAATTGAAACTGGTCCTGATAAGATGGTTCTATGCATTAATCAAATTAATGGTAAACAAAATGTTATGCACTATACATCAATCTTGAAGTATACAGTGTTATACCAGTACATGAAATAATAAAATGCTTATAGGTGCTCAAGGAGTTATGTCAATGCTTTGCCAAATTGAATCCAAATGATACGCTTGTTGAAAAAAATTTGTGCATCTCACTTCTGACAAACATCAGTGGATATCCAATAGATCTAGCTATTGATAAGAATGATTAGTTTCATAAAAAAATTTACATATCAGTATTAGAATGAGATGATCACATTTTTTTATAATGAGAATTATTCATAATTATACATAAAATGTCAATATATTCTCAATGCATTTATATTTAGAACAATGGTTATCTAAAATTTTACTTTGAATCCAGAGTATTCGAACTCTGAATTAAATTACACATTACACATACATTAATTAATACAGACCAGAATCGTCAGCTGGATAAATTTTTTATGTTTTGAAATCTTAAAAATACAATTTTTCTTCTATTCTTTTAAGACACAAGATTCTGTTTTGTACCAAGTACATTTCATATCTGCACTTTAGACAACAATTAGTTCTGTCATACAGTAAATGTCGAGGAATTTTACAATAAAAAAATAAGCTCATCATAAGTGAAAGTAATTATATGTAATATTTATAAGGCACAGCTTTATCACAAAATCTTCTTCATGCAATCTGACTTGATGTTAGGAAAAACAGCAATTCATACCAAGAAATCCCTTCTACAATCAGATACATGTATAGTCATGCTTCAAATGCGTAAAGAACATGTTGTTGACAAATCAAATGAAAGCATGTTCTTTTCCTACAACACATGAAGGTAATAATGTTGAAATAAACAATTGGCCAAAGGGGCCTGCATCACTTAACTGGCTGTTCAGACATTTAAGAAAGAATTTCAAATAAGATTATAGGTAGTTTCCCTTTTAGGTCCCTTGTGGTCAAAATAGAAGAAGGATTTTAAGAACTTACATTTCCCTAATTGGGCCCACCCATCCCACTCTTAGGGGCCAGAACTGATTCCCTTTCACCTAAGAATAATTCAGACCTACTTTGGGCAACATCCATTCATTCCTATAGGTGGAGTAGGATTTTTAATAATTTTACTCTACTTCCGCTATGGGGCCAGGGGGCTGAGACTTTATGCTTATACAAGATTGATTCCCCTTCATCCAAGAATGCATCTGACTAAATTAGGACAAATTCCATTCATTCCTACAAGAGGAATAGGGTTTAAATTTCTCCTTTTGGGCTCTATCCTTCCTGCCCCTTGGGGCCAAGAACCAGTATTTGTACAAACTTGGTTCCACTTCCCCAAAGGATGCTTTTGACCATATTTGGTAAAAATCTGTTCAGTCATTTATGACTAGTAGTGATATTTTATTAAAAATTGACGGCCCCTGTACAACAGACGCTGCGCTGTGGCATGAACCAGGTGAAAACATAGATTTGGCACTAAACAACACATCTTCATTCTATAAATCACTGACCAAAGTTGGTGATCAGAAATATTCTTTTGTTATTTTCTTGTTATTCAAAGCCAATTTTTCATACAGGCTTTTAAAGTTCAAAATCAGGTTTGAGGTGTGGAACTAGAAGAAGGCATTTTTGTGTTTGTGTAGACAATCATAGATTGTATGGGAGTCCTCTCCACAAGCTGTACATTTCCTAACTCCTGGCCGCCAACATGGTTGTTCGTGCTTTATTGGTTGTTTTACACGTGGTCTAGAATTACCTGCATCTTTTTTTAATATGGCAGCGACCAAAGCATCATCATCTTCATTGTCACTATTGTCTGTCTCCCACTCGATGTCACCGTCATCCTCCTGAGCTGTGGAATTGCCAGATAACTGTGAGGCACCAGCTGTGATTGTGTTATTTGTTGAAGATTTACCATCCCTTGCTATGACTACTGGCTCACCAAAGTCACTGTCTGATCCATTCACATCCATTGACCACCAGTCTTTTGGTTTATTTTTAGTAGAATATTTTTTATCACTTTTTCTTGAGTCTTGCATAGATTTAGTTTCACTTGTCACAGTACTTTTACAAGTATTATCAGAACTGGACATGAAGTCCATCATGATTGAATTCATATCTAACTTTTTCTGCGGGTCACTGCCTACTTCAGCTGTATCCTCAGTAATGTCAATTTGGCCAGCTGGCTGATGAGTGTTTTGGACACTTGTGGCTAGTCCATATCTCATTAAAGGAAATGAACCTTTCTTGTGTCCCTCTTTACGTTTTAATTTAGCAGTATCCTGTCCTTTGATTGCTCTCACTTTATTTTGCTGCTTTAAATCTATTTTTTTGGGTTGTTCATTCTTATCAGTAGTAAAGGCATTTGTTTGACATTTCAGTGATGACACATTAGCATTTTGGTGTGATGATTCAATTTCTGATCTTGTCTTTTCATTCTGTTCAACTGTGCTAAAGGATTGCTCAGGTGACCTATGCACTGCCGGACTATCTGTCCATGACGAGAAGTCTATCTGTACTTTATCAGCATCCTTTCTTGGCTGAGGTTCAACATCAAAGTGTGATGAAATGAGGTTAAGTCTTGATGTTGCCATCTTTTCCTTCATGTCTATAAATCCAGGTACACACTGATCAAGGGGAAGGAACTCTGCACTGAAAGATGACTCATCTGGTGTGAAATAGGCACTACTGTCTCCAGACATATGAGACAGAGGAGTGTGAGCTGATGAACAGCTAGGGGAGGTTACTCCTTTGGTTGTCCGTACTGGGGAGGAATGTTGTGATAATGGCTTTGCCGGAGAAGTTACTCTTGTTGCTTGCAAAGGGGAGGTTACTCCTGTTAATCTTGATTTACTCATTTCTGAGGCAGTGAACGAACTTGGAGTCATAAGTGAAATGGAGTTAACACTTTCACTTTGAGAAGCTCTTGGACTTTGTCTACCTGTTTGGGATAATGGAAATAAAGTGAAAAATTAGTATTAACCTTCCCTTCACAATAAAAAATCTATACTTGGTAAATATAAAGAGACTGGTGCATTTTTCAATAATAGAATATACAGTATGAGTTTCAATCAAGCAAGATGTCAATAAGGCTTGTATCACTTTGCTGGTTGGTTTAGGTCATAAATATTTTTTTCAAAATGAAAAAGGATTTTAGAGCTTTATTGTTTTTTCCATTGCTGCATATCACCACCAGCAGGATTGTGTTCCAAACTTTGGTAAACAAATCCTTTCATCTCTACAGAAGATTTAAGTTAGCTATATCTGTTTCGTATACAAGGCCTTATCAGCGAATCAGAACCTTGGTTGACACAACACAGAGTTCCTATTTCCTCACCCTCCCCTCATTCTCTGCTTCAGTCCAGGTATGGTAAAATTGTTGTATCCCAAATGCAGACAAATTTTATAATATCACAAGAAGGGTTTTTATTATATCCCAACAGTAGAAGGATTTTATTATATCCCTATTATATCCCAAACGTTGAAATATTTTGTAATATCCAAACAATAGAAGGATTTGTTTACATTCCAAAAGCAGAAAGATTTTATTATATCCCAACAATAGAAGGTTTTCAAGATTAGCCTTTATTTTACATACTGAGCCAAACTCCTCTATACACAAGGTTGTGTCCAGCCAGTGTAGGAGATATTACAAAGCTGTGTATTCAGTCAATGGAAGAGAGATTACAAACCTGTGTTTGCATTCAACAATGACATAGTGATCGAGATCCCTTGCTCATGTTTATTTGTAAAATATATACATTTAAAGTGAGCAACATGAAAAACCAAAGTATTGAAACCATTTATCATTTATGTTCAGTTTAAAGTTCTGTTGAAAGTGATCAATATAGTAAGAATTTCGTTGCATCATATTATGAATATTACTGCTCAAGTATGACAAAACAGTGAAACGGTTTATACACATTAATAAAATACAATACAGCATCTAATAGTCAGATATGTAAAACTGCAAGAAAAACAAAAGTAAAACAAGTCATAACCGGTGAAAGTGTAACATCACTTTGAACATTAAGATTTCTAAAAAATATCTTGGAGATTCACTATCATAGGTTTATTAAGGCTTTTTACCAACTGGTGAAAAGACCTGTTGTTATTGTTCTGTTTCTTATCATTATCAGTCTTTTAAAAGTCTCTTATTAGTACTTCAGATGATATTCTATTCAAAGCAATCAGCCATTCAGGTCATAGCTGCCTCATTTGATATTTGCAGAATCAGCTGATAATCAAACATAAGAGACTGGTTCAGGTACTTAATCTGCTAAGCAAGATTTCCCATAGTGTGATAAAAGAAATCAGCGTCATTAAATATGTGTGGAATTTGACATTAATCAAACTTGGGCAAGGTATTAAGGTAAAAAGTGTACCAACCAAGTTTCATAAAAATCTTATCTGTCCTTCAAAAGATATCAGGCAGAAAGCAGCATCCGGACAGAGAGAAGGACAGAAGGATGGACTTTGTTGGGCGGGGGATCATAAAGGGGAGATAACAAACCTGTGTGTAGAGGTTCTGTGCTGGATGGTTGTTGAGGATCTGTCTGACTTCCCACATGTTTTTGATGTTTTGAGTCTGTCTGACATTCAGCAGCAATGGTGAACTTCTCTGATGGCACAATAAAACAGTTGATGTACAAATCCAGCAACTGTTCCTTTGTGGCTCTGTGCGTGGAATAAATTAACTTCCTTTAATATACATGTATAGAGAATTCTGAGGAAATCAACAATGTAAATAAACCCAGTAGGTGAATTACAACAAACACATGGACTGATGGGATGTTTGTCCTTGGCAGATTCTTCACTGTTTTGTTATTGAAGGGTATACATAAGAAATAACACAAGAGATCCAGAGTGATTCTGGCACCCACCATTGTACAATCTTTATTGATTCTTTATAAGTTGGATCTTTTCTCGTCGTTTATCGCAGTTGCTTATAATTAAATGTTGTACTGACAGGTGAATTAATCATATAGTAACAACAATCAACGAGGAAAAATGAGATAAAGTACAAAGAAATACACATACAAACAAAACTGAAAGGAATATGGAGAACCTATGACAAAATGGTGATATTGCTGTCTGAAATTTCAAAATATAACAACACATCAACCATTTAGTTTTTTGATCTGACATTCTCAACATGTCTCAAATGGGACAAAATTTAAGTACGATAAATAACAAATGACAATTACAGAGTGATAACTCTTGTGCACTGCACTTCTCCTTGTTAAGATTTATCTTCCTATGAAGTTTCATGTTGATACCTCTTTAGGTTTTAGTGTAATACTCCATACAAAATTTAAGAATGAAAAATAACAAAGGGCAATAACTCCTAAATCATGTAAAAAAGAATGATGGCTCTGGTGCATTGCAGTTCTCCTTTTTGAGATCAATCTATCTATGAATTTTGTGTTGATACCTCTTACAATTTTTGTGTTATGCTACAGACAAATTATGACAGACGGACAAATAGATGGACAAAGTGGCAACTATGAAGGGAGAGCATAAAAAAGTGATAACAAAAATCATTCAAGGAAGGATGACAGACCATACATGCAGGGTGATTTGAAAAAATGCACCATCTGATGATTGTGGGCTAATAGATACAGGACATTGATATTGACTTACCTGGGTATATCGGCACCTAAAAGCTTGTCACGACATTCCCATTGGATGTTTTCACATCTGTCTACAAATCTATCCTTGAGAATGTCACCAATAATCACCCAGATGGTCTTGAAACTGTAGAGATAAACTTGTTCAAGGTCTTCCTGACCTGTCTGTGTTCCCTGTAACATAACAATACTGAACATTCATATACTGTATAGTATTGAATTGTCAAAGTTTTGACTGTTGTTGCAGAAACGAATAGGTGAAGTTAAAATTTTGAACAAAGTCATTATCAGTTGTAGCCAGTGGATTTTGCTTTGATCTTTTGATCATTTTATAATGTAACTAGTGTCTGTGTATAGATCAGTAATAAATACAAGAATTTCCATGTCTATGAGTTTACCTTTTTGTTAAAATACATCCACCTCTCCACCAAACCCAAAAGGCATTTCTGCACACAACTTCCACTGCAAATTTAATCAATAGTATAAAACATCACTAAGAACAATAAAGAAATGAAAAGCAATGTACACCACTGAATTTCATAACCACTTTTCCTTGCCTGTTGACCACAATTTATCCTGGCTATATCAAAATATACAATCAAAATATATTTGAACTCATATGAAATATACAAAATTAATCCAGGAATAAATAATGTCGCATATAAAAGCATATTGTACAATCTACATTATTTCACAAACCATATCAACACACAGAATACAGTTATAGAATATTCTGCCCTTTCTCTAAGTGATGTTCAGATGATAAATCTCATTGCTTCATTCACTGATTTCAATATTTTTCAATACATTTTTTAAAATTATTTTATTTTTCAATCTGTTAAAATTTCTTTTTATTAACTGCAACATTTTATACAGCCATCATATGTTGTTAAATTTCACACAAACTGTTACCCATTACCTAGTGTTAAGATTTATACTGACTCAACCTGTAACCAATTGTTGTTATATCTCAAAGACACAGTTTATCATTAAATGTTGCAAAAATTCACCTATGATCATCTCTATTAATATTAACCTGCTTTCAATTTTTTTAGATTCTAATTATGAAGCACTTTATCATACATAGATATAAATTGCCAATACTATGACCATCACCCTTCCAATCCTTTGCTCTCAACCATCTCCATCAACTGCTGTAATATTTACCTTCCCAACCCCTCCACAAAATACCATTATATTAACCTCCCAACCACCTCCAACTACTGTTATATTAACCTGCTCACCACCTCCATCAACTGCTGTTATATTTAGCTCTCCACCACCTCCATCAACTGCTGTTATATTTACCTCCCCACCACCTCCACCTACTACTGTTATATTTACCTCCCCACCATCTCCATCTACTACTGTTATATACCTCCCCACCACCTCCATCTACTACTGTTTTATTTACATCCCCACCATCTCCATCTACTACTGTTATATTTACCTCCCCACCATCTCCATCTACTACTGTTATATTTACCTCCCCACCACCTCCATCAACTGCTTTTATATTTACCTCCCCAACCACCTCCATCAACTACCATTGTATTTACCTGTCATTCCAGAACAGACTCAGACTAAAGAGGTGTCCCAATATCTTGCTACACTGAACATGAAATTGCCTTCCCTTCATTGTAACCTTTTGACAAAAAAAAGCAGAAAGACGTGTGATAATTTTATAAACATTTCTTATACTTTGATTAATATTTGGAATAATACACAAAAAAAATGAAATAAAAATGAAATATCAAGATAACAATCATGGTCATTTTGAAACTCGTCATATGTAAAAAAGACGCCTTCACCAAATTTTGAAAATGAAGTATATTGTTTGAAAATTAAACAATAAGTGTTAATCATAGATAATTTTAAAATATTTTACCTTGATGTACATGTCATGTAACTTCTTTATCCCACTGACAATGCACTTAGGAAAATCTTGTGCCACTGCAAATAAGATAGTTATCCTATTAGAGAACTTAACATTATACAGTTTAGTACTGAACAAGTTATATGTTTCATTGTGTCCAGTTCAACGTCCACATCCAGTAAAAAAAAAAACGAAGGGACATAGCTGTGGGTAACTGCCAAGCATTAAACCACCAATGGGGACATAACTCTGGATAACTTCCAAGTATTAATCCACCACTGCGAATGGAGGGTCATTAGTCTATGTAATAAAGGATAAGAGATGAACTAGAAAATGTTGACCAACAATTTGATGGGCTTTTCACCAGTACACAACATCTTACCTAAAGGTCAACCATTTCTACAAACATGATAGCTAACCATTCAAGCAATTGATATATTACATATCTAGACTCTATACTGTTGTGTTACTTGAAAACTTTCTAAATGTGACCCCTTCCTAGAACTGGAAGTTGATATTTGACACATTTTTATGACTATCGATAGCTATCAATCATGCAATATGCATATGCTCAGACGTCATCACTTGTACTGCTTAAAATTAAAAAGAAGCCATTTAAAGATCTTACCAAAATTGACCCCTGTGACCTTGAAAGTGGGTCAAGGTCATTCATATTATCAAACCTGATAGTTACGACTGGGACATCTTACAAGTGAAATATCAAGACCCAAGACCTTGACCAAGAAGTTGAGAAGAAGTTTTTCAAATTTTGTTACCCATAACAGCAATTTTTCAAATCTGACCCATATCAAGAACTGAAAATTTAGACATATTTGATCCCTGTTACCTTGAAACAAGCAGAGATCATTCCTATTGACAAACTTGGTAGCCCTTCATCCCATCATGCTACAGGCCCAATATCAGAGCCCTGAGCCTTCTGGTTAATGAGATGAGGTCATTTGAATGTAAAGTTTACGTGTGGCAGATGGCGTAGTTTTATGGTAAAGTACCTCTCAGCCTATAAAATTTGGCCAAGCAAGTAAATTCTGATCATTACTGAGTAAATAAGGTATGACGTGAGATTCAGAGAGCTATCCCAAAATGTAAATCCATGAGATACAATCAAACTTCAAGGAAATTTAGTGAATTGAAAGCTTAGAAGTTATTATTGCAGGAATTAATAATACCCTTCACATCAAGATTCATTCCAAAGGCCTATACAAAGACACCAATCTCATGCTTGGTTAATCATTCTTTTGAATGACATTCCCATGCCACCTAGCAATGTGAACCAGATGGATAATAGCCACTGACATCTTGTCGTTAGCTTCCACTTTTGAAATTGACACATAAAAAATTTAAGCATAACAAAGTACAACCTTTGCCCTGGTAATAAAGTCAATAGAACATCTGTCCTATACTGACCATTAAGCAGCTCTATGATCTCCAGTAAACAATCATGAAGGTCGCCATAATGTCGAACAGCCCTGTTCAATAGGATGTTGATGACACCTTGAAGCTGATCAGTATCCAGGTACACAAACAAATCTGAAGATTAAAATATATCAACACATCAATATGACAATCTCACTGCTTTGCATGAACTTCATTATTGTCCAATTCATATTGATGAAAAAGGACATAAAATTTTCTGTTTGATAGTGAAAAATTTTAAAATAGATCTGATACAATGCTAATGTTTATCCCTAAAACTTCCTTAACAAAAGAATATCAATTTAACCAAAATGGTTACAAAAAAACAATTAGTGGAGATTAAAGGATACACAAAAAAATGTACTAAATAATGGGAGGTCAGGTGAATAGACTCTCTGCTTCATTTCTGACGTACATGTACACTGTAGCTCTAACATATGTAATAATCTTCATGTTTTGAAAAAGTGGTTCACCGTTTAATGTTTGGACCACAAAGAACAGTGGAGGCTTTTTCAGTTCTAAAAATAATACAAGTACAGCACATAGCTCCAGAAAACCACATCAGCTGAATGTAACATGTTTACCAGATCAGTTCATTGCAATTCACTGGAACACGTAACTCATAATCAACATTTTTTTCAGTAATAGATTTTGTTTCGTAATTTTAATATTTGGATGTACAATATTTACTCAACAGCCCAACAGACCAGGGTAGTAACAGGTCCATGCTCTCAAGAACAAGCTTTTTCAATTTCTATGACCAAATACATTAAGAATCGATACTATAATTGTTAAAAACATTATATAAAGACTGTATCATTTTTTAAGTCGTCTTCTTGATTCTAAGTTGAAATAAAGTCGTTGTGTCCAATATTCTCTGGAAAATCCCAACAAGGGTCTTCAATACTATTGTAAAGCCAGTTATTAAAACATATAATCAGGCAACCTAATAGTTACATATAATAACAAAACAATTTGGAGAGTGAAAGCCCCCACTGACACATTGCTTGTCCAAGGTGAACCCATATCCAAGTACAAAGTTCCAGTGACAAAAAGTGTAAGAGATAGAGCCTGAACAGATGTATTCTTTTATTTAGGTCAAAGGCAGAAATGCACGTCAGAGTGACCTACTTGTGATACATAAGACACAGCATTTCCAAGGTGAATGAATATGTTACGTCTGAAGTTCCAGTGACCAGCAATATCGGAGATAGAGTCTGGACAAGATACCTGAAAGACGGACAGGAAGACTATCGGGCGATGGACATAACACAAAACTACAGTTAAGTATGGTTCCTGGTGGGGGACTGGTGTCCGACAAATAAGTAAGAGATAGCTCAGTCATAACAATACTGTACCTGTAGAAAATAGCCTTCTCAGCTTTGCTGCAGTCACATCATAATCTTCCTTGTAAACTCCAGCAAAAATCTAAAGGCGGATAAAAAACAAACAGTTGGATGAAGAAATTCATGGGATCAATTAGACATCACATGATTTCCAGTATTACGTGTAATGTGCTCTGACAGTTTTTAAATGTGTTTGAGTACTTACTATGTACTTAGATGTGGTTCTTTCCATAGTTACAACAGAAACATTTAATTTTACATTCAAATCTTTAAATGACAAAATTCAGTTCACAGTTTATTGCGACTAGAAATTGAAATTCTATACATTGGTTGGGATATGTTACTAAATAACGGTATCAGTGGTAATCTTCAACATGTAATGAAAAGAATAGTCAACTACAGACAAAATTTAGAATGTAGATGCTTTTGCTCAGGTGCACTTATTCTATAGGTACTGTGATCAAAGCAACAGTATTCAGCAAGAAGCTTGAATTGATTGACAAATAATGACAAAAGCCAATCAAGGATCTGTTACTATCAGATAATTCCATGATTGACAAGTGTTAAAAATGAATCCTGAGATTCAAAAGTATATTTTTAACAAACACTATTTCACAAGAAATTTTCTGCTTTAAAAAAGTTGTTTTGATTATGTACCTGGTTGACAACCCTGTAAAAGTCGACTTTTGTTGGACTGGTCTGTTCTAGCTCAGCAATCTTGTCCATTTGTACAATTTCTCCATCACTGTTGCCCAAGATTTCAACATCTTCTACCCATGATGCACTGACCTGGTCACTTACACCAAGTTTCAAAGGCACAAGCACAGAATTCCGTTTGTGGTCACTTTGAGAGTCCTGGAACTTTGACACTGTTTCTCCAGTCTTTAGTGCCCCTTGATCACCTGCACTGCTCCAATGCACTGCAGTATACTCCAGGGTATTTGGATAAACCTCTTCACTGTCAGTCTTCACACATCTTTCGCTAAACCCTGGTGGAGGGGGAGGGCAGGCAATTTTTGTGGACAAGTTATCTGCACTATTTTTCTGAAACCTTGGTGGAACTTGGTGTGCCTTCCACTTTTCCTTCTTTCATTGTCTTCCGTCACATTGTTTGTACTGGTATTGTAGACATCACTAACTACAAGAGACAAAGGAAACTTATATAATTTACTCTATATATTATTTCACAAAACAATATACACAGAATTCCTATTAATGAAAACACTTTCCAATACATATTACAAATTAGAGCCATAAAATCAACTGAACAGAACTGCATTGTTCAGCTGTTTTGTCTTTCTAGTGATACTGGGGGCCAGGAGTGTTGAAACTGTGGAGGGGCCCAAGGTAGATTTAAATTTTGCCAAAATACAGATAGGGCGGTACACTAACCTATACTTCAATGAATTTCATGATGTTGTATATTACTTCTCTAAACCGATCACACATGAGGCAGGAACATTTGGCTAGTTTAGGAAGGGCTCGGTTTGCAGAAGGGAACAAAATTGACAAGTCTGAACCCTGATCTGATGCTGTTCAGTACATTACACTATCCATGCCTTTCATTTAAATTCACTTATAAAGAAGTCAGCACACTGACGTTTGATGTTGGGACCGAGTAATCTTCCCTATCATGCCAATGGTTAGTCTGTCCATAAAGAGTTTCAAACCAACATATTTCATGAACAGGTGTTTTACCTGATCAGGATAAAAAAACCCTCCTTAAACATTTCAGTTCTGTAGGTGTTCTGATATATTCCAAAACACATAGAAATTAGATGGTTCTGCATATTAAAGTACATTTGTACTTATTTTTACAATATCTACAGTCAATACTTGTTTGTGTGATACAATGGAACTGATTATTATGGGTTCATCTTTTCAGTAGTGATAACTACACACAATGCTTATCATCATCTTCCTGATAAAGCTAGGTGTGGTAAACATGATATGTATGTGCCAGAGGAACAAAGTACACGATTCTTTTTACAGGTATTAATTTTATGGCCTGCTTGACAGAACTTTGGTCCTGATTGCTCAGGTAAGGCTGGTTTTCATAAGTATATTTCTATATAATTTCATATTTTTGGACACAAAATTAAGCAGGTATCTAGAATTAAGAGGAATTGGTATTAGAATTTATTTTTTATTTAATAATGAAGAGTATTTCATTATGTTCTTTGTCATTTCATTCAATTTTAACATATGATCAGTTTTGAGAAGGCCTGGTTTGGGTAAGTTGTACTTTGTTTCAAAAATACATCAAGTAATCAAGTACTTGCAGTGATTTTATTCAGTAACATGCCAATATAGTTATTGATACTCAAGGAATAAGATAATGCATTGAACTTTTATCAAAAGTAATTGACCTCTGTTAAGTTCTAACAGAAAATAAAGAGTACTCATAATCTTCACTCACTGAATTTGGAATCCACAAACTTTCCATTATACATAGGTGAATCATCTTCCTCATCACTGCTGTAGGTCAGGATGGTAAAACGCCCTTAAAATATCACATATCAACTGTCAATATACGCAAAGTGGTTAAACAGAGTAGCCCACTACTTATTCAAAATGTTTTTTATTGTACACATCACTAAACACACCTATTGTAATATACACTACATTAACCAAAGTCCGTCAACTTTCTAAATTTGATATTATGTGTGTAACAGAAATATTTCTACATATTTTAAACCTACATTTACTGTACATTTGTAAGTGAATTGTGGCAAAAGTTTCCCCTCATATACAGTTACTTATAATTTGTGTTATTGTTAGCTTTGACTGAAGAACTTACCAGTCCCTGCGGCGGCTGTTAAGCTTGATTGTTCTTGCATATCTTCCTTAAGTTTCAGGTTCTCTGCCTCCAACTCATTGTGCCTTTTTATTTGTCTTTTCTCACGTAGTTTGTCGGTGGATGTGTCCCAGTATTTTTCTATCTGTGTGAAGTCAAAATCAGGAATACTTTCTCCAGGTGTGTGACTTTCCTCCTTACTGACATCTTCAGCTTTACTATTAACAAGAATGAAGACATATCTCAAATCTTGAATAAACAAGTTTAACATTCCCTAGGATTTTGAGAATTGATTAGAGTTGCTAAAATTCCTAAAAACAAGCAAAATAATGATTTTAAGATCTTTCTTTAATCTCCACTTCTTCATTCTACAATACAGTATAAACCATACATACAGGATATCAAGACCATATTTGGAAATTGTGTTCCAAACGGAGCGATTTGCTTATGAAATTAGGAGACGTAGAGATTTTCTCTCTGGCATCATCTGCATGTCTTTCAAAATTTCCAGGTAAGTATCACTAATCCAAACAATAACAATATTCATAACATGGCTATTGGTAACAATACAGTGACTTAGAGTTCTTGTGCACTTAGTCAACACAATCTGTAAGGGCACCTCTGCAGTCTCAAGCATGCAAACTGCACATATTTCAATTTACTGTTCTTTCCATTTAGCTTTGTATTACACATCCACATAATCACAAAATACTTGGCACTGAAATATAGTCTCATCACTACAATAACAATAATAAACCTTGGCCTAGCTACCTGTTATAATTTTGGATGCTTTCTCTGAACTCTGTATCAGTGTTGTCCCCTTCTGTTTGAGGAGTGGTATAAGAGGCAGAAGGAGGGGAATCAGAGCTAACCGATTGGTCAGGGGCAGAATCAGGCCACGCCCCTTCTTCCTTGCACTCCTCCCCTGTAACAGGTGTCCCCCAAACAGAGTAATCTGTAAATTTGAAATCTAAAGATTTAACTAAGCATGATGTCCTAAACAGCTCAGCCAACATTAAAGAGTAGCTGCTCTGTATTTTGTCACTGAGTAAAACATTACTGAACATATTTCAACAAAAGATCTTTGAGAGAATTGGGCACTCTCCATAGTCTGATCTGTTTTGGTCTTTAAAGGTTGGATCATTTTCTTGTTCTTCTCTGTTCTCCCCTGTTTAGCGCTTAATTATATAAAATTTGAACATCTCTATTGAACAAGAGAACCCAGAGGGATCTTGGAACCACCACTGTTTGTTCTTTAAAATCTTTTTTTTTTCATTCTCTTCTCTTGTTTTCTTGTTTTGCTCTTAGTGATAAAAGAACTTGAAAAATAAGTGCTAATAATCGTTAAATGTCTAATCCAACATTCCCACCTATGAGCCATTTTGTTTTTCTGATCAGTCCCCCAAATCAAAAGTTCACAACTAGGGAGTAAGGGTAACTGTACATTTAAAATTTCAGAAAAACCTGTTCAGAATTTTTCAAGAAAAAGGTTTTACTGGGTAAATCTATGATGGCATATTATTGCCCATTTTATTTCTATAAGCTCCAAAATAAATATAGCATGATTAAGGTCCATACAGAACCTAGAAATGAAATTTGAGAAAAATTGATCCAGTACTTCTCAAAAAAACGTGATATACTTTCATAGTCAAAATCTGAGACGGCTATGTGTTCATCTTTATTTTTCTGATTAATAAAAAAAATGGCAACGCAGATCTAAGCACTAAGGGAAGCCTATGTAATAGAATTACTTAGCTTGATAATGATCCATCCAGACTAAGTACTTCTCTAGAAATTGTGACAACCATCTATCACTGAAAACAAGATGGACACCTGTCAACCTTGTTTTTCTGCTGTGTCTTAAAATGGACTATGCACAACATGAAACCAAGCGGAACCTACATATGAAGTTTGAGAATGATCTATCCAGCACTTAGTGTTAATAAAAAGTGTTTAAGGACAGACAGATAACAGAGGGACAGATTAACAAGAGAAGAAGAGCAATTTCAGTAGCCCATCACTTGATGATGGTGGGCTAGAAATCTTATTTCCCATAATTCACAAATTTTTTATATACTGGAAATGTGGATTTTTTTTCCATAACAAAAGACATCTGATTGCAATTTATTTGACATTTCACTTCTAGCCTTCAGGTTCAGGCCAATGAGAAAAAGAAGAGAAAAATACACTGATGTACAAACCTCCAGTGGTGCATGACGTGTCTGGATTAAAGTGTTTGGGAGCATCGACAAACAACCTTGGTACTTCATCATCTGATGGCTGAAAAAGCAGCAATGACAGTCATGTTTACATCATTAATCCAATTAGAAATGTCAGTAACTGGAATAACTCAACACATCTATAGTAATGAATGTGGACACACCAACAAATATCTGTACATCATTCATATTACACTGAAATTTTACTTTCATTACATTAATTTCAAGAACATGAAGGCATTCACAATGTCTCATTATCCATCCAATTCTTTGCTATACTTGCCAGAAGATTTTATGGAAAATAATAAACCATGTAATTTTGATGAAATTTCATATACTGGTGGGGAAGGGGTCGGGAGTGAGGGGTTTCAGGGGGTAATTTTAGTTCCTGATTTTCGGTATGGAGAAATTTCCACATGGCAAAATATACCTGTAATATCGTATCTTGATTATTATCTTTAACTAATAATTCTAAACAAGTTTGAACTATTTCCAAAAGAAAATTAACAGAAAATGTTCAAAAATGTAATTTTCATACATAAGTCATAGGGAACTTTCTGCAAGGGGAAATGAGAAACCCTGGGTTTATGAAATTAAAAATTTTGGTAAAGCATCCAAAGGCCTTTCCGTTTATGAAGAGTACTTGATTCTAACATACCTGGGATTAGAGAATATTTTTAAACTTTCAATTATTTTGACCCTTTTCGGGCCGGCATTCAGGCCCCTGGGGGTTGGAGACCATATAATTTACTATTTCAGTGTGCCTTTAGCTATGGAGGAAGGGTTTTGTAAAATTTCATTGAAATTGGTTCAGAAGTTTTCCAGAAGATGTCAACAGTTAAAAGTTTACAATGCATGATGCACAACGCTGGATAAAAGGGGATTGCAATAGGTCACCCTGAAACTTTGTCCCAGGTGACCTAAAAAGTGAGTCCATTAACAAGGAAATGAGAAAAACATAATAATGATATTGGTTTGAGTTTCTGTTTCAGTTTAACGAAACTGATGATCACATCACAATATTACCAGTCCAAGCTCCTGCTCCAGCATCATGTGGGATACAGCTATTCCATCATCACCATGACTGTAACATAAAAGGCATATTGGTAAGAATCAATCACATACTAGCGAACAGATTTTAAGCCAGTAAAACACCCTGCTAAACATTTCCCATCGTTAAATCACTGATGAAACAGTATTCCAAACTGACCCATTTGATTTGGTTTCACATTTTTAGAAGTTTAAACAAAATATTATCTGTTTTAAGAAATATATATTGCACACAAGAGTATCCTATAAATCATTAATATTGTATATTTATAGAGTTATGACTCCTTTTTCTTACTTTGTATAAAGACTGACTCTGAAGCTTGCTGGTTGAAATGCCAATACTACTGTCTGAAATATGTCATTTGCCACCATATCCTGAAACACCTTCGTGGCTCTGCTTGTCCAGTTTTTGGCAATCTGGTGAAAATGATAATACAATAATCAATAATATTATAATATGTCAAATATTGGAGTTATGAAAGCTACATATCTTTGGTACTTTAATATCATGGAAAGACTAGCAGTCTAAGAACATTTTAGAATAATAAGATTTTCTTCTTTTGTGCACAGATTACACTACTTGTAATAATACCTTACAAGCATATCTAAGTTTGATTCTGTCTTCAACTTGTACCATATCATAATATTACTCAGTAGAATCACAAACGGTGACAATGTGGGGGAGAAATATTGTTTCTGGTTGGTTGATAAAATTACAACATAGGGACAGTATAAACAAATCAATCATAAGTACATACAGGTTTAATACCAGCCAGACAGCATCTGAGGGCCTGGGACGGAAAGGAGAAGAAATCTTTCTGGTTTTTACATAGTCTGTCTATGTTGACAAGTTCTGTATCCCCATAGTCTAAATATAGAACATCTACTGCCTCGCTGTCTCTGGAAAAAAGGTAGCAGCCAATTATTACTGTCCAGTAAACATGTGTATGCCTGTTTTCACCCTAGATAAAATGAGAATATGCTGTAAGGACAAAAAATATCATATGTAAAGCTGAAGTTTTAAAGACAAGAAAAAAATATTTGACAGGACAAGGAAGTTGAATGGCAGCGCTTTATACAAGAAGTTAACTGAAAATTAGTTTGATGTAAAATGACACAAAGAGGATTAATAAACTTCAGAAATAGAAACTTTATCAAGCTATATCATTAAATAGTAATGAGCTTTAAAAGTACATCTTCTAAGAATATTGAAGAAAGTCAATTTAATGGCTAAATAGGAGAGTGTACATGTAAATTAAAATGAGCTGTCTAATACAAGTGGTCAGTAATTGTTGTATTTCATGCAATTTATCAAACACTACGATGTATTGAAAACATTTTATAGAACCTACTGTCCTCTGATTTACAAACTATGGTATTAAAACAATGTCCTGAAAACACAGAAATATTAATACACTTTAACTGACTTACTCATGGACAGAGTACAACTTCAGTATCATTAGCTAGTAGTACATACAAACTGACATATTGATCAGTTGAAAAGAACAAGGATGGGCTAACAATATCTTTAAACATCAAATGTAAGGTCATGCAGTAAGTCTTAAAATTTAGATGTTTCTGGAGATGGTTTACATAACCATCTTGACAAATCTGTCATAAAGAAATTGTAAATTCATGTGCATACCTAAACAGGTAATAAATCATCTAAAATTGAATCTTTGTTAATTGTATTTCAACTTATTCACAATTTGATCTTGGAACCAGATAATAACTCGTATACAAATACTTCATCTTTCGGTGATTTTTGGAACTCAGATATTTGAGTCCTAGACTCACGTATTTCTGTGGGACTTACTTTAATTTTGAGACCCCACTCTATCTCTTAGTATTGAGACTCATCAAAATTTTGGAAATAGTGTTATGGACATGCCACAAGTACCTACAAAAATTACTGTTTTTTTAAAGATCTAGTTTTGCAACTTACCTGTCTACACGAGATACCTGACCTCGCCTCCACATCCTGTCCGTGTCTGTACAGTCAACAAGAACTAGCTGACCCATCTCAATATCCTCTACAGATTCTATGCTGATTCCCATGGTATGACAGGAATCCTCCAAGTTTATCTCAAACTGTAGAAACTCTGCTAAACTCTCATCTGTATTAAAAAACAGTGGTGATATTAAGCTGTCCAAATTTTGTATGGTAAATACAGAAACACCTTCGATAACATTCCTCAAAAAATATATAACAAAAAAGTAATTTTATCATGATTAGCTACTTTGTTCAAATGGTATATTTACTGATTACTGTCTTTCAATCAATTCCAGCTGTAGGATTACTTTACTTGTAATAATATGAATTATAGGTAAACTGTATAATTATTTAACAGTTACACTCCTATCAATTACAGGTTACCTATATGATTGATTTACCTGTAACATACTTCTATGAACTGTAATGATTGCTATATCTGTGACACACTGCTATAAATTACAGATAATTATTTAACTGTCACACTCTTATAAGTTACAGGTAATCTATATGATTGATTTACCTGTGACACACTTCTATGAATTACTGGTAAACGATATGATTCTTTAACCTGTGACACTCTTGTGAGTTAAATGTAAACTGTATGACTGATTTACCTGTGACACACTCCTATGATTTACTGGTAAACAATGATTCTTTAACTTGTCACACTCCTTTGAATTATCAGTAAACAATATGATTGATTTACCTGTGACACACTCCTATGAATTACTGGTAAACAATGATTCTTAAACCTGTCATACTCCTTTGAATTACCGGTAAACAATATGATTCTTTAACCTGTGACACTCCTTTGAATTACCAGTAAACAATATGATTGATTTACCTGTGACACACTCCTATGATTTACTGGTAAACAGTGATTCTTTAACCTGTCACACTCCTTATTTACCGGTAAACAATATGATTCTTTCACCTGTCACACTCCTTTGAATTACCAGTAAACAATATGATTGATTTACCCGTGACACACTCCTATGATTTACTGGTAACAATGATTCTTTAACCTGTCACACTCCTTTGAATTACTGGTAAACAATATGATTCTTTAACCTGTCACACTCCTTTGAATTACCGGTAAACAATATGACTGATTTACCTGTGACACACTCGTATAGTTATTGGGAAACGGTATGATTCATTACTTTACCTGTGCCAATCTGCATCCAGAAATTGCTGGGATCAATCACTTGAGTGACCTTGCCCAAGTAAACCTGCTCCTGGCAAGTCCCTTCCATCTCCCTGAAAATAAAGACAAAATTATCAAACACATATGGGATATCATTCTCAGATTATCAAATTGCTGAATCTGCCTCAGCAATTATGACATATTACTCAATAACATCTTTTTTTAATACTCTCTTATAAATTTTCTTATTACTAAGCAACCCATGTACAATATTTGAAATGCTGAAAATCATAAAAATGATGGTTGTCAATACTTTGACAATTTTATTGAAAATTGTATATAGTTATAAACTTAGAACATAACACAACATTATCTTCATTTAAGTGCTTTTCTCCTTTTTCTCCTAAACCTTCTATAACAAGGGAATCCTACTTATGAAATCTTAAGATCTAACGAACTTTCTGAGAAATGGCAATAACAAACATCAAATGTCAAAATCCAAGATGGCAGCCTGTCAGCAATCTTATTTCACTGATCAATCAGAAATGGGCAAAACTAGGGACCATGTGGAATGTACACATCAAATGCGGATATCTGAGTGAATCCTTGGTGTATTTGAGCATATCTGAGGGTTTTTGAGTAAATTTTAGTGTATTTCAAAAAGTCAAGCCCCTATGCAGAGCTGTTGCTAACCTGTTAAATAAATAACTTATTATCGATAAAATGTGATATTTTTTGTTGTTAAATCCTGCTGACCATTAAGCCAGTCATCATTTGGAACTCATTCTGGTAAGTCTGATTCCAGACTTCACTTCTATGAAAAGTTCAACATTTTGTGAACTTTACTGTCCGACTGTAGTACTAGTAGGTACATAGTATTCGTTCATAAACTAGTACAGTCTAACTCTATGAAACTGTCCTTACATAATGTGATACAGAGTATATTCTATAAAACAATCTAAATTTTATACTTACTCCAGCTTATGAGACAAGCAGTAGAAAGGACAAGTTTTCTAACTTTTTAAATGTTCTGCGAAGCCGTCATCTGCAAATTCTCCTACCTCCAGCGTTTGAAACCAAAACCGGATATAGCTAACTGAGGGAAACACTAACGTCCGGAATGGAGTTGAGAACCGTGGAGCAAATGACGGATAATTAATCTGTTTGTGTGTTAACTGCCTTTCATGAGCTGAAAGTTTTTCGATCACCTCGGTTTTCCTTGATTTCCTGTATCCTAGATTAGCAATGTAATCTTCAGTTCTCCCAAAAATTCCTGTCTATTTCCGTACTTTAGGCGCCTGTTACCTGATATTAAAACGTCTTACATGCCGTGATGTAGCTACAAAACAAAAACAGTGTATGAGAATAGTGTAACACGATGACTAAACACAGTGTTTACTTGGGTTGACCGAAACGTTTATTTCATCGTATAGCGGTTTTCCATAGTTAGTACTTCATAACACTCCAGGTGCTTAACAATACAACCAGGTAGTACAACTTCTCCCGTCTTCCCATGCAGTTAAAACGAAAGAGTTCGAAAAGTTGAAATAAAGTCTACAGTTAACAAGTTTTAGGTTCCATTGGCCGAATATGAGAAATGAGGAGAGAGAGTAACACTGGTGATGTTCTCTGGCCAGTCGTTCTCCCCAAGTCTGTTAGCAACAGTGCAAGCCCCTATTTTATAGACAACGATCACGTTGCCAAGCATGTGAAATGGTCAAGTGTTCCTAACCCTACCAGAATTAGCCCAAATTTTGTAATACTCCGTGCTGATCTCACAATTTGAAGTTTCATACGTATTCAATGACGTAGGTCCAGTTCTATAAACTGACCATAAATGCTTGAATTATGTATTTAACGTGAGACCTATAACACTGTTATATAGACAAGAGTAAGGAATGTCAGGTTCGTTTCGTCTATTTTAATGAGTTCATTATACAGGATAACAGTTTTACAAAATTACGCTTCCCTGGTGGTATTTGAGAAGCGGAGCACTGGTATTGTCCAAGGAACAGTCTCGTGGCTTAGTACTTCAAATGGACATCAGCTTGATTCCGGATAGTACCTTTCGTTGGACACCTTTCTACCAGCACTCTGGACCTGTTGTGGGCACCTCCCTACCAGCACTGATTTAGCTTGGTCGGGGCGCCTTATTTATAGCATTCGGGAATTGCGTCGTGGAATTCCCATTACAATGAAAGCCAGTTTGACCGATGGCCAAAGTGGTCTTAGTTGACTTGACCGATGGTCAAAGTGGTCACAGCTTGCAGCGTATATACAATTTATAAATGTGATTTATAAATGTACACATTAAATGGACATAGTGTGTATCAATTATGGAATACAAATACACAATCAATTATAACAATTACTGGTTATGAAATTTTTACCCTTATTTTGTTACAGACCTTAAGTACTTATCTAATTCCTTGACCGATAAACGGTTTGATAGTATCATCAATTATATAAGATATTATCTCTAAGACTATGTACTTATCTAATTCCTTGACCGATAAACGGTTTGATAGCTCTGCACTAAATATCATCAATTATATAAAATATTATTAATTAACTCTGATTGGTTATTAACTGCATAATTATTAATCGGATCTTATTTTGTTACAATAGTAGTCCGTGTTTGTAACACAATGACTTAACACAGTGTTTACTTGGGTTGACCGAAACGTTTATTTCATCGTATAGTGGTTTTCCATAGCTAGTACTTCGCGTTAGTATCCATTACAAAAGATAGTTCCTAATCAACATACAGCATCATGTCGTGGCTATAACACTTCAGGTGCTTATATATGCTTAAAATAACAATCCAACCAGGTAGTGCAAGTTCTCTAGTCTTCACATGCAGTTAAAACGAAAGAGTTCGAAAAGTTGAAATAAAGTCTACAGTTAACAAGTTTTAGGTTCCATTGGCCGAATATGAGAAATGAGGAGAGAGAGTAACACCGGTGATGTTCTCTGGCCAGTCGTTCTCCCCAAGTCTGTTAGCAACAGTGCGAGCCCCTATGTAACACCATACAGGCGTAATTTGAATAAAGTTCCAACCCAGGTTCTTTTGGTTATAACGTAAAGTTTTATTTACACATCGACGTTAAATTACACAACAGGCATCATCCCAGGAAGTATACACAGGTGAGGCGAAAAGTTCGAAAAGTGAAACAATCCTACGGACTTAAACAATTTTAGGTTTCAGGGCCGAATAGTGAGAATTGAGGAGAGAAAGTGTATAGAGGTGCTGCCGGTTCAATCGCTCTCCCCAAAACTCTCTGAGTAACAAACTACACCTCGATTTATAGATTCTGGTCACACTGCCCATACGGATTTAACCTTTGACACGAAACTGATAAGAAATGTGACCATATTTGGGCATAAGTTGTGTATTTCTTGATCATGTGACCACTCCATCCCCCCGATACTTCACCATCCTCTCCCCAATTTTGACCTACCAATTCTAATGGTCAATTTATGTGATTTTGGCCAGGTACTAACACTTGAGAACAAAGCTTGAAGATACATACTATACTATTTAGGCGGTCCTGGTCAGGATTTCAATTTCGTAACGAAGTTTGACATCCCAATTCTAATAGTCAATATCAAAGGCCTCAATAGCCATTTCTGTAATTACCCTCACGTTACACATGTACATTCCCCTATAATGAGTTAACCAGTCCACCTGCGATCTCAGGTGCGTCGTTATGGGATACACCGACTGACCTGTGTGTACTTTCCTGTATATAAGATACATACGTATATAATGAATATATGTTTGTATATATTACGTAATTGACCCTTATTTTGTTACATTCCTCCCCTTTAGGATTAACGTTGTCTGCTTGTGACGCTGTTTTCCTGTCTTGTAGAACGGCGACCTCATAACTTGGCGCAGCTCTAACGTCTTTCTTACCATACCTAATCATGGTCAACCAGTGCTTTTTTCCTTTTAGCCTTTTGTAATAACAATAAATGAATATACCCAGCCCCAGGCCTATAGTGACAGCGGCACTAATTACTACCGTTTTCCATATCGGAAACCGTTTCTCAGGTTTGATCGGCTTTAAGTTATGCAATGTTTCAATAAAGCGATTCATTGGAATGTGCTTTACATCCTTCAGTTGTTTCGGCAACGTTATACGTGTAATATTCGGTAATGCGGCGTGGAAGGGCGCCCATAACTCGATATTGGAAATATTTGAATAGGTCTTTATCAGTTCATCGATTGGGTCGACAATATTGAATTGACTTTCTTTCTGGTAGAAAGGTAAAAGCTTGATGAAATCATTTGAGGCTGTGCACGACTTATTTAAACGAATAACCCCCAATGGTGGTTCGACAAGGATACTACGTTCGCCAGATTGCATAATTCCGTTGTTCCGTTTACATGCTACTGTAAAGCGTAGCCTCATTTGAGAAGCGACGAGCCACGTTCCATCCGTTAAATATTCAGCTTTAGGTAAGATTGTATTTGGAGCGACTATGGTTTTACAATTTCGTTTAATCTTTTCCTTTGATTTTGTAAACAGCGCTATTAGACATAATTTACTGAGATTTGTCGGATAGACAGGACTTTTAATTCCACAATATTTCATTACTGGATTTACGCAATTGTTTAGTTCATCGGGTTCTAAGAGTATGTAATGCGTATGTTCGGTGTTTATTGCGAACGAGTCTGACTCTATTTGATAATTCGCCACCATACCAGCCATTAGCGACTCTGGTACTAGGTTCGTGGGACCTGGTAGAGGCAAGTTATGGACCCGATAAATATCAAACCTCCCCTGGGCGTCTAATAAAGGGATTGATATAATAACCAATATCTTACTATCCTCTAAGACCGTAGTACACGTTAGAAACTTATAAAAGTACCATAGACTGACATTCGGATCTTCTGGTAGTCTTAAGTCGTTTGGCAAATTAACTTTAACCGAATGAAGTAACGTTCGAAGATTACCTGGTGACACTGTACTAGGGGATAAATGACCTAATGATAACATATTAAGTTGAAGACTTATATGCTCTAAGTAGAACATTGCTTTTTGCATCATTTGCTTAATGTCTTCAATTATCTTATCCAGCTGTGCGTATAATTGAAGGGCCCCATTCAAATCATCTATCCTTTGTTGCAAGGATACTGATATATTCACTAAGTTCTGATCCAACTGAGATACGCTAATTGCTAGGTCATTGATTGCCTGTCTGTTTGGGAAATCTCGACTCTAGATATATTCAAAATTGACATGTTTTCTTCTAGGACATGTGTAATGTCCTTTTGGTTCCGTCCGAGCAGGGCTATATTGTCTCGAATAGAATCGAGATCCGCCTCGGACACAGTACCAAATAGAAAGCCAAGTGCCTTACCTATAATTGGTAACAAAGCTCGCCTTGACCTAGACCTTCCGTGCAGGAGTTTATAATCTAGGAAGCTAGCCATCAAGGTGTTGTGAGTAGTTCTTAATGTTTCTAGCATAGATCTGAGACCTACAAACACATTCACGAACCCGGTCCTTCTTAGAGTTTGTGAATCGAATTGCTTTACTACGGTAGCAGCTAATTGGTTTGCCACTTCAATGTCACCAGTTAAACGAGTCATAAAATCCTCGTAGGGCTTCATATCCAATACAAAAGTGACCAACCACCTTGACCTGGTAGTCGTGACATCATTAACCTTGTGAAAAACGACATTTTCTTCTACAATAATAGCACTGGTTAAACCAAGTATAAGTATTAGTAAGAAAAGCTTCATCTTGCCTTTCTTTTCCCTACAAAGAAATAAAGACTACAATATTTACATTACCAAGGCCTATAATAAGTCAGTTATTGCTACCAGCAAATTCTTAACCGACCTACTAGTTTTTGTTTTAGGTTTGCCACGTTTAACCTTTGGCTTTTCAAGAACATGATCAACAGACATTAATTCCTCGTCATCAAGCTCTGAAGAGCTATCATTATGGGGATATAAGGACTGTTGCTCATCATCGCTTACATCTGAACCTTCAAGGTCATTATCATTTTTAGTAACCTCTGATCTACGCTGTCGAAGTCTCTTAGCTAACTCCATTAACGGAATATCCTCCTCCTCGGAGGAATTATCCCGCTCCTTACGGAACCTTTTGGATATCTTGGCCAGTGGTGTATCAGAGTCAGAGTCTGAAGATACCTCTTCGCTGCTGTCACTGTCTTTTGTCGGCACAACGTAAGTGGATTGTCTAAGCTGTCTGCCTTGCTTGGTCGGTAGCTCCCATTCATCTATTTTTGCCAAACGTAAGTGTTCAGCATGCGCTTTAGTGGTGCGCCCGTCAAGTTGGCTTTTTATAATGAACGTCACAGGTGTTGTCTGTTCAATTATTCTATAGTAAGGTTGCCATTTACCCTGTAACTTACTTTTCCTTAAATGATTTTTATAATATACTGGATCACCCACTTTGAACTCTAGAGGCTGGCTATTTTTATCGGCGTACTTAGCCTGGCGCTTTTTGGCTTTCTTTAAATACCGATGGACTAAAACAAAGGACTTGTGCTGCTGTTCTAGAGCTATTTTGTGTTGTTCCTCCCCCATATATTTCCTTCTAGGTTTTAGCAAGCTATCTATGGGGAGTACGACATCCCTGCTGTATAATAAGAAGAATGGAGAGAACTTCGACGATTCACTGATGTTAAATCTGACCGCAGCTAGCGTTTGGTTTAGGTACAAATCCCATGTTGTCAATTCATTTTCTATCTTTTTGGATAGGATGTCGTGTAACGTTCGGTGAAATCTCTCAACTTTTGCGTTGCTTTGTGGGTGATAGTAAGATGTTTTTACATGGCTTATGTTTAAACTTTCGAGCACATGTTTCACGACACGATTGTCGTTTTCTGTCCCATTATCTGTTACAATTTGTAAAGGAGCCCCATACCTAGGAAATATTTCTTCAATTAACAGGTGGGCTATGTTCTCTGCCGACTTGTCTGGCACAGCAAACGCCTCCGGCCAACCACTGTAAATATCTACGAAACTGATTATATACTTATTCCCGGATAGAGTTCTTGGATACGGTCCTGATAAATCTAGTCCTATCTTAGCAAAAGGATATGGCGGTATATCCGTTTCCTGTAATTTTGGTTTTCTTTTCTTTAGCGTACGAGTCTGACACGTGACACAACTGTTAATGTAATCGTACAGTTGTTTATATAGGTTTGGCCAAAAATATTTTTGTCTAATGGAGTCAAATGTTTTATCTATGCCCATGTGTCCGTTCTCATCATGATATTGTGTAACTACCTTCCACCTAATATGTTCTGGTACATACAACCTAAGTACTGGTTCGTCATCGGGGTCAGATAGATAATAAACAACTCCCTCTAATACCATATAATGTCTTTGTACATGACCCTTCGCATTCCCTTGTTCTAACTGACTTTTGACTTGCTGTATTTCCTTATCTTTTAGTTGTTCTGTAATTAAATCGTAACCTTTTATATCACTGATAGGTTTTTCAGCTACTTCTTGATAATCTAATTTACTGCTGGCGAACTCCCTAGGGCTGAATTTATTGGAATTCAAAGTATTAATTTCAAATGCTTTATCACTGATATCTGGTTCACCATTTAACTTGTCCTCACTTGACACTTCCACGCTCTGAGGAGTGCGCGACAGAAGGTCGGCACAACTATTTTCTGGTCCCGCTATGTATTCTATCCTACAGTTATATCCGGCTATCCCTAAAGCCCATAGTTGAATTTTCTTGTTTTGCATAGGTGATTCTAATAGATACTTAAGCGGCTTATGATCAGTTTTGATAACGAACTCTGCATTGTGCAAGTAATGATCTAGCTTCTGAAGCGAGTAGTGAATAGCGAATGCTTCCTTCTCTACTGTTGACCACCGTGTCTGTGTATTAGATAATCTATGAGACAGGTAATATACCGGACGTTCCTCACTATTGTGTGTTTGGGTGAGACACGCCCCCACACATGTGTCACTGGCATCAGTGTATAAAGTATACGGCAGACCAGTGTCTGGGTAGGCCAGCACAGGTACAACAGTTAAACTTGTTTTCAGAAAGTCAAACGCTTCCTGGCAATCAGAGGTCCATTTAAATTTTGCATACTTTTTGGTCAATTCTATCAATGGTTCAGCTATTTTCGAAAAGTTTGGTATAAAACGTCGGTAATAACTTCCCATGCCTATAAATCCTCGTACTTCTCTCACTGACTTAGGAGCGGCCATGGATTGAATAGCCTTGACCTTGTCAGGGTCAGGTTTTACACCATTTCTATCTATAACGAAGCCTAGATACTTTGTAGATGGTTGAACGAAACAACACTTCTTTAACTTCAGTTTTAGATGGTGTCTTTTCAGTCTGTCAAATGTTTGCTGAATATGCTTTAAATGTTCATCAATAGTTGAAGAAAATATCAGAATATCGTCTAAATACGCAATGGCAAAATCTTCGAAACCTTGTAACACTCTGGACATGAGTTCCTGGAACACTGCTGGAGCATTTGACAACCCGAATGGCATTACATTAAATTCAAATAACCCCTTGTGACAAACAAATGCAGTTTTCTCTTTGTCTCGTTCATCCATTGCTACCTGCCAGTATCCTGACTTTAAGTCTAGAGTCGTAAAGTATTTAGCTTTTCCTAACAATGCCAAAATATCATCAATTAACGGTAGCGGATACGAATTAACTTTTGTGACTTTGTTTAATTGCCTGAAATCTACACAGAATCGTTTTGTTCCATCTTTTTTCTCCACTATAACTACAGGGAAGCTCCATGGAGAAGTTGATCTGCTGATTATCTTAGCTTGAAGCATCTCATCAATAGCATTATCTATGATCCCTCTTTTATTGAGCGGAGTTCTGTATGGTCTCATTCTAATTGGAGGATGTGTCCCAGTGTCTATTTTCATTTCTACTGTTTTTGTGCTACCCAAATCTGAATCGGTTTTGGCAAAAAGTTCCTGATTTCTATCTATTAAATCCTCAATAAACGGTCTATGTTCTGCTGTTACCTGAAGTTCATTTTCTATATCCACTGACTCGTCACCGTGTCCACCTTTTGACCCCCGGGGTATATTGACAGACATTACACATCCCGGTACATTAACGACCTTCCCGATTGTACATCCCTTCTTGAGTTTGATCGTTTTATTAGTGCTGTTAACAATCATCACTGGAAGTGCGTGGCGCTCATTTACCTTAGCTATAGAATTTGCAACCATTAACCCTGGTTCCTCATAAGTATAACCTGATTCTATAGCCGACACTTGTAATGTCGCGTTTTGTAAATAGTCCCTATTCTTAACCTTACCTTCACAGATGGTTACGGTTTGTGGTTTTAGAACTACTTCCCTATTGTTTCGCACGATTGACGAAATATGAATATCTTCCTCTAACGGTACATAGGTCCTTCGTACCCTTAGGCAACCTAAATCAAAATACAGACGAACACCATTGTCTTGTAACCAGTCTCTTCCCAATATGATGTTTCGATTCATGTCTTTAACTACATAAAATTTGTGAGTCAAGGTCTCGTTTCCTACCTGGAATGTTAGTGACGTCGCCCCGTCGATAGTCAATGAACTACCATTTACTGACTGTAGATAGACTTTCTGTTTTGTCAGCTTCGGAGGATCTTTTAACATCTGATACACCCGCCTATGTATCAATGAGACTTCCGCTCCTGAATCTACTAATGACCTAAATTTCTGTTTTTTAATTTTTACTAAAATGGAGTTAGGATTACCCGCCAAGTTAATTCTAAACGTACAACCTATCTCGGGCCTACTTCTGTCATCGGCCTTGATGTGACAGAAGCTACTTAGTTTTTTGATTTTCTCGTTAGCTGTGGGCAGTTGACCCTCATGTGCGGGCCACCACAATGCCAGCACTGTATCTGCTTGGCCCTTGGCTTTGTGGACCCCTGGTAGGCGTTTACTTGACGCCTATCATGTTTCCCAGCCCCGCCTTTGCCACAGTCTTTGGCAACATGGCCAGGCTTATTACATGAGTAGCACCTCCTCCTGTTTCTATAGTGATCAACTTCCATGGGTCGTTCGTCACGCGAACTATGATCACCATCATGGCTTGCTCCACCCCTGGAGTGAAGGGCAAACCTTTTCCTTAAATTTTGTTCCCGCCTTGCAATTGCTAGAGCGTCAGTTAAGGTAGCTGGGTTTTCCCTCATTATCTTCATTCGGAGATAATTGTGGTATAGGCCTTTAGTGAAAAAACCTATCATCTGTCGCTCAATAATGGGATTTGGCTGCTCAGCCCCTTCAAATGCATCTCGAGCAATGTCCAGTAACCTCTCACTAAACACCTCGACATTTTCATCCTTACCCTGTTTTACTGTACCTAGTAGCTCTAACGCGTGCTGGGAGTCAGTTACGTCTGCGAAACGCAACTGAAGCTGTTGCTTTAACTCCTCCCAAGAAGCGGTATCATGCGCAGAGAGGTATCTTTGAATAAAATCAGCTACGGCGCCTTTTGCCGATTGAACGGACAAATATTTCACTTTATCTACCGGAATTTGGGTAGAAGCCGCGTATCTTTCAATTTCTTTAATCCACGATTTGTATTTCCTAGCGTCCCCTTCAAACGTAGTAATGGAATTACCAACCCCTTGAATGGCCAATGCTGTATATAAATTCCCCATCTGAACCGTTAACCCTTGAATTACATTTGCCATTGGATCATTTGGTTCGACCATGTTTTATATTAGGCTAGGTAATATAATACTGACGTAATGAGCCACTTACTTGTTCTGACGCTGATATTTCTAGTTGGAGTCCCGTTGGTTCTTTGCTGTCAGCGGAGTGTAGTAATTGCTCTATGACTGTTCCGGTCTCCTGTCGTCTACCGGAAAAGGTCTACCTCGAGGTCTTCCTCGAGCTCTTTCTCTGCTGCTTGCCTTGTTAGGCGTTCTTTCCTTCCACTGTAAAGGAACGTAGTAGATTGGTCTCACAATAGCCGCCGGTTTCTCCTTCCACTGTTCTGGGAATCTTTCTCTAGCGGCTTCGATACAGATTTGATTGATAGTCCTTCTTACATTTTCGTTCATACTACTTCCTGGTCGTGTAATTTATTGTTTTCTTTTGAAATCCTGGTCACGGCACCAAAAATTAACGCCTATGTAACACCATACAGGCGTAATTTGAATAAAATTCCAACCCAGGTTCTTTTGGTTATAACGTAAAGTTTTATTTACACATCGACGTTAAATTACACAACAGGCATCATCCCAGGAAGTATACACAGGTGAGGCGAAAAGTTCGAAAAGTGAAATAATCCTACGGACTTAAACAATTTTAGGTTTCAGGGCCGAATAGTGAGAATTGAGGAGAGAAAGTGTATAGAGGTGCTGCCGGTCCAATCGCTCTCCCCAAAACTCCCTGAGTAACAAACTACACCTCGATTTATAGATTCTGGTCACACTGCCCATACGGATTTAACCTTTGACACGAAACTGATAAGAAATGTGACCATATTTGGGCATAAGTTGTGTATTTCTTGATCATGTGACCACTCCATCCCCCCGATACTTCACCATCCTCTCCCCAATTTTGACCTACCAATTCTAATGGTCAATTTATGTGATTTTGGCCAGGTACTAACACTTGAGAACAAAGCTTGAAGATACATACTATACTATTTAGGCGGTCCTGGTCAGGATTTCAATTTCGTAACGAAGTTTGACATCCCAATTCTAATAGTCAATATCAAAGGCCTCAATAGCCATTTCTGTAATTACCCTCACGTTACACATGTACATTCCCCTATAATGAGTTAACCAGTCCACCTGCGATCTCAGGTGCGTCGTTATGGGATACACCGACTGACCTGTGTGTACTTTCCTGTATATAAGATACATACGTATATAATGAATATATGTTTGTATATATTACGTAATTGACCCTTATTTTGTTACACTAGTGTCAAAATTCCAATCGGGTTTTGAATGATTTGATTCACTAACTTGTCATCACCTACTTGACATATAATAGAGAATCGTGTGGGAGAATTAGTAGTTATGACCCACATTCCTTGATCAAGATATTGAGCACTAGGGATGGAAGCAGAAGGGTCCACGATGGTGGTACAGAATTTGGAAATTTTGTTTTCATCTATAGTTATGAATGCAATAATACACTTCTTACTCAAATTTGTGGGATAGACAGGGTTGCGCATCAGGCAAAAATCAACATGTCGCTGTGAACACTGATTTACTTCATCATTCTCGAGTATAATATATTTGTTCTCAACATTCAAGGCTACAACGTCTGCTTCTAACTGATATTTTGCGTTCAAAGTACTAGTAGTACAGCAGACTTTTGAAAAATACTGCAATTTGTGGTAAAAGCATGAAATTTGGTTAGAGAATATACCAGGGTCTCTTAAGCAAATATAGATATGGAGACATCGCGAAATGCAAGTACTTCCGGTTTAATGAATCCTGGAATTTGGAGGTATAAGAAGTAAACACAACAAACATTTGAATGATATTGTAACTGACTTCAGTTAATCATGAAGTTTATTTATCTATAACAAACAGCTAAACATTCAACATTATGTTCTATTGTACGATAGAAGTTACTTCCGGTTTAATTAAAAAAGTAGTGTGTAACTTTGGGTTTCTTTGTTTGATATACATTTTTCAAGTTACACTGGAAGCATAGTAAATGCAGAATGCAAAAAATATAATATCTCAGGGTTCCATTCAGGGCTCAGATCAAAAATAAAAAGACTCTAGGCACTGTGCCGAGTAGCAGAAAAAAATCACTCGGCACTTAAGAAATTTCACTGTACACTGTCTGATGAATACTGTAATGCGTACGTAACCTTCATATATATATATATTAAGAAATATTGTATTTTGCTTATTATTGATCATGAATCATGGTGTCACTGTGACAGTGAATGTATTAAGACCTATATTATCAAAATTAAATAAAGTTAGCATTTCTCAGTCCTCTGTTTAGAGATTTAAATTGATATTTTTTTTACATTTTTCAGGTTGGACGATAATGGTATTGTGTATGTAATGTTACACATATGCATTAAAATACAATCAACAAACTATTTTGTGTACACTTATTGTTTCTTTTTATTTGAAAACATTTTTTTCTGAATTATCAATGTTAGTTTTTGTTTTAACACTTAACCCTAAGGAGACTCCAGAATCATTCAGTGTCCAAGTCTGACACTTCAGAATCATGATTGTCAGACTCATATGTTTCCAGTAATCCTGGGGGAGCTTGGGGGAGATCTGGAAATACATCAGAAGCATTGGACTGTCCAGCAGCAGCTGGTGGCAGTGACTGAAGCCTTGCACAAGGTTGGACCGTAGGCTGTTCAGTAACAGCACGCCTGAACTTAGCATTGCCCAACCAGGTGTTAATTGCAGGGAGTGGGTTGTAATCAAGGACAGATGTATCCATGTTGGCAACCTGCATGAGGTTAACCAAACTGTCCTGGTTTAAGCTACTTCTAAGACCAGTCTTGATCCTTTTCATGGCAGAAAAACTGCGTTCACACTTTGCAGTGCTTGGAGATAGAGCAAAGAGTATCTCTATCAGGAGAAGGATTGCTTTCAAACTGTCAGGTCTTGCAGCAAGAAGGGAGGTATATGTAGCAAATGGGCTTACTTCCCTCTGTCTATTGAGTCTCACTTTCAATTCAAGCCACTGCTCAGGAACTGCCTTCCTTTCCTCCTCACTAAGTAATGGTTTGAAAAACTCCAGCAATTCTTCAACTTGCTCAGTTCCAAACTGAAGCAGCGAGGGGAAGTGTGGCCAAGTTACATGATCAAACACTGAGAACAGACTGACAGGAGGTGACTGGATAGGTTGGAATCTTTGATTAACATATTCAATGACACTGTCTAGGAATGCCTTGAATGTTTTGTCAAAGTCCATTGGTGATTTCTTTATTTTCACCTTTCTTGTCAGATCTATTCCAGTTTGAAGTTCAAAATCCTGAGTAAGATTTGACTTCAGCTTTGTTAAGTAGTCACCAGGTTTGTGCTTGAGCTCCTCTAACCGCAATAAGCAGGTTTGGAGTTTCACTGTGACATCTGTGATGAACAATTCATCATTTTGAAACTGGCGGCTGAGATCTGCCAGTATCTTGGTCACATCAAGCATAAAGTGGAGAAAGCGCACAAAACGCTCAGTGCACAGCTCCTGGACAATGCCTTTGGCTCTGGCTTTGTCCTCCCCCTTGCCTGCACTTGCTGCATGGTTTAAATGGTAAACCACAGTGGGGTAACTTTTTTCTAAAGCAGCCAAAGCTCTATGACGGCTTGCGATCCAACGAGTTTTCTGTAACCCTGTTTGAGCGATACTAGTCTCCTCAAGGATTTTGGCAATTTCACAAAGTTCTCTCCTCCGTTTTGGAGAGTAATGATAAAACTTGAAAACCTGCTGAACTGTGGCCTGGAAAGTTTTAAGATATTGCACTTGTTTAATGGCATCCAGAACACCCAGTTCTAAATTATGTGCTACACAATGTAGCACTACAATATCTCTGCCAACAAGTCTATTTCAGATCTTGGCTGCAACACCATTTTTGGCACCAAGCATTACCGATGCGCCATCAAAATTGCAGCCAACTATCTTAGCATCAACAAGGTCCCTAGTTAAGCCGATGTTCTCAAGTCCTTTGTCAATACCATCAAGAACACCCTCAGCAGTGGCTGATTTCAGGGCAATAATACTGGCAAACTGGGTCACTGGACGACCAGTTGAACCAACATATCGGACAAAAACAGTCTCTTGCTCAGTTACAGCCGAGTCCGTTGAGCCATCCGAAAGTAGAGAGATAAACCGGGCATTTTGTATTTTTTCACATATGTCTGTTTTTTCTGTTTCAACAATTGCTGACAGAATATCCCGACACCCATCTGAGTTCTGATACATTTTTCCAATGTCAATACCATTTTTTTGTTGTAATTCACAAAGTGATTTGAATTTTATGAACGGTTGATTCTCCTTTGCTACATAATAAACAGTGTTAAATAAGGCTGACATTCTTTTACTTGTTGTTTCGTTCATTGTTTTTGCAGCCTGTGTAAACGCTCTTTGGATTGGAGCACTTGTTGAAGATTTATTATGTTCAAGTTCCCACTTCCCCTGACATTTCAAATGCTTGCTTGATTTGTTATGATGGAAGAGAGTATCTTCACGGAAATTTCCTCCAGTGCCACACCCCTCAAATAATGGAGATTTAATATCTGCAAGTGGGGGATATTCCCTGCAGAATTTACAAAACATTGCATCCTTTTCTTCATCATATGAAACCCATTTATACTTGGTTTCCCACTCCTTTCTATATTTTCTGTTTTTCTTTTTATTGCCCTGGCAAACACTCGATTCTGTAACTTGGTTTTTGTTGTCTTTACTTTCAGTTTCATTTCCCTCATTTATTTCACATGATTTTCTTTTCTGTGCTTTTTCAGATTCTGTAAGCAAACAATATTTAAATCACGATATAATAGTGTGACTTCTCTCTTCTCTTTAGAATAAAATATACGCATGTTTGAATGTCTATCTGTTTTACATGATGTATTTGTTAAATGTAACAGCAGAAAAGTCTCTGTGTTTTATTTTATTTTTGTTTTAATATTGGTCGTACATATCAGCCTGTTCTTGGTAAATGTCAATTCATAAGCATAACTATAATACCTAAATATTTAGGGAGAACGTTTGAAAATCAGAACAACTTGTTTTATGGAATACAAGCAGCTCATATTCATTAATTTTCTATACTGGTAGGCTAGGCCTAACGTTAACATCGTCATAGTGTCAAATTTTGAACCTTCAAATCATCTCCGTTTCTTATCAACGAAAATTCTACTTTATTTATAATGAAACTACACATTAATTACGGCAGCATATGTTCAACTTTCATTCACAAAATGTCCAAATTACCTCTATGCTGCACCATAAAAAAGGGGTGTATTTTTTTGTCGGCCATGTCGGCAGGTTGTCAGGCAGAAGATCGTTAGTACGCTTGTAATACCAAACGGGGTTATACTAAAGCACGGAACAGTGTATTTAGGCCTTCCGAGTCAAACGCTCAAGGGATCTGAACACTGAATCAATCGCCGCCGATAATGAAAGCGGAAAACGAAACCAACACAGTTGCTGCGTTAATTGATAACTTTTGCTTCATAGTGCTACACGTAGATATAGTTTTATTATATCCTATATTATTTTTCACTCGGCACAGGGACGGGTGCTACTGTAAATTCCACTCGTCCATTTCAATTTCCACTCGGTCAGGACGAGGGGACGAGTGTTTAGCCTGTGCCCTGCCATTACTTCCGGTTGTATCAAAACATAAAACTACATAAAAAAAGACTATGCATGTATATCCATAACACAAATTCTAAATATTTCTTTTTCTTTCAAAGTTAATGTTTTTCACTAACTTCCGGTTGCTGCTTATTACAATCACCATTGCAACTGCAGAGAGCTGTACATGGGAGTGCAGACTTTACACATTTACATGCTCCCCTACATCCCTTTTTGCACCCACAGTGTATCAGTTCTTTGCACGATGAAGAAGCTTCTGGTAACGATGTCCAGAATGGTTGCCATGATCCGATGGGAGTGCGTACCCACCCAAACTCTTCAGGCTTGAGCTGTTGAGGTCTCGGATCCATTGAATTTCCCCATATGATACTCTGAAGTGTCGCTCGTTTCGTATGTTGCAAGAGAGCATCTTTCGTCGGGGGGATCAATTCAATACTCCTACCTTTGCTTGAAAACAACGTCTTCCTACATTTATTGACATCTGTCTCCTGACTGGCGCGATCATACATGCAAATCACAAATCGTTCTAATAGTGGCATAAAGTCTCCAAAACGTACTGACCTCGGATACTTCATCATTATGTCAAATGCATGTGTCACCTCTTTGTCCACCATCCATGTATCATACGCAGTTTTCTTCCCTTTTCCACCGAATGATGATACATTATCGCATCCTGTGAATGCGTGGAATGCAGGCAGTGTACGGCATTTTTCAGGACCTAGCGCTCTTGACAAATCATGAACCGGAAAATACCGCAGGTTTTTCCCCGTACCAAACAAAATCCACAATTCACAAAGCTGAAGTGCTTGAATGGCGTGCACCATCATTCTAGTGTCTGCTTCCTCGTGATAACATGGCTCAATGGAAGAAGTCTCTGCACGGACAGGGTTGGATAGCACGCCGTTTTTCAGGGTAGTCACGATTTCTTTTCCTTCTGCGATAGGTATTTCCATGAGTTTAAATGACAAAAACTCAAATAATTCTGACTTGTTATCATCGACCCTCAGAAAACAGGGCCAATTCTTGTGCTGCTTATAACACTTCAGGTGTTCATATGCGTATTGAAATGACAAAAGTTCAACAACCCAAGTTCCAAAGGTTCGAAGTTTTATTTAACATAATTCACCAGGTATGGCTCCACGAGAATAACAACAGGATACGTTACAACTATAGTAAAACAGTGGACCGACGACCCGTCACACTGGTGTATAACTAAGTAATTTTCTTGGCGAAAGGTTCGAAAGTTCCTATAACATTTTTGGTTTCATATGGCCGAATGTGAGTAGCCGGAGACCGCAGGTTGGCGTCAGTAAAGGTTCTCCGAGCTGACTAACTCCGCAAGTCTCCAAGGCTGCTTTTATAATATCTGTGACATATGAATGTCAGCGATTGGTCAACTCCCCTGCCCACAACATTCCAGCGGAAGTCAGCATACCTGTTCTGCCCCAGGTCGGCTGACCTGTATCTATACAATCAAATTGTGTAAATTGAACTTAATTGATTTGTATTAATTGATACTTTGACCATCTTGAAATGGTACTCTATTTGGCTCTTGACCAACTGCCACGTACGTTCATTCTTTCTACCCATCTATTTTATTAGCCTGTGTTATCTCCATGTTCCATTATCGTCCAGTTAACCCATTACCCTAATGCACAATACACACAGTATTAGCATTGTTTACGCTACCACAGGAAAACATGATTATGTTGCACTAATATATATAATATAAAATTCATATCTTGAAATAGTAATGAAACAGGATCATGTAATCATTACGTAATAAGGCCATTGTGTTACATTCCTCCCTTGCCTAAGATTTATCGGGAGATCAATCCATATAAAAAAAAGTTCCAACACAATAGGCCTGTAATTAAGTTTAACACAGTTCAATTAACACAGTTCTTTTATCACCACCTATATTACCTAAAAATATAAATTCACTTACAGAGATATAATTAGCACAGTTCTTCACAGAATATATATATAATTAACACAGTTCCTCAGGCACGGCCGAATACACTCTAGACAAATAGGTACTGTCTCTCCCTCGTCTAGCCCATCGCCGATCGGCAACGTTTTCAAAACTCCCTGACCTTGAACTTTGCACACAAGTTCTGCTCTAGGCACATTTGTCAGGTGGTATACATCCATGTATACATATATCTCCAATCCCTCTACACTGCCATGGACTGAAGGCAATCCCCATGCCCCTGTTAACGGTAGTAATATTACCTCCCTAACCAGTCTCATCAGTCCTTAGTTGGAATGCAGTCGGGTATATTGATGTTGTCATCCTCTGTGGCTCCGTCGCCTCTGTGCTCATGGTAGGAGCGCTTGGATTAACGTTATCCGATGGTAATGCTCCTTGTCTGTTCTGCAAGACAGCCATCTCGTAGCTGGGTGCAGCTCTGGCATCTTTCTTACCATACCTAAACATGGTCAACCAGTGCTTTTTCCCTTTTAACCTTTTACAATAACAGTAAATGAATATTACTAGCCCCACCCCTTTAGCTATGGCCGCGCCAATGACAACCGTTTTCCACACCGGAAATGGTTCGTCTTTCTCAATAGATCGTAAGTTATGCAACGTTTTGATCAAGCCATCCATCGATATTTGCTGGATATCCTTTAAGGCGTCCGGCAGTTCTATACGGGTTACGTTCGGTAACGCGACACGTAGTGGTGTCCATAAATCACCACTAGTTACATTAGTATAGGTTTCAATCAACTTATCAATGATCAATGATGTTATATTGACTCTCTTTTTGCGAGGATGGTAACAGTGTTATGTAATCCTTGGAAGCCGAACACGAGTTATTTAAACGGACTACACCCATAGGTGGATCGACGTTAATAGTACGGTCATTAGCTTTTGCTATCCCGTTGTAGTTTTTACACACGATCGTAAAGCGCAGTCTAATTTGGGTGGCCACGAGCCACGCTCCTTCCGTTAAATAATCAGCTTTAGGTAAAATCGTATTGGGTTTGACCACTCTTCTACAATTAAATAGGGCTATCAAGCATAGTCTACTCAGGTTAGTCGGGTAAACGGGACTTTTAATGCTACAGTATTTCATGACAGGACTGATGCACTGTTTAGCTTCTTCCGAATTTAATAACACATAACGAGTATGTTCTGTGTTTATAGCGAATACATCTGTTTCCAGTTGATAACTAGCCACCATATCAGATACGATATTTGAAGGTCCTGGTAATGGTAAATTATGTATCTGATAAATGTCAAACCTGCCTCGGACGTCTAATAATGGAATTGATATTACAACTAAAATTTGATTCTCCTCCAACACCGTGGTGCACGTGAGGAATTTATAGAAAACCATAGTCTGGTATTTGGATCTTCGGGAAGTTTCAGAGTGCTTGGTAAATTAACTTGAACCGAATGGAGTAGTGTTTTAAGATTCCCCGGTGACACCGTACTTGGGGATAGGTGTCCCAGTGATAACATATTCAATTGTAAACCTAAACGTTCTAAATAGAACATTGCCCTTTGCATCATTTGTTTTAGGTCCTCTATTATTTTATCTAACCTCGCGTATAAGTGGACAGCTATATTTAAATTGTTTACTCTCTCGTTTAAAGTATTAGATATATTCGCCAGGTTCTGATCTAACTGTGCGACACTACCGTGGACAGCTATATTTAAATTGTTTACTCTCTCGTTTAAAGTATTAGATATATTCGCCAGGTTCTGATCTAACTGCGCGACACTTGTCGCCAAATCATTTATCGCCTGTCTGTTCTGGGATATTTCTACCCGTGATACATTTAAGATTGACATGTTTTCTTCTAGAACATGTGCAATATCCTTCTGATTTTTACTTAACAAGGCTATGTTGCGGCGTATCGTATTCAAGTCAGATTCTGACACTGTACCAAACAGAAAGCTGAGCGCCTTTCCTATAATAGGTAATAGAGCTCGTTTCCGTCTAGACTGCTGATGTAACAATTTATAATCTAAGAAACTACCCATCACTGTATGCTGAGTAGTCCTGAGGGTCTCTAACATAGTTTTGAGTCCTTCAAACACATTTAAGAACCCAAATCGTTCTGGTGTATCATACTGTCGTACCACAGTAGTAGCTAATTGATTTGCCATTGCAATGTCGTTAGTTAAATGGGACATAAATTTCTCATAGGGGGCTAGATCTAGTACAAAGGTAACCGGCCATCTTGATCTTGTGGCTGTTACTTCATTAACTTTGTGAAAAACGACATTTTCCTGTACAATAATAGCACTGGTTAGACCAATAATAAGTAATGGTAAGATAAGCTTCATTTTGATTGATCGATCCTACAACAATAATATGCCAGTGATTATACAAACTATTTACAATTTTAAGGCCTATAATAGATCAGTTATTGCCTGCAACAGATGTTTAACTGATTTATTATTACTTCTTTTATATTCTTTACGTTTTACTATTGGTTTTTCCTTGACATAATCCACTGACATCAATTCCTCATCATCAAGCCCTGTAAGGCTATCATTACTGGAATGTTTTGACAGTTGATCATCACTTTGGGAGCCTGAACTGTCCGACCTACTATCCGTATCAATGGCTTTTGTATCACGCCGTTTTATTCTTTTGGCTAGCTCCATTAACGGAATATCTTCTTCCTCGGAAGAAGTATCCCGTTCCCTGCGGAATCTTTTAGCTATCTTAGCATGCGGTGTATCGGAGTCAGAATCTGAAGATACCTCATCGCTGCTTCCGTCACTGTCTTTTGGTGGTGCTGCATATGTCGATTGTCTTAGTAACCTATCCTGACCCTTAGGTATTTCCCAGTCATCTATCTTTGCTAAACGTAAATGTTCCGCGTGAGCCTTTGTCGTGCGTCCGTCAAGTTGGTTCTTAATTGTAAAAGTCACTGGTGTGGTTTGTTCAATGATTCTATAGTAAGGTCGCCATTTTCCTTGCAATTTACTTTTCCTCAAATGGTTCTTGTAAAACACGGGGTCACCCACCTTAAATTCTAGCGGCTGCCTATTTTTGTCGGCATATTTAGCCTGACGTTTCTTTGCCTTCTTTAAATGCCGGTGCACTAGAACGAAGGATTTATGCTGTTGTTCAAGCGCTATTTTGTGTTGTTCTTCCCCTAAGTATTTTCGTCTTGGTTTTAACAAATTGTCTACCGGAAGTACTACGTCTCTGTTATATAACAAGAAAAATGGTGAGAACTTTGACGACTCGCTAATATTAAACCTTACTGCTGCTAATGTTTGATTCAAATACAAGTCCCACGTTGTTAATTCATTGTCTAATTTCTTGGATAAGACGTCATGTAATGTTCTGTGAAACCGTTCTACTTTAGCATTACTCTGTGGGTGGTAATATGAAGTCTTAACATGGCTTATATTCAAACTTTCCAGAACGTGCTTTACGACTCGGTTGTCGTTTTCTGTCCCGTTATCTGTGATAATTTGTAGAGGCGCACCATATCGGGGAAATATCTCATCTATTAACAAATGAGCAATGTTTTCGGCTGACTTGTCAGGTACAGCAAATGCTTCTGGCCAACCACTGTAAATGTCAACAAAACTCACAATATATTTGTTTCCTGATAAACTTCTAGGATAGGGGCCTGATAAATCTAACCCTATTTTTGCGAACGGATGTGGAGGTATGTCTGTTTCCTGTAGGGGAGGCTTCCTTTTCTTCAGACTACGAGTCTGACATATGACACAACTATTTATATATTCGTGCAACTGTTTGTATAAATTTGGCCAAAAATAGTTTTGTCAATACCCACGTGACCATTGCCTTCATGGTATTGCGTAACCACTTCCCTCCTGACATGGTCTGGCACATACAACCTAAGTACGGGCTCATCATCGGGGTCAGAAATATAATATACTATTCCGTCCAATACTAAGTAATGTCTGTGCACCTGACTTTTGGCTTTACCGCTTTCTAATTGGTCCCTAATTTCCTGTATTTCTTTATCTTTCATTTGTTCCGTCATTAAGTCAAATCCTTTTAGATCATAAACAGTCTTTTCTGGGATATCTGACGTATCTAACTTACTACTAGCAAACTCTCTAGGATCAAATCTATTAGAATTCAAAGTACAAATCTCAAATGCTTTGTCACTTATGTCTGGCTCATAGGATATTTCGTTACTGTTGCCTAAGGTTTCCATACTCTGCGGGGTGCGTGACAATAGATCGGCACAACTATTCTCGGGTCCTGCTATGTACTCTACTTTACAATTATAACCAGCTATGCCTAAAGCCCAGAGCTGAATCTTTTTGTTTTGCATAGGAGACTCTAAAAGGTATTTCAATGGTTTATGATCTGTTTTTATAACAAACTCTGCATTATGTAAGTAATGGTCCAATTTTTGAAGGGCATAATGGATAGCAAAAGCTTCCTTTTCCACTGTAGACCACCTTGTTTGTGTATCCGAAAGTCTGTGTGATAAATAATACACAGGTCTCTCTTCACCACTAAGAGTTTGGGTGAGACATGCTCCTACACAGCTGTCGCTTGCATCCGTATAAAGTGTATATGGCCGACTGGTATCTGGGTATACTAACAAGGGTACAACTGTTACACTGTTTTTCAGAAAATCAAATGCCTCCTGGCATTGGGATGTCCATTTAAATTTTGCATACTTCTTTGTTAGATTAATTAATGGCTCTGCTATTTTAGAGAAATTAGGAATGAATCTTCGGTAGTAGCTACCCATACCTATGAATCCGCGGATCTCCCTGATATTTTTAGGAGCTGGCATTGCTTGTATGGCTTTTACTTTGTCTGGATCAGGTTTAACACCATTTTGGTCTATCACAAATCCTAAATATTTTGTTTCCAGTTGTGCAAAATAGCACTTTTTGAGTTTCAATTTTAAGTGATGTTCTCTTAGTCTATCGAACGTCTGTTGGATGTGCGTCAAATGTTCTGTCATGGTTGAGGAAAATATCAAAATGTCGTCTAAGTACGCGATAGCAAAATCTTCATAACCTTGCAATACTCTAGACATAAGTTCTTGAAATACGGCTGGGGCATTACATAATCCAAATGGCATTACATCGAACTCGTACAAACCGCGGTGGCAGCAGAAGGAAACCTTCTGTCGATCTTGGCGGTCCATAGCCACCTGCCAATACCCCGATTTTAAATCTAGAGTGGTAAAATACTTTGCTTTTCCCAATAAAGCCAATATATCGTCTATTAATGGCAAGGGGTATGAATTTGTCTTGGTAATTCTGTTTAACTGCCTAAAATCTACACAAAACCTTTTTGTTCCGTCTTTCTTATCTACTATCACAACCGGAAAACTCCATGGTGACGTAGATCTACTTATCACCTTAGCCTCAAGCATTTCAGTGACAGCGTTGTCTATCGCTTCCCTTTTATTCAATGGCGCCCGGTAAGGTCTCATTTTAATTGGTGGATGTGTACCTGTATCTATTTTCATTTTAACCGTTTTTGTACATCCTAAATCAGTGTCAGATTTAGCAAACAGGTCTTGATTCCTCGTAATTATGTCAGCAATGTCTTGTTTTTGTTCTGCTGTCACATGAAGTTCATTCGTCAAATCTATCAACTCAACACTCTTGACATCTTTTGTACTACTGGTATGATCTATGGACACTACATTTTGCTCAGGGATACTGGTAACCTTCCCTACTGTACATCCCTTCCTGAGTTTAATTGTTTTGTTGGTGTTATTAACAATCATAACCGGAAGTCTGAGGTTGCTGTTAGTTCTAGCTATAGAGTTCGTGACCATTAAGCCTGGTTCCTCATACACATATCCTTTGTCTATAGCGGACACTTGTAATGTCGTATTTTTAAGATATTCTCTATTTTTAACTTTACCCTCAAAAACAGAAACAGTTTGTGGTTTTAGAATTACTTCCTTGTGATTTCTGACAAGTGCAGAAATATGAATATCTTCCTCTAATGGTACATAGGCCTTACGTATTCTGAGACAGCCTAAATCGAAATACAATCGAACACCATTGTTTTGCAACCAATCTCTACCCAAAATGATATTCCTATTCATAAAACTTGTGCGTCAGAGTCTCGTTTCCATCCTGGAAACTTAGAGTTGTCGCCCCGTCAATAGTCAGTGAACTACCGTTTACGGACTGTAAGTAAACCTTGTTTCTGGTCAGCGGTGGAGGATCTTTCAAACTCCGATATACCCTCCTATGTATAAGCGACACTTCTGCTCCTGAATCTACCAAGGATCTAAATTTTTGCTTCCTAATTTTAACAAGAATGGAATTAGGATTACCTGCCAAGTTTATTTTGTATGTTTTTACTCTATTTACTTCCCCCCTGTCATCGGCCTTAGCATGACAGGAGTTCTCTAGTTTTTTGTAGGCCGGTTTAAGTTTAATCGTGGACACCTGTCCCTCTTGTGTGGCCCCCCCACAATTCCAACATCGCAACTGTTCAGTGCTCTGCTGTTAGGCGTTCACTTGACGCCTCGTGGGCTTTCTAGACCCACTCCTACATTCTCTAGATACATGACCTAGTTTGTTACAAGAGTAACATCTCTTGTTCCGGTAGTGGTCAACCTCCATAGGTTGTTCCACACGCTCACCTTCATCGCGTGCATCGGTCCCAGTCATTGAATGAAGAGCAAACCTCTTCCTTAAATTCTGCTCGCGTCTAGCTACAGCCAGTGCAGCAGCAAGCGTATCGGGGTTGTCCCGCATGATTTTCACACCCAAATAATTGTGGTACAAACCCTTTGTAAAAAACCCAATTAACTGTCTTTCCACCGTAGGGCCATTTTCTACGGCGTCGGGAAATGCGTCTTGCGCCACATCAATCATTCTTTCGCAATAGATTTCTACATTTTCGTTTTTGTTTTGTTTCATGGAGGCCAAAATTTCTAGGGCGTACTGTGAGTCAGTTACGTCCACAAACCGTACTTTTAACTCCGCTTTTAAGTCTTTCCATGGTGTTTTATCGTATTCAGTCATAAACCGTTGTATAAAATCGGCTACCGCGCCCTTGCACGATTGTATTGCTACAAACTATTTTTTATCGTCACTAATTTGCATGGCTGAGGAATAGCGCTCATCCAGCATTTAAATTTCTTGGCATCTCCCTCAAACGGGGTTATTGCAGTACCCACCCCTTGTATTGCTACGGCAGCATTTAAACTGCCGACTTGTGTTGCCAAATCTTGCATGGCATTAGCCACTGGATTGGTTGGTTCGACCATGACTGAATAGGTATAGTAAAAAGAATTAAGAGCCACTTACCCTTATTACGAAGTCTGGTCAATAGCAAGGTAGCAGAGAGTCTGCAAATCGTTGTAGTCAAATGGGGCGTAGTAATTACCCTGTGGCAGTAGCCTTTCTCCTACCGGTCTTAAGGGAACGTCGCGGCGGACCAATCCTCTTGGTCTATTACGTCTGGGTAGTTGGGTATCGGTACTGACTGTAATGTCGGGCTTTTTCTTTTTCCTGGAGTTCCTTCAGTTCGTGGTCAGAAGGTCTGACAACTGCAATAATTTTCTTCTTCCAATGTACAGGAAAGTTTTCTCGTGCCCGTTGAATAATAACTTCGTTGTCAGAGTTCATAATACAATGCACTTCTTTGTACAATATCCTTTCTGTTAATTCTCGATCCTGGTCACGGCACCAAAAATCAGTAGTAACATATAACACTTCAGGTGTTCATATGCGTATTGAAATGACAAAAGTTCAACAACCCAAGTTCCAAAGGTTCGAAGTTTTATTTAACATAATTCACCAGGTATGGCTCCACGAGAATAACAACAGGATACGTTACAACTATAGTAAAACAGTGGACCGACGACCCGTCACACTGGTGTATAACTAAGTAATTTTCTTGGCGAAAGGTTCGAAAGTTCCTATAACATTTTAGGTTTCATATGGCCGAATGTGAGTAGCCGGAGACCGCAGGTTGGCGTCAGTAAAGGTTCTCCGAGCTGACTAACTCCGCAAGTCTCCAAGGCTGCTTTTATAATATCTGTGACATATGAATGTCAGCGATTGGTCAACTCCCCTGCCCACAACATTCCAGCGGGAGTCAGCATACCTGTTCTGCCCCAGGTCGGCTGACCTGTATCTATACAATCAAATTGTGTAAATTGAACTTAATTGATTTGTATTAATTGATACTTTGACCATCTTGAAATGGTACTCTATTTGGCTCTTGACCAACTGCCACGTACGTTCATTCTTTCTACCCATCTATTTTATTAGCCTGTGTTATCTCCATGGTCCATTATCGTCCAGTTAACCCATTACCCTAATGCACAATACACACAGTATTAGCATTGTTTACGCTACCACAAGAAAACATGATTATGTTGCACTAATATATATAATATAAAATTCATATCTTGAAATAGTAATGAAACAGGATCATGTAATGATCATGTAATCATTATGTAATAAGGCCATTGTGTTACATGCTGTTCTAAAGCTATCTTGTGTTGCTCTTCTCCCATGTACTTACGTCTAGGTGTTAGCAGATTATCAACTGGTAGTACTACATCCCTATTATAGAGCAAGAAGAAGGGTGAAAATTTGGAAGATTCACTCAAATTAAACCTGATGGCTGCTAAAGTTTGATTTAGATAAAGATCCCATGTCGTCAGTTCATTTTCCAATTTCTTGGATAACACATCATGTAATGTTCGATGAAATCTTTCCACCCGGCTGTTGCTTTGTGGGTGGTAGTATGACGTCTTGACATGACTAATGTTTAAACTTTCTAACACATGTCTAACGACCTTACTTTCATTTTCTGTCCCGTTGTCAGTAATAATCTGTAAGGGGGCGCCAAATCTAGGGAATATTTCTTCAATTAATAGGTGAGCTATGTTTTCGGCCGACTTATCCGGTACTGCAAAAGCCTCAGGCCACCCACTGTAAAGATCTATAAAACTTATCATATATTTGTTCCCAGATAACGTCCTTGGATATGGGCCCGAAAGATCCAATCCTATTTTAGCAAATGGGTACGGTGGTATATCAGTTTCCTGTATTGGGGGTTTCTTTTTCTTAAGACTTCACGTCTGACAGGTGACACAAGTTGATACATAGTCATAAAGCTGTTTGTACAAATTAGGCCAAAAATACTTTTGTCTAATTGAATCAAATGTTTTGTCAATACCCATGTGACCATTACCTTCATGGTATTGCGTAACTACTGCCCACCTCAAGTGTTCTGGTACAATCTAAGTACAGGTTTATCATCAGGGTCCGATATGTAGTAGACAATATCCTGAATTACTATGTAATGTCTCTGTATCTGACCTTTTGCCCGTCCTTCTCCCAGTTGGGTTTTTATCTCCTGTATCTCTTTATCCTTAGGCTGTTCAATTATTAGGTCTAGGCCTTCAAGTATTTTAAGCCCCTGTCTTTGTTCTGGTTTATGGTCTCTGAATTCACAACTTGCAAAATTTCTGGGGTCAAATTTGTTAGAATTAAGCGCATTGATTTCAAATGCCTTATCACTTAAGTCTGGTTCGTAATCTCCCCATTGATTGGTTCCTCTTCAGTATGTGGGGTTCTTGAAAGTAGGTCAGCACATGTATTTTCCGGTCCCGCAATATACTCTATTTTACAATTATACCCGGCGATACCTAACGCCCATAATTGAATCTTTTTGTTTTGCATTGGGGACTCTAACAAATATTTCAAAGGTTTGTGATCGGTTTTAATGGTGATTCCGCGTTGTGCAAATAGTGATCTAGTTTTTGTAAGGCGTAATGGATGGCAAAAGCCTCCTTTTCCACGGTGGACCAACGAGTTTGCGTATCTGACAACTTATGTAAGAGGTAATACACTGGTTTTTCGTTCTTGACCCCTGGTAGTACCCCCTTCCCCATCGTCACAGGGTTGTGTGAGACATGCCCCTATGCAAGTATCGCTTGCGTCAGTATACAACGTATACAACGTATACGGTATAGCTGTATCTGGGTACGCTAACATAGGTACAACAGTTAAACTCTTTTTCAAATAATCAAACGCTTCTTGACATTCAGATGTCCATTTGAACTTAGCGTACTTCTTTGTAAGATTTACCAATGGTTTGGCTATCTTTGAAAAGTTTGGAATAAATCGGCGGTAATAACTACCCATACCTATGAAGCCCCTAACTTCTCTGACTGATTGAGGAGGTGGCATTGACCTGATAGCCTTGACCTTGTCAGTATCTGGTTTAACTCCATCTTTATCGATTACAAACCCTAAGTACTTTGTTTCTTTCTGCATGAAGTAACACTTTTTGAGCTTAAGTTTTAGATTATGACTCCTGAGCCTATCAAACGTCTGTTAAATGTGTTCAAGATGTTCCACTTTTGTTTCAGAAAATATCAAGATATCATCCAAATATGCGATTGCAAAATTTTCAAACCCCTGTAATACCCTAGCCATTAGTTCTTGAAATACAGCTGGAGCATTGGATAGTCCGAAAGGCATAACGTTAAACTCAAATAAACCTTTATGACAGGCAAATGCCGTTTTTTCTTTGTTTTTATCATCCATTGCCACTTGCCAATAGCCAGACTTCAAATCTAAGGTTGTAAAGTAGTTTGCATTTCCTAACAATGCCAAAATATCATCGATAAGTGGTAAGGGATTGTTACATAATAATTATTCCGACACGTGGTATTTGAGTTAAATTTTATTTCTTGCCGTGGTTACACAAGATCCTGTTCAAGTCCACCCCTATCTCCCGCTTAAGTTCCTACTTCCCGCTACAGGCCCGCACTGACTTGTCTAGCTCCCGAGCTCTAGCCTCCAACCACTCTCCTGCTCTTCTCCCGCTACTCTCTTGCTACTGTCTATTGTCTTAGTATTAATAATACCAAAACACTTCAATTCCAACTAAGCCCCGATTGGATGACAATACCCCACCCCGCGAGGCATATAATTATCAAGGCACGTGCAAGCTCATGTAACCTTATCTCAGGGATCCCGATGTACTTTACCGTCCAGTATGCTATCTACTCTGATCGACGATCCCTCCCCAGCTATCTCGCTACAGTGGCTAGGTGCGTGAGGCATACCCTTGATATCTAAGGGCTACCAAACTGCCTGTCCATCACAGGACGTTAACCCTGGTCCAGTGCCTGACTTTTGACACCTGTTGGTATTGTTTCCAGAGAACCTGTTGTACTTTAAATTCCTGTTTTAAATTATATTCTCTAAATTGTATTTCTACTACCCATTTTGTTACAGGATAGCTGTTGACCTTTGTAACTTTATTTAATTGCCTAAAATCCACACAAAAGCGTTTGGTTCCGTCTTTCTTGAAGACTATTACTACAGGGAAACTCCATGGAGATGTTGATCTATCACTTTAGCCTTAAGCATGTCATCTATAACACTGTCTACAACTTTGCGTTTATTTAATGGGGTCCTGTATGGTCTCATCTTGATCGGAGGATGATCGCCTGTATCAATCTTCATTTTTACAGTCTGGGTACACCCTAAATCTGAATCTGACCTAGCAAAAAGTCTTATTACGAGTCACTAACTCTTCAATACTATTTCTATGCGCTGTTGGTACTTGAAGTTCGTGCTCTATATCCATGGACTGACTACTGTCATGGCTACTAGCTTGACATCCTGAATCTAAAGCTACCATATTCTGCTCCGGGACGGTCTCGACCTTGCCCAATATACAGCCCTTTCTAAGTTTAATTGTCTTCTTGGTGTTATTGACAATCATTACCGGGAGTCTGAGATTATCGTTAAGCTTTGCTATAGAGTTCGCGACCATTAGCCCTGGTTCCTCATACACATAACCTGACTCAATAGCTGTCACCTGTAATCCAGTATTTCTTAAGTAATCTCTGTCTTTGACTCTACCCACGCATATTGTTGCGGTCTGGGGTTTTAATATCATAACCTTATTGTTCCTAAGGATTGATGATATATGCATATCTTCTTCTAGAGCGACATAACTTTTATTTATTCTTAGACATCCCAAGTCAAAATATAGTCTTACACCAAATTCCTTTAGCCAGTCTCTGCCTAAAATAACATTTCTATTCATATCTTGTACTATATAGAACTTGCGCGTCAATGTCTCACTTCCCATCTTGAAAGTCATCGTTGTTGACCTGTCAATATTTAATGCACCCCCGTTAACTGATTGCAGATGTACTTTCTGCTTACTCAGTTTAGGCGGGATTTTCAGTGTCCGATACACCCTCCTATGTATAAGTGAAACTTCTGCGCCAGAATCTACTAATGTCCTAAAGTTTTGCTTGTTTATTTTAATTAATACCGAATTTGGATTCCCTGCTAAATTTATAATAAATTTACGAGCTTTCTTATTAGCTTTACTCCTACTTCTCCCGTCAACGGCCCTGTTATGGCGGGAGGTTTTTAGTTTTTTTACTTTTTCTTGAGCTGAGGACACATAGCCCTAATATGTGGTCCTCTACAAAACCAGCATTGCACAGATGGCTGGATGGCGTTAACTTGAGGGCGCCTACCGGCTTTTCCCTGACCGCTCTTACAATCCCTAGACACATGACCCGACCTGTTACATTTATAGCAACGCCTGTTTCTGAGATGGTCAACCTCCATAGGTTGTTGATTTTCCATCATGACTTTCATCCTGAGGTAACCCTGGTATAGGCCTTTTGTAAAGAATCCCACTAATTGCCTGTCTATTACAGCATTTGTACCTATCTCATGTCCATCAAAGGCATCCCTAGCTATGCCTAATAATCTTTCTCAATAGATCTCTACGTTTTCAGCAGTACCCTGTTTTATGCTTGAGAGGAGGTCTAAGGCATGCTGCATGTCTACACCTTCGGCAAAGCGGATTTGAAGCTGTCGTTTTAATTCTGCCCATGTTGAACTTCCCATCTTTGATCTACCTTATACATTGTTTCTTATCTTGTTTACTTTCAAATGTGTTCACCAGCGCAAGGCATACAAGAGCATCTATCTGTCCTGATCAATCATACTGGCGATATTCTGCCACGGTGCTTCACCACTTGGGTACACACCCCGCTCGTTATCAGGCGTGCATCACTATTTATCACTCACGGGATCTTTTCCTCGGTCCAGCATTAACTGACTTTTGACCTGATGTACTTTAAACTAAGATGCTGCTCTCTGCGATACACACCATTACAAAATTACCATTAAACCCATTTTTTACTCATTTTGTTATATACCTTTCCCACCAAGGATATTAACTAATGTTCCAAAACTTGAGAACAAAATGTGGTATGATAGTAATTAGTTATCAATAATCCACCACGAACAGATAATATAATTAGTACTCAACATGTTTTCCTTGTGCAGTATACTTCACAGTGTCTTATTCTAACACAATATACATGCAATGAATATTTGGCCAGTCAGTTATAATTCCACGCGCCAAGTTAAAACACGGCACTGTTCTAACAGTCATAACTACACAGGCGCACAGCAATTAATCCAACGATTCTTCGATAAAGATAATTCAGATCCATGGTAAACAACTCTCACAATTAATTATAACCGTCACGCTTTCCCTTGTACTTTCCAATGTCTTATATTTAAAACACAATACACATGCCAAAATATTAATATTCGCCAGTAAGAAATAATTTCACGT